>NC_081359.1:2816792-3122834 GCF_030684315.1 Stegostoma tigrinum | reverse complement strand
TTCTGGATGCCCATGGTCACTGACTTTGACCAGCAGTCTGTACAATCCATGATCATTCTTCACCAAAGCTTCATGTAGCGTGATGTTACCAGTGCCTGCATCAATGACAAAAGTCTCTGGACGGGGTCCTCTGTGGCCAATGATGCTGTAAGCGATGACAGCATTCATTCCCGTGTCTTTATCAACAGCATACACTTCAGTAATGGAAGACCCAGGAACCGTGGACGGGAGGACCAAGAGAAAAGAGAGGTTAGACTGAGGGAACAAGACCAATGGGGGGTTATCGTTGACATCTATTAGAAGCACTGTCACTTTAGCAACCGCAGAGAGAGCAGGTTCTCCTCCGTCTGTAGCTTGAATCCAAAGAATATAGGAGCTTTGCTGTTCCCTGTCCAAGGGGACACTTGCCATGAGGTTTCCCTTGCCTGTGTCAATCATAAAGTGCTCACTACCATTAAGAATAGACAAGGCCACCCAGCCATTAGTCCCAGCATCAGGATCGATAACCCCAATTACTCCAATCTCACTAAAACTTGGGTAGTCCTCGGGAACAAAGAAATTGAAGTCTTTGTTGATGAACCTGGGGCTGTTGTCATTGACATCCTGGATGGTGAGGAGAACAGTGGCGGTAGATTCCAGGGATGGTGTCCCACCATCGACAGCTCTGATGGTGAGCCTGTACCTGTCTTGCTCTTCTCTGTCTAAGCTGGTTGACACAGACAAGCTTCCGCTGAACTGATCGACAGCAAAGATGGGAGGCACCCCAGGGCCCAGCAGGTAGGTGATGTTGCCCATTTCTCCGCTGTCAGCATCTGTGGCTCTCAGTTTGACCAGGAAGCTGTTCGGGGGGTTATTCTCCTCTATGAATACCTGGACCGAGGGGCTGCTGAAGATGGGGGGGTTGTCGTTTTCGTCGATCAGTTGGATTTGGAGGTGGACCCTCTGGGCCAATTTGTTGGAGTTCTCCGCCACTACTGCCACTTCGTAGCGCCGCTGGAGCTCGTAATCCAGGGGCTGTGCGGTCTCCAGGAGGTACTCATCCCGGAGGCCGCGGTAGCGGGCCAGGCGGAAAGTAGCCGCCGCTCCCTGCAAGTAACAGCGGACCGGCTGCTGCTGCCGGTGCTCGGTGACGGTGAAAAAGGCGAGGGGGGTTCGGAGGGGCTCGGTCTCCTTCAGGTAGAGCACGCCGTCAGCCTGCAGGGCGATGTAGCGGGCAGCGAGCGCGGGGGGGCCCGAACTCACCGGGATGATGGTCAGGCTGACGGTGGCGGTGACCGGGGCGCAGCCGGTGCCGGTGGCCAGCACGGTGAGCCGGTGGGAGCGGGCGGCGTCCCCCGGGATGGGGGCGGCCAGGCGGATGGTACCGGAGGTGCTGTCCAGGCTGAAGAGGCTGACCGAGCTCCCGGGCACCCGCTCCCCGTAGGAGTAGGCGACGTGGGCGTTGTAACCGAGGTCAGGGTCCCGGGCCCGGAGCCGGGTGATGGTGGTCCCCGCCGAGCAGTTCGAGTACAGGCTGAAGCTGAGCTCACTCTCCGGGAATTCGGGGCAGTGGTCATTAATGTCGGTCACCGACACCGTCACGGTAGCCGTCCCGGAGAGGCACGGGCTGCCCCGGTCCTCCGCCACCAGCTCCATCACGTACCGGTCCCGGTACTCCCGGTCTAGCGGCACCTCCAGCACCAGGAAGGGTACGGGCTTGCCGGGGAGCGCCCCGTCCTCCTGGGCCAGAGAGAAGGCGGCGGCGCCCGCCCCTTGCAGCCGGTACCGGAGCATCCCGTTGAGGCCGGGCTCCGGGTCCTCAGCCGCCGGCTCCAGCGGGTAGCGGGAGCCGGGCTCCGCGTTCTCGGGCACCGAGAGCCCCAGGCTGGAGGCGGGGAAGCGCGGCGCCCGGTCGTTAATGTCATCGACCCGGAGCCGGAGCTTGAGAAGGCGGAACAGGCGGGGGGGTAGCAGCAGGACATCGAACCGGAGCCAGCACGGTTCGGCCGAGCCCCCGGTACCGGCATCCGGCTCCGGGCACAGCTCCTCCCGGTCCAACACCGCCGCTGAGGTCCGCAGCTCCCCCGTCTCCCGGTTCAGATCCACGAAGCGGGCGGACCCGGCGCCCGACGCCAGGTTATAGGTGACTCCCGGCTCGCTCAGCTTCAGGTCACGGGCCAGGTTCCCGATGTAGGTCCCCGCCGGTGACTCCTCTTGGACTCGGTAAACCAGCTCGGTGCCCCGGCCCCTGGCCAGGAACAGAGACAGCAGCAACAGGACCGCCTGCAGAAAACAAACGTCGTCTAAGTCCGGGTGCTGCTATCGCTCTGGAAAGATTCCCCAGTTACAGAGACACAGAGAGAGAGAGAGACCTTCACTCTGTCCCCCAGGAAAGGCACCATCCACCCCCCCCCCTCCCCCCCGTCACTACAGCAGGGTCAGGGCACAAGGCTATCGCTCTGGAAAGATTCCCCAGTTACAGACACACACACACACACACACAGACTTTCACTCTGTCCCCCAGGAAAGGCACCATCCACCCCCCCCCCCGTCACTACAGCAGGGTCAGGGCACAAGGCACCATCTCCCCACCCCCCCCGTCACTACAGCAGGGTCAGGGCACAAGGCACCAGCCCCCCACCCTCCCGTCACTACAGCAGGGTCAGGGCACAAGGCACCAGCCCCCCACCCTCCCGTCACTACAGCAGGGTCAGGGCACAGGGCACCATCCCCCCACCCTCCCGTCACTACAGCAGGGTCAGGGGCACAGGGCACCATCCCCCCACCCTCCCGTCACTACAGCAGGGTCAGGGCACAAGGCACCATTCCCCCCACCCCCCCGTCACTACAGCAGGGTCAGGGCACAAGGCACCATCATACCCCCTCCCCCCTGTCACTACAGCAGGGTCAGGGCACAAGGCACCATCATACACCCTCCCCCCTGTCACTACAGCAGGGTCAGGGCACAAGGCACCATTCCGCCCCCCCGTCCCCGTCACTACCTCAGGGTCAGGGCACTCACCTGGATGCGTAGGGAGCAACATGCTCCCCTCCTGCTCGGCTCCATGCTCTAACCAACCGCGCGGTATCTGCTGCTCTCCCGCTGCCCGTCCTTCTCATTACCTCCCCCGCTTCGTAACAGGCCACCCGGGGCTGTCACTCTCCGCCACGCCCTCCCCTACACACTGACTGACATACACACACACAGTGACAGGACTCACTGGGAACTAATACCCTCCCCTACACACACAGACACACACTGACACAGACACACACACACACTGACACACACAGACACACACACAGACTCACATACACACACATGCACACACACAGACTCACATACACACACAGGCACGCACACACTGACACAGACACACACTGACACAGACACACACTGACACACAGACACACACACAGACTCACATACACACACATGCACACACACAGACTCACATACACACACAGATACGCACACACTGACACACACTGACACAGACACACACTGACACAGACACACACTGACACACACAGACACACACACACTGACACACACAGTCACACACACAGACTCACATACACACACATGCACACACACAGACTCACATACACACACAGGCACGCACACACTGACACACACTGACACAGACACACACTGACACACACAGACACACACAGACACACACACAGACTCACATACACACACATGCACACACACAGACTCACATACACACACAGACACGCACACACTGACACACACACACACTGACAGGGCTCACTGGGGACTAATGGCTGCACCTTAAACTTCTCTGTGAGGGACAGGGATAACAGTTTGGTCCAAAATGAACGGACGTTTCTCGGAGCCCAAACAAATTCAGTAAGTGTCGCAGAAACTCAGCAAGTCTTGCAGTCTCTGTGGAGACAGACACAGAGGTTGCTTCTTCAGAACTGAATGTAACTATGAAAAGGTAGTATGTACACTTTTGGGGGGTGGTAGAAGATTAAACAATAGGTTAGGATGGAGCCCAGAGAGATAAACGAGAAAAAAAACAGCAGTTGGGTAGACAAGGAGTGGGATAATGATGAGCCAGGGAGAAAGGAAAGCTGATAATGGGGACCATTAGAGGGTCAGTTTAGATTGTTGGCAACAAGAGAAGACACATTGACCCCCATCACACAGAAAAATGGCAGTCAAGATGAGGGCACTGTTGGGCACAGTTTTACTCCCTTTGTCTGGAGATGTGTGCCCTCAGTCTCTGTGAATTCTCCATTTTTGACCTCCAGATAAAGCAGAAAATGATTTGTATGATGGTCATGGTTATGGGACAGGGCTGTGCCATGCACTATACTGGCAACACCTTGCTCCTCGACCCAGTGCTTACCCACAATGGAGAGAGAGACTTACCCCCACGCACACAGTTTCTGTTTCTCCATTGCTGCCCCCTGCTTCCAGTTTATAACATACATTCCACTGCTCCAGAACATATCCCAAATATCCCAGGTATTCTGACCTAATGGTAAAAGGATAGAGAGGCTAACCTAACCTAATACAAAAATGTCATTTTGCGGCTGTAGAGGACATAGAACATGGAGCAATTGGTTAGGCCAATTCTGGAAGACTGCATTCATTTCAGGTCTCCGTGCTATAGGAAAGGTGTTGTTAAACTTGAAAGGGTTCTGAAAAGATTTACAAGTTTGGATACTAAATAAAAACCAAAAGAACTGCAGATGCTGTAAACCAGGAACAAAAACAAATTTGCTGGAAAAGCTCAGGAGGTCTGGCAGCATCTGTGAAAGAAAAAACAGAGTTAATGTTTTGGGACCGATTACCCTTCCTCAGAACCCATTACAAATTTGGAGAGTTTGACTATAGGGAGAGGCTGAAAATAGACTGGGTCTATTTTCCCTGGAGTGTCAGAGGCTGAAGGGTGACCTTACGGAGGGTTATAAAGTCATGAGGGGCATGGATAGGGTGAATAGCTAAAGCCTTTGTCCTGGGCTAGGGGAGTCCAAAACTAGAGGACATGGGTTTAAAATGAGAGGGGAAAGATTTAAAAGGGAGCTGAGGGGTAACTTTTTCAGGCAGAATGTGGTGAGAATGTGGAACGAGCTGCAGAGGAGGTGGTAGAGGCTGCTACAATTACAACATTTCAAAGGCATCTGGATGGGTACATGGATAGGAAGGGTTTAGAGGGTTATGGGCCAAATACTGGCAAATGGGACTCAGTTTATCTGGTCAGCATGGACGAGTCGGACTGAAGGGTCTGTTTCTGTGCTGTACAGCTCTATTACTCTATAACAAACAGGTTCATTATCATACAGTTAAATGCAGAAATATGAAGAATGGTATCTGATTTTCCCCGCATTAACATAAAAAATAGGGACAGGAATAAACCATTCAGCTCTTCAAGCCTGCCCCATCATTCCATTTGGCCTTGGCTGATCTACCCCAGGCTTTCGCTCCTCATTTGTGTCAGCCCTCAACTTCCCAATATTTCAAAAATCTGTCTACCCCGCCTTTAAATATTTTGAGTAACCTAACCTCCCCAACTGTCTCCTGGAGAGAAATGTTTACTAACCTCTGAGGGAAAAAAAAAAATTTGCCTCTCTGCCTTAAATGAGTGCCTTGTTATCTAGCAATTATATACCCTAGTTTGAGATTCCTCCATTAGCAGAAACATCATCTGAACACCCAGGCTGTCCAAGCCCCTTCATTTATCCTGCATGTTTCATTAAGATTGCTCTTGCCAATGGCCACTCTCCAGTTTATATTCCGGTGTGTTGGTGCCACAATAGTAATGCCAATGAGGTATTAAACCAGAGGTCCCCAGCTAACCTCTGGAGACATGCGTTTGACACTCACTGTGGCAGGCGATATTGAATCTGGAATTAAAAGCCAACAGAATTTAACCAATACAATTAAAAACTGTCTAGCTTCCTTTAAGGGAGGAAATCTGCCATCCTTACTTAATCTGGCCTAAACAGACTGCAGACCTATGGCAGAACAGCCCCTTGGGCAATTAGAGATGGGCAATGAACACTGGTGTAGCAAATGACATCCACAAACCCTAATTTTTTTTGAAGATAGGTAGATTAAGGAGATAAAAATCTCACTAAAGTGAGATTTATTTTACAGGGACAATTCTTCAATCTGTACTTGTGACAAAGTATTCACTGGGAGCAAGGTTGTAGCATTACGGCATTGATATCTTTATCTAATAATACACCCATGTGCAGTGCTTCCGTGGTAGCATGGGGTCACGGGTGTACTCTCTGGGTATAATTTTTACATTGCGTGGTATTATTCTTCATTGAAAGCAGTACATATATAAATCTCTTCAAATAAAATCTGCAATGACCGTACATGACCACATCATTTTGTTAATTAGTTTTGTAAAGAATGAAGGACCGTCATTTATATAGCACCTTTCATCATCTCAGGGCATCCTAAAGCACTCTATAACAATGAAGTCAGTTTTAAATATAGTTCCTGTTAAAAATGGGTCACCAGGACAGTGCAATCGCTCTAGGGTCACGGATCCAGTGCTGGCTACCTTAATGATAGACATTATGATTGACAGGAGTGGGAGAAATTACTGAGGAAGAGACAATGCCACTTGAGCTGACCCTCACAATTATCAGCGTGGCATTCTGATGTGACATGTACTCAGGAGACATAGATTTGGGATCAACATGTGGTGAGAATGCACAAGTGAGCTGCAGCGAGGTCAAAGGCAAAGGATAGCCTGTATGCCAACTCACTGAAACCAGTTCTGCTACAGGGGACTTGTGAAGACCGCTATGAGGGTAGCATGTGGGGGAACGCTGTCAGGTATGCACACTGACGTATTGGTGCATTGACAGATTGTCAGACAACCTCCCTCACTGTTAATGAGCTGTTTAATGGAGGAATCTGGTTGGAAGTTGTATGAATGATACGGAGCTTGACTGCTCCCTAGTCTCTTCATCTCCCTATTGTGCTGCAACCCACATGCCAGTTACAGCCTTTGTGTGGATATGTCACCTAATCCTTTTCCCTCTCTGTGAGAAAGCAACCAAATCTGGGAACTCAATATATCGCCTTCAGAACAGTTCACACTAGCAGGAATTGTTCAAAATCACCTTACCTGCAGGTTGGTCCTTGGAGTACTTCTTCAGGTGAGATGTATTTGCTGTTAATTGGTTTCATAGAATCCCTACAGTGCGGAAGCAGCTCATTCAAACTATCGAGTCCAAACTGACCCTCCATAGAACATCACACTCACCTAGCTTATCCCTGTAACTCTGCATTTCCCATGTCTAATCCACCTAGCCTGCACCTCCTTGGACACTGTGGGCAATTTAGCATGGCCAACCCACCTAACCTGCATATCTTTGGACTGTGGGAGGAAACTGGAGCATCCAGAGGAAACCCACCCACACACAGAGAGAATGTGCAAACTCTACACTGACAGAAACTCAAAGCTGCAATTGAACCTGTGTCCCTGGCTCTGTAGGGCAGCCTGCTAACCACTGATCCACCGTGCCACCCTACTTCTGAGTCACTATGCTGCCCATTTGTTAATTGGTGACTGATATGCAAATTAATTGAGTCAACCAGCCTGGTCTAAATTTGGTAAATGCATGTCACATCAGCTGGTACCATGTGAGCATCCTTATTGAGATGTTGCTATGCACGGACGGAAATGGAAGTGGTTGACAGCCCATACTAGGAAGGTGATAGGCTGAGTCATCTCCAATTTTGTGCTCTTGCTTAAAATTTCAATGTCCAATTCCATATTCTGCTGGATCAAAATAAAATGTACAGACTTTTAATGAAGAATTAAATGGAAAGAAACTAAGATCTGAAGCATTGCATCGTAAGTCTGAATGGTTAATTTGCCCTTCACAGACCAGTGATCATGACAGTTTAATTCAAACCTACATCAGAAAATGACTGTATACATAGTAAGGACACATTATCTAATTTTTAAATAGATGGTCTCTGGAAAGAAAAAGTTGAAAAATTAAATTGGCTAACAGTTTTGAATTTCAAGCACTAATTTTCTGCATGGCATGAACCCAATTCTGTAAGGCTTTTTTTTATAGCAACATGAGGAATTCAGTGGCTGACAACAGAATTGGAAGTTCAATACTGAAATTGCTAAAGCATTTGCTTAGTCATCTCTGACATGATTCCTAGCCATCTCCCTGTTTAATTTGCCATCCATTGAAAATCAAATTTCATATCCTGCTCGAACTTTTGTCTCCACGGGTAGCAATCGTAACCATTGAATTATTTGGAGAAATTGTGTAATACAGTGTGACGAATTATTACCTGCAATAAATGTTAATGTCTTAATGTTAAGATTGCATTATTTTCCATGCATTTTCAAAGAATCTGTGAGGGGTAAAACTACTATATTGTATTATATATTAACGTAATATATTGATATGAATTTCACACAGATATATTTATTAATTCTGACAACATTTATTTATTTCAGATTTGCCGAGAAGCTGTCTAATGGTAATTAAGATGTGTACAAATTTTGTGGGCTGCAGTTTGCAATATAAGAATTTGTCAATTTTCTTTATTCATTCACAGGATGAGGGCATCACTGGCTAGGTCAGCATTTATTGCCCATCCCTAATTGCCCAGAGGGCAGTTAAATGTCAACCACATTGCTGTGGGTCTGGAATTACATGTAGGCCAGACCTGGTAAGGATGGCAGTTTCCTTCCTGAAAGGACTTCAGTGAACCAGATGGGTTTTTTCCAACTATCAGCAATAGATTTGTGGTCATCATTAGATGCCTAATTCCAGAGTTTTTTTAAAAATTGAACTAAAATTCCATCAGCTGCTGTGGTCTACATTGAAGATTTGCTTACTAATGAGAAACAGAAAGTGGGAGCTCCACTGAAAGGATCTCATTTCTTAACTGTAACTGCTGTATCAGGTAACAGATATGAAAGGATTAATCTTAGAGCTAAACTGTGGGGTCTATCCACTCTCACAGCTGCTGGGGAGTTTTAGGCAGGCTCAGGGAGTTTCAGGGAGTATTGGCAGTTCTGGAGTTAAAGAAGTCATATCTTCTCCTCACGTTACCATAAGAATAATGTATCTTGCATATAATTTACTGAAATGAAATAAGTGCCTCTGTAGCTAAGACTTAACTTTCAATCTTTACCATAAACTACTAGAAAGCCCCTAGACTGGCATAGGTAGAAGAATTTGATGCCATAATTCTACCTTTACTCACATCAGAAGGGTCTAGGCCCGAAATGTCAGCTTTTGTGCTCCTAAGACGCTGCTTGGCCTGCTGTGTTCATCCAGCTCCGCACTTTGTTATCTCTCATGGTAGACCTAACCCATGTCTGGTGTATAGCGACTAACCAACAGCACAACAGAGAAGAATTTAATGTAGAAACAGGTAAGTGTCATTGCTACGACCATGGAGATAAGGCGGATGCACTAACTTTACATGCTGCCCACCTCAACAGCTGCAAAACTAGGAAAGATAGGGAGGAAATTCAACAGGAATAATTTTAAAGGAACTGAAAGATTGGTCAATAACTGCAGAGAAAGTAAGATGCCTGTGGAGCTGCAGAGAATTAGAAGACAAACTTTGTATGTTCAGTTTGTGGCAGCATGACACAAATAATCTCAGCCTAGGCAATGGAGCAAAACTAAAATAGCGTCGATAAAATGCCAACTTGTGTTTATCTAAGTATAGTTTTGCATTTAATTATCCTCCTTGCCATTGTGGCTTCCATGGCAATTAAACTTGAAAATCCATCCAAATGAGCTGCCTTTTCAAAACTTCTTTATTTAGCAGGTATTTAGTTCATTAAAAATCTCATGTTTTAGAGATTATTGAACTGCCAACAGATTTGAGAGGATTAATATTTTTAATTTTTTTTAATGTGATTTAAGTACTGGTAGTAATGCAGTCAACACACATCTGATAATCTCTCAATTAAGCCAAGGAACTTGCTTATCACAGCTACAGGGTGGTCCAAAGCACTTTAACTGCCGAGGAGATAATGGGAACTGCAGATGCTGGAGAATCCAAGATAATAAAATGTGAAGCTGGATGAACACAGCAGGACAAGCAGCACCCTCTCTGATGAAGGGTATAGGCCTGAAGCTTCAGCTTTTGTGCTCCTGAGATTCTGCTTGGCCTGCTGTGTTCATCCAGCTCCACACTTTGTTAACTACCAAGGAAATGTTTTTGAAATGTGTGAAGTACGGCAGCTGGCTTGTGCACTGCAAGATCCCACAAGCAGCCATCTGGTAGCGACTACGTTGTCTCAGCACAGCTTTTAAGTGGCTGTGGTTATGTTTAAGGCAGAGATAGAAAATTATAGTACATCATGTGACTTGCAGATGCAAGTAGACTGAATACGTGCAATGCTGCTTCCAACTCTTCAAATCCCAAATAAGTACCTAATGCATGGCTGCTGCCTTCATGTTTGTTTGTTAATAAACCCCAGGAGAAGAAAACACGGCACATTTTCTATTTTAGAGATACTGGCCTAAAGAATGGTGTGTAAACTGCTGAGCAAACCTTAGCTCTTTTATAAAAATAATTTCACACTCTCTTTAATGTTATAAGAGAAATAATGAGGTATCACTTCAATACCTCATGCAAAAGATACAGTTCTAATCATTCAGTACTCTGTCAGCACACCAATGATCATTTTCCCCACTTTTGTTGTAATGGGTTTGAGACAAAAGGGAAACCGATAAAACTGAAGTATATTATTCATGAAGTCCACAGAAACACCAATCCGTTCGGTGCCCAGATAGTCTCAGGTGTGTCATCGGACACTGTCTATGGACCAACCAGCAGTGTACAACATCATGAAAGAGAGCCAGGTCTGAGCAACCCATTCTGCATGCCCAGCTTACCCTGAACCTGTAGTCGGCCTCAACCGTGGATCCACAACAAGCTCTTTCAATTGACTGCTCTGGGATTTTACACATAGTTCTTCGGAATGGCACTCAAGCGTGGACCATTTTATTTCACAGAGTGCTACTATTGAGTCTTTTCTCTCTTTATTCATTCACCGGATGAGGGCGTCACTGACGAGGCAGCATTTATTGTCCATCCCTAATTGCCCAGAGGGCAGTTACGAGTCAACCACATTGCTGTGGGTCTGGAGTCTCTTGTAGACCACACCAGGTAAGGATGGCAGTTTCCTTTCCCAAAGGACATTAGTCAACCAGATGGGTTTTTCCTGACAATCAACAATGGATTCATGGTCCAGATATTTTATTGAATTCAAATTCCACCATCTGCCGTGGTGGGATTCGAACCAAGGTTCCCAGAATATTGTCTGATCTCTGGAGTAACATTCCAGTGATAATATCACTAAAAGCGCAACCAACCCTGTACTGACATGAATACAATCATTGTTTGTCTGCACTAACCTACGACTGAGCTTTGGTATTTCCCCCTGATGAAGTGTCAAGTGAATGAATTAATCAGAATTTGAGATGTGACATATTTTGGATGCATGTTGTGGGAGGTTTTGTGCCCCTCAGGCCTGAGTGGTGAGGGTGAAGGCTCTTCCAATATTGGACCTTGCATCTCACCTCATTTTGCCCTTATAGCATGAACAGTACACGGCATTAGTAAAAGGGTCTGATTCAGGTTTACGGTCTCATTTCAGATGTGTGAGTTTATCAAGGCTTGTCACCTGGTTTGAGTTTTGATGGGATGTGGGTTGGGGTCAGGGCCTAGATGTGTATCTGAATTGTGGCTTGGGGGATTGAGGAGGACCAGATCCTGAGAAACTTGCAGTTTCTTGCGGTCAGAAATTAGGATGGTAGCTTTGGTTGAGGTAGCGATAGGCTTCAGGATTAAGGGTCATCTGCCTGTATCTTCCAGACCATTATTCACTGAGTGATGTCTTGGCACCCGACTGAGATCATTTGTCAGTGGGAATCAATTAGTTTCTGAAATAAAAACAGAAATTGCTGGGGGAGTTCAGCAGGTCTGGCAGCAGCTGTAGAGAGAGAAACAGAGTTAATGTCTCAAGTCCAGTGACCCTTTATCAAATGTTATGAGATACCTGGTATTTTGTTTGTGTCAAACCAGGTGTGTGCTTAAGCCTTTAAGTTCTGAATGGAATGGCATTGCACTAAAAGACAAGGCAATGAAGAGATGCTGTGAATATTCAAGTGTAAAGGAAGTAAATGTTATAAAAGCCAGCAAAGAGCCTTGAGATGCATCCCGTTCAGATGCTGAGATGGGTGTGACCTAGCAGAAGAATTGCAATGTAAGGAGTCACTTTGTGTGGTGCTGAGGTGCTGAGTTAGCGTGAGACTGGATGGTCTGATTTTGCTGATGCCTGGATGAATGGTGAGTGCAGTTGCTGCCCATAGAGTGTGCGAGGAGATGTTGGTGAATGGTGCTGGATGTAGAAGCCTGGTGAAGGAACGAGCAAACTGCATCGACCAGGTCACCCTTGGGCTTTCAGGTCAGGAGTTTGTACTGTCTAGTTTCTCACCAGTGCCTGAGAGAATCACAAACCGTGTACAAAAAAGTTCAGTTTTTTTCATTTTCACTGCATCTTCCCCAAATTTCACACCATTGCCCAAGCTGCTTGAAGGCTGGGAAAATCCACCAATGTTTTTGGTTGAAAAATTTGTCTTTGTAAATGAACAGCTGTTAAGCAAGAACGAAATTTGGGAAAAAGTTAACAGGATAAGAACAAGAATGTTGGGTGATAGGATGGAGGGAAAAGGTGATTAAATACTCAAGGAACAAGAGTAGGTCACTGAACCCATCAAACCTGCTTGGCCAATCATTGAGATGATGGCTCGTCTGATTTTAAACACAACTCTACATTCCTATATACCCTGATAATGTTGCATCCATATAATTAAGACATCAACAGAAAAGTGAGGATGTCACAAAGTAAAAAGAGGCAATGATGGAAAAAGTATGGTGACAAAATGTGGATTCTGACATGATGTAAACCTTTGCAGAATATCGAAGAGAAATGGGGAGTTGTCTTTGATTGGACTACAAGAACATAAATTGCTTCATTGAAAGTGGAGATGTTGACCCATCAGATTGTGTTGAGCATTAAGCCAATAGCAGAGACTGAGTATTGAGAGTCTGAAGGGAAATGTTTGATATAAAGCAGCAATTGGCCAGACGCTCAGTGCCACACTTGCAGAGAGAACAGGGGAGTTCAGCAAAAGCAAACCACAATATGATGACATCTCATCATAAGCAGTAAATGCCATATCTCGTGTTTCTGTCTGTATAGATACTAGCTGGCTTTCTGAGTGTTTCAGAAATTCCTGTTTATAGGTTTAAATTTCAATGCTTCACAGTGTTTTACTTTTTGTCTTATTATAAACTAGTTCTGGTACAGACTAACATTTAACCGAATATAAGTAAGTCAGCTGTTCTTACAGATGTTGACTATTATTGTAAAATGAACATTTTGTTGAAGATGTTAAGCTTGCATTCATTAGGACGATCCACAACTTGTAGTGATTGTAGTGAGGTCAGCCAATTTGACCTCATAGAAAATGAGTTCCCTGACTGGGGCTGTTAATCTGGTCCAATCAGGGATCCCTGGCTGACAGATATAAACAGGAATGTCAGACATTCTCACACTCTGAGAGATGGCTCTGAGGAAGCTGGATCACTGTCAAGGACTTTCCATGTGCAAATAAAGGGTCCCTTAATGTCAGGATGCTGACCTTTGTGGAATTAGTTCAAACTAAAAATGATAAAAGAGCCGAGAGAGTTGGAAGGAGAGAATAGACACTTACACAATGACTTGATTTTCTCTGTGGTGGGAGTGTTGAATTTATTTGGCGTCATGGGGTATTGTTGCAGAACCTAAAGCTTCATGGGCCATCAGACAAATTTCAATCAAGGTTCCCAGAAGGAATAAAAACAAAAGTGTCAGACATCTTATTCACTCTGAGAGCCAGCTCTGAGGGAGCTGGATCAGTGCCAAGGACTCCTCCTGTGTATATAAAGGGTGACTTAGTGACAGGATACCAGCCTCTGTGGAGTTATTTCAGTAGCGACAAAGGAAAAGCATACCCTGTAAAAACTTGCTCATAACTGTTGTCTTTGAGTTGGGCTAAGTGTTGCACGCATTATGCCTTTAATCAGGAAGCTTGACCCGTTCAGGGCTTCCGTCGAAGAATGTGTTGTTTTCTCCAGGCAAATGGCACTGGGGCAGATGAAAAGCAATGAGTAATTCTTCTGACAGCTTGCGGAGCCATTGCATTTTTGGTTATTAACAGCCTAACATTCCCCCGAGGCACCAGATACTGAAACATTTCAAGCGTTGACAGATTTAGGACTGAGGAATATTATAACCGTAAGCATCCTGTAATTTTGAGATGCGATTGGATTTGCTCGGCAGTTTGAGAACCAGGGAATCCGTATCGGGATTTTTGACAAGGTTATGACAGAGGCATATGCCTTTAGTTTAAGTCTTAATGAGATGCTGAGAGACTGCTTGGTATGTGACATTAATGATGTGACCATGCCAAAGCTCCTACTGGCTGAAGCCTAATTGGCCTTCAAAGAAGCACTATAATTGGATATATTCTCGGAAAATGCAGCAAGTGGAGCATATGAGTTACGGGATACTCTGATGGAAGTGGATACCCTTGCTAGTCCAACTGAGATTGGGGAGCACCACTTGAGTGAAGACAATTGCATAGCCTCACTCAGGACATATCCAGAGCAGAGGGACTCTCGGTCAGCCCACTGCAAAACCTCCCAAAAAAAACTCCAGCCTCAATCAAATGGTTGAAATTTTCTTCAGGATCAGGGCCAGTAAATCATTGTAGTTGCTGCAGGCATGAGGACTCGAGATAGAAAAAGAGTCCCACTCGACCTAAATTGAGTAAGAGAACGCATAGGCTGGTAGCCAGGAGAGTGCACACCCTGGAGAAACCACCCACATCTGGTTTGGAACAGTTAAATTGCTTAGTGATATTTAAATCTGATCCAATCAAAATACATGTCTGGTTAAATGGTCACCTGGTTCTAATGGAGGTCGATACTGGTGAAACTTTTTCAGTGATTGCAGAACCAGTCTTTCAGAAAGTTCACTCTGGACTCCAGCCCTTAAGTTTGTGCATTACCATGGAACCTTTCCAGATTAAGGATACAACTTCAATTCCAGTCTCTTATGAGAAGCAGCTGGTTCGTTACCCACTGGCTGTAGTAAAAGGCTCAGGTCTGCCCCTGATGGGGCGACATTGGTTGAGGAAGATTCACCGAGCCCGGCTCAACATTTTTTTGATCCGAGAACGGACGCCTGAGTGAAGTCCTAATTAAATACCTGGAAGCTTTTCGGGAAGGCCTGGGGATAATCATAGGGGCCAAGGCCATGAAGCATGTTGACCAGGAAACAATTCCATGATTCTGCAAGGCCTGGCCAGTGCCATTTGCAGTAGAGGCAGAATTTAGTCAAAAGGAAGAAAGAAACATATGTGAGGTTGAAGAACCTAAGTCAGACAAGGCCCATTAGGAATATAAATAAAGCAGGAAGGAACTGAAACAGGGAACTAAGAGAGCAAGAAGGGGTCATGAAATGACCTTGGCAAGTAGGGTTAAAGAGAATCCCAAGGCATTCTATACATGCATTAGAAACTAGAGAAGAACTAGGAAGAAGATAGGACCACTAAAGAATAAAGCAGAGAACTTGTACTTGGAAGCAGAGGATGTGGGTTAGATCCTAAATAAGTTCTTTACATCAGTATTCACCCAGGAGAAGGGTATGGAGGATAGTGAGGTTTGTGTGGATCATGCCAATATGCTCGGGCATTTTCAGATCATGACAAAAGTATTGTTAGGAACCTTGAAGAGCATTGAGTTGGATAAGCCCCCTGGGCCTGATGGTATCTACCCCAGGTTACTGAGAGAGTCAATAGAGGAGAGCGCTGGGGCCTTGACCAAGATCTTTGTATCTTCGCTAGCCACTGGAGAGGTCCCAGACAACCAGTGATTGCTAATGTTGTTCCTCTTTTCAAGAAGAGAAATAGGAGTTATCCAGGAAACTATAGACCAGTGAGTCTCACATTGGTGCTTGGAAAGCTATTAGAGAAAATTCTTAGGGACAGGATTTACATGCATTTGGAAAAGCATGCCTAATTTGGGACAGTCTGCATGGCTCTGTGCAGGGTAACTTCTTCAAGTTCGTCATCCCTGGAAGAGTGAAGAAGTTACCCTCCTCCCTCCAGACCAACCTCAGGGAATCTCTCTCCCAGTGCAAACTCTCCTCTCCACCTATCTTCTTTTCTCTCCATCTTCGGTCCGCCTCCCCCTCTCTCCCTCTCTCCCTATTTATTCCAGAACCCTCACCCCATCCCCCTCTCTGATGAAGGGTCTAGGCCCGAAACGTCAGCTTTTGTGCTCCTGAGATGCTGCTTGGCCTGCTGTGTTCATCCAGCCTCACATTTTATTATCAAAGAAATGCTGAGATAGATTGACTACTTCACCCACCTGGAGCTAGGTGCCAGCGTGAACTGGGGTGGAAGGACTGTTGTTCTGAACCTTCTTTTCCTTATTTTTCTAATTTATTTCTATGATTTGTAATGCTGGACTTTATATTTCTTTATTTTTCTGATATGTTTTCCTAAGAACTTACGCTGAAGAATCTATACCGAAGTACCTTGTACCCAAGATGGTGCCAGAAGTGGCGACTTGTAAACTTCTCACTGCACTCATGTGAGTTCATAAAGCTAATTCAGTCTAACCTCAATGCTTTCTGATATTCTCCAAATGTCCTCCTGAGCGGACATCACAGAATTACAGAATTGTTACAATATAAAAGGAAAGCTTTTGGCCCATCATGCCTGTAAAGAGTCTCTGAGCATTTTAACTAAATGCCAAGCCCCTCCCTTTTGTCCATAATGCTGAACATTGTTTCTATTCAAATAGTCATCCAATGCCCTCTGAAATACCTTAATTGAACCTGCAGTCATTATATTTCCAGGCAATGTGTTCCTAACTATTCACTCTGTGAAAAAGTGTTTCCCTGACAGCACATTCATAATGTAAGAAAATATCCACCAGCTCTATTTGAAGACTAGTAGGGTAGTCTCTTTAGTGCCCTGAATAATATTTATTCATCATTCAACATTATGGAAACAGATTCTCTGGTCATTCTCTCATTGCTGTCAATGGGATCTTGCTATGTGTAAATGTCTGTTGTATTTCATACGTTACAACAGCGACTAATTTTCCAAAGATTACCTCAGTTCACAGGCTGACAAATGAGTTCCCAGGTAGATGTGGGCGTTCACTGGCAAGTAGGTGGGCAATGACAGGCTGAGCATGTGTCACAGGCAGACTAGAGGAGGGAGAGTGGTCACAAACAGATTAGGAGTTGGTGGCAGAGATGTAATTGAAAAAAATTAACACACATTTGATATATTTCCTCCAGTTGACGACTGCTTTCTCTTTCCAAATCTGCGAAGAGACATCAGTTGCTGGTCCTTTAAATACATCACTCGAATTTTCGTCTGGGTAATATAACAGCAGGTTTGTCGATGCATCTTCCCACCATCAGCTAATTGATCTACCACTGAGTGATCACAACAGGAGCTAGGGACTTTCACCTTGCACTTCCACCTATTGTCTCACATTATTCATATGTGGTCGCCCCAAAATGCTTCATTGAGAAAGGTATATATGAAGTAATCAGTGTTAATTCCTGTTATGTAAATACAATGAATGAGTTCAGACAACAAAGTGTGAGGCTGGATGAACACAGCAGGGCAAGCAGCATCTCAGGAGCACAAAAGCTGACGTTTCCGGCCTAGACCCTTCATCAGAGAGAATGTTCTCTCATTTGTCAAAGTTACTTGTTTTTTCATTAAGGGATAGCATTTAAATTACCTGAGGAAGATTTGGTGAGCAAAAATGTCCATTACAGCTATTGTTTAGCATCAAAATGTGAAAGTAGCAATCTGAACTCATTCAGAAATAATGGGAACTGCAGATGCTGGAGAATCCAAGATAACAAAGTGTGGAGCTGGATGAACACAGCAGGACAAGCAGCATCTCAGGAGCAAGAAAGCTGATGGTTCAGGCCAGGACCCTTCTCCAGAAATGGGGTACGGGGAAGGGAGCTCTGAAATAAATAGAGAGAGGAGGGATGGGGCTGAGAGAAGGTAGGTGGGATGGCGATAGGTGAGTGCAGGTAGGCGGAGGTGGGGATTGGTCAGTGAGGTGGGAGGAACGGATAGGTGGGAGAGAAGATGGATGGGCTGTGTCAGGATGAGGAGGTGGCGATGAGAGGGAAGGTTGGTCATGGAATGAGGCCGGGGACAGGGAGATTTTAAAGCTGGTGAATTCTATGTTAAGGCCATCAGGATATAGGTTCCCGAGGCAGAATATGAGGTGCTGCTCCTCCAGTTTGCGGATGGCGTCATTGTGACACTGGAGGAGGCCCAGGATGGACATGTCACTCAGGGACTGGGAGTTGGAGTTAAATTGGTTCGTGGGAAGGTGTTGTCATTTGTTGTGTACAGAGCACAGATGATCCACAAAACGGTCCCCAAGTCTGATACAGAGGAAGCCACATTGGGAGCAACAGATATAGTAGACCAGTTTGGAGGATGTACAGATGAACCCCTGTTGGATATGAAAGGTGTGCTTTGGGACTGGGATGGGGGTGAGGGGAGAGGTGTAGCACTTCCTGCGGTTGGAGGGAAAAGTGCCCGGGGTGGTGGGACTTGTGGGGAGTGTGGGGCGGACAAGGGAGTCACAGAGAGAATGATCCTACATAAGACAGATAGGGTTGGGGGGGAATATCTCTTTGGTCATGGGGTCGGACTGCAGGTGGCAGAAGTGGGAGAGAATGATATGTTGAGTACAGACGTTGGTGGGTGGTATGTGAGGACAAAGAGGATTCTGTCTTTGTTTTTGTTGGGGGAGTGTGTGTGAGGGCAGAAGTGTGGTAAATGCAAGAGAAGTGATTGAGGGCATGTTTGATCACTGGAGGTGGGGAAGTTGCGGTCCATGAAATAGGAGGACATCTGGGGATGACAAAATGTGAGGCTGGATGAACACAGCAGGCCAAGCAGCATCTCAGGAGCACAAAAGCTGACGTTTCGGGCCTAGACCCTTCATCAGAGAGGTCCCATTATCTCGGACATCTGGGATGAGCAGGAGTGGAACACCCCATCTTGGGAGCAGACATGGCAGAGGTGGAGGAATTGGGAGTAGGGGATCACATTCTTCAGGAAGGTGGGAGCAAGGAGATGTAGTCTAGGTAGCTGTGGGAGTCGGTGGGTTTGAAATAGATGTTGGAGTTGAGGCAGTTACTAGAGATGGAGATAGATAGGTCCAGGAAGGAGAGGGAGGTATCAGAAATGGTTCAGATGAACTTGAGGTTGGGCTGAAAGGTGTTAGTAAGGTGGATTAACTGTTCAAGCTCCTTGTGGGAGCATGAGACAGCGCTGATACAGTTACCAACGTAACGGAGGAAGAGGTGGGGGATCGTGCCAGTGTAACAGTGGAAGAGGGACTGTTCCATGTATCCTACGAAGAGGCAGGCAATTTGATATACAAATCCACTGTGGAAAGTAATGTTTGTTGCCCACACAAAGTATAGTGAAATTATTCTCAAAGATGACATGAAATTATTGAGTTTGTTACAGATGACGAGCCTTGTCTACCTGAATGCTGGATCAGAGTATTCTGAGATCAGAGGGTTTGTATTCACAAGGTAAAATGTGACATTTGTGCGTTTGTTTTCCTGTCAATATCTAATACCCTCTAGTGCCTGAACTGAATTGAGCAGATGGGGAACAAACATTCAATTTGCAGAAGGTGAACATTCAATTAAACCATTTCCCAAGCTGAACCAGTTTGAGATAATTTTTCACACTGAAGATATATGTCTTTAAACCAGGCATCTGTAAAGTAATCAAGCAAAGAAGAGTTCTGAGGCTAAGTCATATTCCACCTGAAATATTGACTTCGATTCTTTCCTCAGATCCTGCCTGGCCTGTTGGGTTTCTGTAGTACTTTCTATATTAATCATTTAAGTTAACAGTGTGCATGTTCAGATGGGGAATTGACCCCATATGTCAAAATGATACCCTGCGGCATGCCCCGTTATTTTAGTTTGCTTATGCCAAAGAACATTTTACACTTCAGTACATCTTCTAACTTTCTAATTGTCCGTGCAATTTTTAGATAGCTGACTAGTTTCAGCAGGTGTTACAGCAAAAAAAAAGGCGAGGCCACATTGGATTTGCTACTGGGTAATGAACCAGGCCACCTGTTAGATTTGGAGGTACGTGAGCACTGTGATAGTGACCACAGTTCAGTTACGTTTACTTTAGCGATGGAAAGGGACAGGTATATACCACAGGGCAAGAGTTATGGCTGGGGGAAAGGCAATTATGCGGCGATTAGGCAAGATTTAGGATGCATAGGATGGAGAAGGAAACTGCAGGGGTTGGGCACAGTTGAAATGTGGAGCTTCTTCAAGGAACAGCTACTGCATGTCCTTGATAAAAATGTACCTGTCTGGCAGGGACGAAATGGTCGAGCGAGGGAACCATGGTTTATTAAAGAAGTAGAATCTCTTGTCAAGAAGAAGAAGGAGGGTTATGTGAAGATGAGGCATGAAGGCTCGGTTAGGGTGCTTGAGAGATACAAGTTAGCGAGGAAGGACCTAAAGAGAGAGCTAAGAAGAGCCAGGAGGGGACATGAGAAGTCTTTGGCAGGTAGGGTCAAGGAAAGCCCAAAAGCTTTCTATAGGTATTTCAGGAACAAAAGAATGACTAGAGTTAGATTAGGACCAGTCAAGGACAGTTGTGAGAAGATGTGTGTGGAGTCTGAACAGATAGGAGAGGTGCGCAATGAATATTTTTCATCAGTATTCACACAGGAAAAAGACAATGTTGTCGGGGAGAATACTAAGATACAGGCTATTAGACTTGACAAGATTAAGGCTCATAAGGAGGAGGTGTTAGCAATTCTGGAAGGTGTGAAAATAGATAAGTGCCCTGGGCCAGATGAGATGTATCCTAGGATTCTCTGGGAAGCTGGGGAGGAGATTGCAGAGTCCTTTAGCTTTGATCTCTGTGTTATAATTGTCAACAGGAACAGTGCCAGAAGACTGGAGGGTAGCAAAAGTTGTCCCTTGGTTCAAGAAGGGAAGGAGGGACAACGCTGGTAAATACAGACCAGTGAGCCTTGCCTCAGTTGTGGGTAAAGTGTTTGAGAGGAATAGAAGAGATAGGATTTATAATAATCTAGAAGGGAATAATTTGATTGGGGATAGTCAACACAGTTTTGTGAAGGGTAGATCATGCCTTGAGAGATGTGACCATACGGGTGGATGAGGGTAAAGAAGTTGATGTGGTGTATATGGATTCCAGTAAAGCGTTTGATAAGGTTCCTCATGGTGGGCTATTGCCTAAAATACAGAGTTATGGGACTGAGGGTGATTTAACGGTTTGAATCAGAAATTGGCTAGCTGTGAGAAGACAGAGAGTGGTGGTTGATGGGAAATGTTCATCCTGGAGTTCAGTTAGTAGTGGTGTACTGCAAGGGTCTGTTTTAGGGTCACTGCTGCTTGTCGATTTTATAAATGACTTAGAAGGATGGGTTAGTAAATTTGCTGCTGACACTAAGTTGTTGGAGTTGTGTATAGTGCAGAAGGAAGTTGCAGGTTACAGAGGGACATAGATAAGCTGCAGAGCTGGCCTGAGAGGTGGCAAATGGAGTTTAATACAGACAAGTGTGATGTGATTCACTTTGGAAGGAGTAGCAGGAATACAGAGTACTGGGCTAATGGTAACATTCTTGGGAGTGTGGATGAGCAGAGAGATCTCGGTGTCCACGTACGTAGATCGCTGAAAGTTGCCACCCAGGTTGACAGGATTGTTAAGAAGGCGTATGGTGTGTTAGGTTTTATTGGTAGAGGGATTGAGGTTTGAAGCCATGAGGTCATGTTGCAGCTGTACAAAACTCTGGTGCATCCACACTTGGAGTATTGCGTACAGTTCGGGTCACCGCATTATAAGAAGGGTGTGGAAACATTGGAAAGGGTGCAGAGGAGATTTACCAGGATGTTGCCTGGTATGGAGGGAAAGGCTGAGGGACTTGAAGCTGTTTATGTTAGAAAGAAGAAGGTTAAAGGGTGACCTCATAGAAACATACAAGTTGACCAGACGATTAGATAGGTTGGACAGGGAGAGCCTTTTTCTGCGGATGGTGACAGCGAGCACGAGGGGACATGGGTTTAAACTGAGGGGTGAAAGATATAGACAGATGTCAGAGGTAGGTTCTTTACTCAGAGAGTAGTAAGGGCATGGAATGCCCTGCCTGCAACAGTAGTAGACTCGCCAATTTTAAGGGTATTTAAATGGTCACTGGATAAACATATGGATAATAATGGAATAGTGTCGGTTAGATGGGCTTCAGATTGGTTTCACAGGTCAGTGCAACATTGAGGGCCGAAGGGCCAATACTGCGCTGTAATGTTCTATGTATCCAATTAACTTTTATTGACAGGAATGGAAATTTCTGGCTAACTAACAACAGAATTTTCTGCTGTAATAAGGAGTTTTTTGTTGTTTGTTTTAGGGTTGAGTTCTCACTATATGTTTTCATTTGCAGTCTAAATTGTGACCCCAGGGGCAATCAGGGAGTGGAGACATCGCTCTGAGTCAGGAATGTGTCTTGGAACAGGTGACCCCACGTATCTTGGATCTTTGTCCATCCGGCTGATTGAGGTCCTGTGGGCAATTGAGGAGGGCAGCAAATGTTAGCCTTAATAATGAGACTCAACCCCATAAGCAAATAAGAATAACTAAAATCCTAATGGTGCTAAGCTTCACCACTGGATCAGAAAGTAATTTGATGTGCTACATTCCAAATTTCTAAAGTACTTCTCAGTAAGATTGGATAATTTTCAAATAAAGCATTACGTTCAACCTTTTATGATACTTTAGGTTTTACTTAAACTGTGCATTTGCACCTCAATCATTCATTTTTCTGAATGTAAAATTGGAAATTAAAAGTGAAGAGATTCAGTGGTTTTGATGTCTTATTTTGTTATTTGTAAGAACACTTTGGCTAGTTTGATTAGTAGATTAGATTCCCTACAGTGTGGAAACAGGCCCTTTGGCCCAACAAGTCCACACCAGACCCATCACCCTATAACCCACACATCCCTGAACACTATGGGCAATTTAGCATGGCTGATCCACCTAGCCTGCACATCTTTGGACTGTGGGAGGAAACCGGGGCAAACCCATGCAGACACGGGGAGAATGTGCAAACTCCACATGGACAGTTGCCTGAGGCTGGAATGGAACCCATGTCCCTGGTGCTGTGAGGCTGCTGTGCTAACCACTGAGCCACCGTGCCACCTCAAAGCAGTTGTCCTCCTTTATAAAATCATTGCTGTTAATTGACAGAGTTTCCTTTGATATGGCCTTTTTATAATTTTAAATTTAAAGATTATTTAGGAAATTTCAGATTATGATACATAAACTGACCTATCTGCATTACATAGAGACTTTCACAATGCTGCATAAGGCCCTTGGAACAGCCTAAGTGGGGTCTGTCTGAACTCAACACTATGTTCAAATGGTCT
Source organism: Stegostoma tigrinum (assembly GCF_030684315.1). Taxonomy (NCBI): domain Eukaryota; kingdom Metazoa; phylum Chordata; class Chondrichthyes; order Orectolobiformes; family Stegostomatidae; genus Stegostoma; species Stegostoma tigrinum. The sequence continues at coordinate 3,099,252 of NC_081359.1, read as the reverse complement.
TGCCTTTGATGTGACTGATTCCCCACCCCATCCTACTGCTGCAGAAATTCGACTTGTCAGAAGTGGGGGTAGAACCTCCTCAAATATTTATAAAAGTGCACAGACCATTTTCACTCCGGAGATCTCCAGCCCACCATACATCCGCACTGAGTTTGAATTTCCACGTTTCGCAACAACAAATTTTCTTGAATATTTAAGATAATTTTTGGACCATAGAAACTACTTTGGGTCTTTATATTGACTCCAAGAATTTTTTTTCTCCTGCATGGCCATTTAATTTAAATTGTCTACACTGCGTAAGATTTTCAGAGAATTTCTTTAATTCGGGTTTCAAGTAAGCACTGCTCATGTTTGCACAATCTATCCTGGACGTATCTCTCAGAATTCATGCCAGACAATTGCACTGTTAGCTCTGACTATTAGAACATAAGAACATAAGAACCAGGAGCAGGAGTCGGCTGCTCGGCCCTTCGAGCCCGCTCCATCATTCAATAAGATCATGGCTGATCTTTTCGTGGACTCAGATCCACTTAACCGCGCTCTCACTGTATCCCTTAATTCCTTTATTGTTGAAAAAATACAAAGGGGCTTCCACTATTAGAGATTTACAGTGCAGAAAACCAACTTTCAGCCAATATTAGAACCAACACATAACATACGTCCCACAACTTTTATGACAATCTCTATACCGTTAGTACTTTACAAGAAAACTCCAAACCCATGAACATAATTAAAAATCACTGAGTTATGCTTGGCTTATTTTTAATTATAAATATTAGTGGCTGGGGGTTTTGCTATGAGTGCCTTTGGTTTGAAATTAATCACATAACAAATGTAAAGCCAAGAGGCTCAAGTCAGTTGAATTTTCTAAATCACTGACTACACTTGATGAAATGATTCAAGCAGTCTTCAAATCAAATTTCTAATTTTATCTCCGATGTTTATTTAAATGACTTGAACAAATTGAACTAAAATTATGTTTTTAATTGGCTAATGCTATTCCTGGCTGGAAGCTTCTCTTTATTCAAGAAATGTATTTATGTTTGAATAGTTTTAATTAACTTTATAAATATTTTATTTGCACCAAGAATATTTTATCATTGTTAACTTTTTGGAAATCACATGGAACTTATTCTCTGTATCATCTTTGATAATTGTATGAAGTAATTTACATTCTACTTTTTAAAGAAACAACAAAGAGAATGACCAGAGGTAATGGGAACTGCAGATGCTGGAGAATCCAAGATAACAAAGTGTGAAGCTGGATGAACACAGCAGGCCAAGCAGCATCTCAGGAGCACAAAAGCTGATGTTTCACGTCTAGACCCTTCGAAGGGTCTAGGCCCGAAACATCAACTTTTGTGCTCCTGAGATGCTGCTTGGCCTGCTGTGTTCATCCAGCTTCACACTTGGTTACCAAAGAAAATGACACTGAGTTGAATTACTCATTTAATTTAAACCAACTCGAAAACAATCCTATGAGATGGAAGCAATATAAATATTAAAATACAATTTTTAAAACATTATGTTTTTTTTCAGCATGGAGCTGATCAAAGTTTGTTCTTTGGGTGATAAATAAGCTTATTAACATCAGCCAGGATTTAGTGGTAGGAATTTTGCCTCAGAGTTTTCACCTCAAGCCTCATTCCGGAATCTTGGCAGAAATGGAGGATAAGACTTGAGTGCAGCATTGGGAAAGGGGCTTCCACTATCAGAGATTTACAGTACAAAAAACCAACCTTCAGCCATTGCATCTGGTCAAAAACAATCATCCAACTACCCAAATCCAAGTTGACTCATAGCCTTGTATGTCATAGAGTCATAGAATCAGACAGCATGGAAACAGGCCCTTCGATCCAACTCATCCACATTGACGATGTTCCCAAACTAACCTAGTCCCACTTGCCTGCATTTGGCCCATATCCCTCCAAACCTTTCCTATTCATGTCCTGGTCCACATGTTTTTAAATGTTGTAACTGTACCTGCACCCACCACTTCCTCTGCCAGTTCATTTCATGCACGAGCCACTCTCTGTGTAAAAACGTTGCCCCTCATGTCCTTTCTAAATCTTTCTCCTCTCACCTTAAAAGTATTCCTCTAGGTTTGAATTCCCCAGCTTAGGGAAAAGATCCTTGTTATTCACCCTTCCTATGCTCCTCATGATTTTATAAATCCCTATAAGATCATCCCTCAACCTCCTACTCTCCAGTGAGAGAAGTCCCAGTCTATCAAGCCTCTCCTTATAATTCAAATCCTCTAATCATGGAAACATCCTGGTAAAAATTTTCTGAACTGTCCCCAATTTAACAATATCCTTCCTATAGCAGGGCAATCAGAACTATACACAGTACTCCAAAAATGGCCTCACCCATGTCCTGTACAGCCTGAACATGACATCCTAACTCCCATACTCAAAGGTCTGAGCAATGAAGGCAAGAGTGCCAAATGACTTCTTACCCAACTGGTCTACCTGCGACACAAATTTCAAAGAGTTAGGTACCTGCCCCCTTATGTCTCTCTGTTTGATAACATTAGTTGTATAAGTCCTGCCGTTCTTTGTATTACCAAAATGCCATACCTCGCATTTATCTGTATTAAACTCCATCTGCCACTCCTCAGCCCATTGACCCAATCGATCAAGATCCCTTTATAATCTTAAATAACCTTCTTCACTATAATAAGTGATAATGGGAACTGCAGACGCTGGAGAATCCAAGATAATAAAGTGTGGAGCTGGATGAACACAGCAGGCCAAGCAGCATCTCAGGAGCACAAAAGCTGACTTTTAGGGCCTCGACCCTTCATCAGAGAGGGGGATGGGGAGAGGGTTCTGGAATAAATAGGGAGTGAGGGGGAGGCGGACCGAAGATGGAGAGAAAACAAGATAGGTGGAGAGGAGAGTCTAGGTGAGGAGGTAGGGAGAGGATAGGTCAGTCCAGGGAAGACGGACAGGTCAAGGAGGCGGGATGAGGTGGTAGGTAGGAAATGGAGGTGCGGTTTGAGGTGGGAGGAAGGGATGGGTGTGAGGAAGAACAGGTTAGGGAAGCAGAGACAGGCTGGGCTGGTTGTGGGATGCAGTGGGGGGAGGGGACGCAATTTTGGTGTCATCTGCAAACTTACTAGCCACGCCTCCTAAATTTTCATTGCTATTGTTCATATGAATTACAAGCAAAAGTGGACCTAGCACGGATCCCTGTCGAACAGTCTGCAGGAATGAATAGCTGCTTATGGGGGCTATATGTAGTTGACAATGACAAATGTATGGTAGCAACCCAGGTGCTAAAAGGGCCTGGTGTGTGGGGTAGGGACAGGGACATGGGAGAGTTCAGGCCCTAAAATTATTGAATTTGATATTGAGTCGATAGGGTTGAGGGGTCCCAAGTGGAAAATGAGGTGTTGTTCCTCCAGCTTGCGCTGAGCTTCACTGAAACACTGCAGCAAGGCAGAGACAGAGATGTTGGCCAGGGAGCAGGGTGGTGTGTTATAGTGGCAAACAACTGGAAGATCTTGTGTCATTTTCATGGACAGAACGTATTTTTACAAAGCAGTCACCCAGTTTGCATTTCATCTCCCCAGTGTAGAGGAAACCACATTGCGAGAAGCAAATGCAGTAGACTGGATTGTGTGAAGTTCAGGCAAATGGCTGCTTCACCTGGAGGGTGTGTATGTGTCCTTGGATAGCGAGGAGGGAGGAAGTAAACAGGCAGGTGTTACACATTCTGCAGTTGCAGGGGAAGGTGCTGTTGGGATTTTGTGTGTGTGGGTCTGTGGGGAGTGAAGAAGGTGTGGACCAGGGTGAACCACAGTTCTTGTGGAAGGCTGATAAGGGAACTATGTGTCTGGTGATGGTATCCCAACGGAGATGGCGGAAATGGTGGCTAATGATCCTCTAAATGTAGATGCTGGTGGGATGCGCGGTGAAGACAAGGGGAGCATTATTGGTCCTGAGAGAGGGAAGAGAGGAGGTGAGGGTTGAAGTACAGGAAATGGGTCAGACTCAGCTGAGGGCCCTGTCAACTATGGTACTGGGGAATCTTCAGTTGAGAAAGAAGATGGGCATTTTGGAGGCATCCTTGTCGAAGTTGGCATCATCAGAACAGATGTGATGGAGATGGAGGAACTGGGAGAATGGAATAGAATCTTTACAGGAAGCAAAGTGCAAGGGTGTACAGCTGAGGTAGCTGTGGGAGTCGGCGGGTTTGTAAAAATATCATTCATTTAGCAAAGTTTCACGCAATACCATGCGCCACAAGGTACAGATTGCCCACCCCAACCAGAGTTAAGTAAACTCTCAGAAGAGAAAACAAATAAAATTCATAACCATTGAGGAGAGAAGGTTGGGAAATTCTTCTTCAGCCTCTTTAGTCACTTAGACCATTCTGATCCTGGTTAATCTTATGCAATGCCCAGCTCTTTTACTCAGTGATCTCTACTCAAAGCTGAAACAGATCCAGCTTTCTCATGAAGAAATTTCAGTTGAAACTGGAGTAAAGATAGATTCCCCTCATCTGAATGGTGATCTGGACTCAAATGCCAAAAATAGACTAGTTAAAACACACTCTCAGTAATTACTCATCGTCCAAACAGATGGGCACTTTTGTCTGTTAAAGAGGGACATGTGGTTATGTAGCTTGAGGAGCACCAGTTCACATCAAGCATTGGGCAAGATAAGGAGGCAGGGACTATTACAGCTAGTATGGAGATTGACATCATTCTACACCTCACTCTAGCTATCTTGCTAGCCGAGCTAACTTACCAAAGCACCCATCATATAGCTACCTTAAGAAAACATACACCAAACAAGCAGAAATATTCTGTTCTAAATGTGAAAGAAACTAAAGAGTAAATATTTGGATTAGATTGACCAGTGGGTGAACAAGAGCAAGGTAGAAAGGGGAGAGAGTAACAATGACCAGCCACAGTATGGAAAGTTCAGGCAGCAAGGTGTAAAACAAAAACGAGTTCTTTTAGTTGTTGTTTAAGTCAGAAAGGCAGAAGGAATGGGTGAGAAAATGGGCGTGGAGGAAAAGTATGTTTTTTGTTGATTCGCTTTTGGTCTTCTGCTTGCTGAGTTCTCAGCCAGATTCATGACTTTGTTGCCTTAAAAGATTCTTTCTTTCTCCTGTTGGTGTCTAGCTGTTTTTCACATTTACATAATTAAACAAATTAAAACCAAGGAATGAGATTATCTAATTACTTCAGTGTATTTATTCTGGGAAAAACATCAACGAGAAATCTGAGCAATTAATTTAGCCCAAACCTACTTGGCACACCAGGGGCTGATATGGAAAAATAATGACAATAAATTGTAGACTGAAATTAAACCAATTGTATTACAATTTAGTAACGATGTCTCTATTTTTGGGATGGGAGTGAAATACATTAATAGCATCATCTTATTCCCTTAATACTTCATACTTGCTGATAGATAAGGTTGGAATATATTTGATGACCCATCCTTAACAATTCAACGAAGCATCAATGTTCACTGATGTGTTGCACAGAAGAGATTAATCCAACCAAAAGCAAAATACTGCAGATCCTGGATATTTAACAAAAGTCATGCTGCAGCTTTATCAGACTTTAGTGAGGCCACATTTGGAGTATTGTGTGCAGTTCTGGTGCCCACATTATAGGAAGGATTTGAAGGCTTTGGAGACATTGCAAAAGAAGTTAACCAAAATGCTGCCTGGATTGAGGTGTACTTTGCTGTAAGGAGAGGTTAGGAAAATTTGGAAAGTTTTCACGAGACCACCAGAAGCTGAGGGGCAACCTGACAGAAGTATCTAAAATTCTGAGGAGCTTGGTTAGGGTGGATGGCTGGAATCCCTTTGCCAAGGTGGAAATATCAGATAGCAGGGGGCATAGCTTTAAGATGAGCGGGGAAAGCTTAAAGGAGATGTGCAAGGCTAGCTTTTTGTACAGAAGGTAGTAGGTGCCTGGAACATGCTGCCAGGGAAGGTGTTAGCAGCAGAAATGTTAGCAACATTTAGGAGGCATTTAGACAGACACATGAACAGGCAGGGAAGTGCAGGCAGAAGGAATTGGTTTAGAATAGTATCATTCAGCACAGATGAGTGAAGGGCCTATTCCTGTGCTATACTATTCTATGTTCGAAGAATAGCAAGGAAAATTTGGGAATACAGAGAAGCAGCAGCTGAAAGAAGCAGGAGTTAACTTTTCAGAAAGAAACCATCTGTACTGTACATTCAAATTTAACTTCCTCCAATGAGAAGGAGAGCTGTAGAAGAAGTTTCTAGTCACAAAAGAACAGGCTACAAATATGTGATATTAAACTGTGCAGGCACACATACACACATGCACAGGGATCGTAAACCAGATAAATGATTGAGAAGGATATTTCCCAATGCAAAAGCTGCACAGAGACCATCCTGCTTCCTTGATCTGTCAGTGCACCAGCATCCCCGCAAACTGCATTTATCACGGCAGGCAGTTGTTGATTTAAGCTCAATGCTGGAGGAGAATTTAAGGTGACTGCTCATTGGAGCAATGGTGGTGACTGTGAAACTCACTGTTTCACTACAGTGTCATTTTGGGAATTCTCAGGGACATTTGTGACACCTCACAATATGTGGCCAATTCCTGAATCAAACAGCAAGTAAGTGGGTGCCTTATCCACGATGGCTGGAGATTACATGAGGTTCCAGGTGATAGGGTCCAAACCCTTGTACTGGTAACAGAAGCTAGCTTTGACTTATTGTGCCAGGACCCTCTGCCCAAAGGCTTGACCAGGAATTTTCTTCTTTTTGCGTCTGCACTAAACAGCAAGGTAATCGAACAGCACTGTGAGGTAGCTAAGGGGAAAGGTACAAAAAAGCAAAGCAGCGATACCGTGAGCAGCCAGGTCAGCTCACACAATGAGCGAGAGAGCAAGTGAAAAACTCAGAGAAACAGCCTGGTCCAGTCCCTGAGCTGGGTGTGTATCCCTGAGCACGCTGTGTCCTTGCTGCACCATTACTGGGATCGTTCCCAATGCAGCCTTCTATGCAGCACAGAAGTGCAGGAGTTTTCCATAAGGGGATTGAAAATGTGCCATGAGGGTTTGTAGAGACTGAGACGTGATGGATATCAATGTATGTGAGCAGGGCCCATGGAGCATACCCTGAGATGCCAGTGTTTGGTTTCCAACATGTTGGGCATTGGAGCAGGTGGAAAGCTGGAACTGCCTCATCTGAGTTCCATGTGAGAACCATCAATGGCTAATTTGCTCATAGAGAAGAGCTTTATCTCTTTTCTTCTTTTTTTAGGTCAGTCATCCTAGCCTGAGGAGATTCTAGTCTCCTGGTTAGATTGTTTTTTAAATCCCCTACACTACCACAATATAGCAGTAGCAATCATTTTTCCCCACAACACCGGTGTGGGGAGTGAAAACCCCCAGTTGTGTAAATAACTTTATTAATATTCCACCCACCAACAAAAACACCCCAGTGGCCGAGGAACCAGAGTCAGACAGAGCCCGGTACGGGCAATGTCCATGTGAAAGGAAAAGTGAGGGGGAAGTTTGAAATCAAATCAAAATAGAATTGGACAGAGGACAGGTTTCTAGGAAGTTACATATTGATGAGGTGAGATTTGCAGTTAATAAGGTCATTAGCCAGGTATTATTCCCTTTAATAGGCAACTTGCTGCTACCCAGCAAGTATCTCATCTTAATATGTAGAACTTAGTTGAAACTTGTAACAAGTTGCTTCTAATTCAAGAAAGGCTTCACCAGACTTCTGTTCTCCCTGAATACCGCAATTCTACCAGGTCTGCCACCAGAACGCACATTTACCAGGTTCCTATGAGACTGAACTCAGCAACCCCATGGTCGTTGCAAGTATTTTAGTGGTACCACTTCAAGTTGCATTTGTAAAGCATACCCAAAGTGCTGGAGTACTGCTTCAGGCCTGTGACACAAATGTTGGCCAGGGAACATGATGGTGTGTTAAAATGGCAGACAACTGGGAGCTCGGCATCATTAATACTTTGTCCTGTTGCAGCAACATTTCCCTACTTTTATATTAAATTCCTTCAACAATAGATGCTAAAATTCCATTTGCCCTCCCTATTATGTGCTGTGACTGCAGATTGTGATTTCTGCAAAAGGACACCCAGATCCCTCTGCACAAAGTCACTTTGGAGTCTCTTGCCTTTTATCCTTCTGAACAAAATGAATAACTTTACACCTATCCACATTAATCTCCATCTGCCAAATCTTGGCCCATTCATCTCACCCATCTATTTCCGTTTGCAAATTTGTTTCCTTGTTGCACCTTACTTTTCTACCTAGTTTCCTGCCATTTGTATACCTGGCTCTCATACATTCTGTGCCTGCACCAAGTCATTGATATAGATTGTAAATAGTTGGGACCTGAGGATTGAAAAGTATGGCACCCCATTAGTTACAGCTTGCCAACCAAAAAATAGACCCATTTATTCCAACTCTCTGCTTTCTGTTGGTTAGCGAATCCTCTTTCTAAGCCAATATATTACTCCTAACTCCATTGATCTTGCCTTGTGGATTACTGTTCTGTGCAGCACCATATCAAATGCCTTTGGAAAGTCCGGATAGACTACATCTGGAGGACATCCATTATCCACTTTGATTGTTACATCTTCAAAGAACTCTAGAAATTTAGTCAAACATGATTTACCCTTCATGAAACCATGCTGATTCTGACCGTTTGGATTTTGGCTTTCCAAATACCCTGTTATGACTTACTTAATAATGAACTCTAACAATTTTGTAACAACTAACTGATCTATAGTTTCCTGTTTTCTGCCTCCTTCCTTTTTTGAATAAGGGCATTATGTCGGCATTTTTCTAATCTGCTGGAACCCTTCTAGCATCTGGGGAATTTTGGAATATTATAACCAATGGATCCACTATCTCTGCTGCCACTTCCTTTAAGTCCCTAGCATGTAGGCCATCAGCCCCTGGGGACTCTTCTGCCTTCAACCCCAGTAGTTTGCTCAGTACATTTTTCTTAGAGGTGATGATTGATCTCAGTTCCTTCCTGTTACTAGTGGTCAGTTAGCTCACTTGGCTGAATGGCTTGTTTGTGATGCAGAGGGATACCAGCAACATGGGTTCATGTGCCAACTCTCAACCTCTTTGCTCACCTGTACTGAGAGAACATCCATATGGTTTGGATAGACTGCGGTGCCTTCACTTTATTATCTGTTACTATTGGGATGGTACAAATGTCCTCCACTGTGAAACTGAAACATAATATTGATTTCGTGACTCTGCCATTTCTGTGTATCCTGCTATTAATTCCTCAGTCACTTCCTCCACCAGCATTCATTTTAGCTGCTCTTCCTTTTTATATATTTATAGTAGCTTTTGCTATTCCTTTTTTTAACATTTGTGCTCGTTTGTTTTCTTAAGTTATTTTTGCACTTTTTATTACTTTGTTAGTAGTGCTCTGTTGATTTTTAAATGTTTCCCTATCTTCCAACTTGTAACTGGTCTTTGCAATTTAGTACATCTTAGTTTATATCTTTGTGTGATCTTTAACTTCATGCTTCACCATGGATCTTGCCCCCCTCTTACAATCTTTCTTCCTGTCTGGAATATATTTCAGTTGGAAGGAGTTGAATTAAATATCGGCCACTGCTCATCAAATGTCTTACTTTTGTTTAACTCTAGAACACTAGCGTGGGACTCTAGTTTCTTGCCCTCCAACTGAATTTGAAACTCTAGAATGCTATGATCACTCTTCTCTCAATGATCCTCTATTATGAGATCGTCAATTAATCCAACCTCATTCAAATCCAGAATAGCCTGTTCCCTGGCTGGTTCCCCAGCATATTGCTCCAAGAAACAATCTCTACATTCAGTGAACTTTCCCTGACTCTGCCTTTGCCAATTTGATTAATACAGTCTATATGCACATTAAAATCACCCATTATTATTGCAGTAATAATGTCATAAGCTGCTGTAGTGCATGTGGAGTGAATACGCCCATGGTGCTATTAGGGAGCGAGTTTCAGGGATTTCAGCCCAGTGACAGTGAGGAAACAGCAATAAAGTTTCAAGTTAGGATGGTGTCTGATTCGGTGGAGAATATGTAGATGGTAGCGTTCTCATGTTTCTCTGCCTTTGTCCTTATAGTTGGTGGAGAACATAGGTTTCAAAGATCTTAACAAAGGACTTTGGTGAGTTGCTGTAGTGCATCTTGCAGTTCTTTCCTGATTCAACACAGATAAAAGCATCTTGCATTTGAAGATAAAATTATTTACCTTGACAACCTGTGTCAGATTGTTAAACTTCATCCATGTTCCTTATTCTCACGATACGTCTAGCAATTAACTGCACGCCATTGGCTTTCACTGCTTCCTGGTGAACTTCCTGCCTTCCTATGTTTAGAGGGCAGCTCCCATTTTTGTGCCTCTTCTATCAATACTTCAGTGCATAGTTTGGGATCAGTGGCACATTCTCTCATGCCTGTTCAGCCATTTCTTAAAGAATCACAGCACAGGTTCAGTATTCATGACTCTCACACTTATTACAGTCATATTCTTCTAGCACCTTCCCTTAAATGATCCAACTTGCCGTTAAATTCTGTGACCATTTCTGTTACTAGAATTCCTGTTTATGTGTTTAACACAGTTAGCATGTAAAGAATCATGCCAAGCAAGAGGCAGTATGACATAGCCACACTGTCTTCAGTGCAATTAATTGACGTGGATGAATCAGAGACAATGATTTTCATCAGTGTTTCCAGGAATTAGCCAATTACCCCTCTAATTAATCTGTTGCCTGTGCTACAGCCATTTTTCACGTGTGGCTGGGATAAATTATAACATCAGGGCATGAAAAGGCTAAGGATGGCATCAGGGCATTGCGACTCAACGTGCACAAACGCTGAAGGATTCACATTTATTCTAGTAAAGCTGAATCATCTAAGCAACTAAATTACTAAACATAGCACTTCTAAGGCAAACAAATGTACGAACTGAGGTAACAAAGTGTGGAGCTGGATGAACACAGCAGGCCAAGCAGCATCTCAGGAGCACAAAAGCTGACGTTTCGGGCCTAGACCCTTCATCAGAGAGGGGGATGGGGAGAGGGTTCTGGAATAAATAGGGAGAGAGGGGGAGGCGGACTGAAGATGGAGAGAAAAGAAAATAGGTGGAGAGGAGAGTACAGGTGGGGAGGTAGGGAGGGGATAGACCAGTCCAGGGAAGACGGACAGGTCAAGGAGGTGGGATGAGGTTAGTAGGTAGGAAATGGAGGTGCGACTTGAGGTGGGAGCAAGGGATGGGTGAGAGGAAGAACAGGTTAGGGAGGCAGAGACAGGCTGGGCTGGTTTTGGGATGCAGTGGGAGGAGGGGACGAGTGGGGCTGGTTTTGTGATGCAGTGGGGGAAGGGGATGAACTGGGCTGGTTTTGGGATGCGGTGGGGGAAGGGGAGATGTTGAAGCTTGTGACGTCCACATTGATACCATTGGGCTGCAGGATTCCCAAGCGGAATATGAGTTGCTGTTCCTGCAACCTTCGGGTGGCATCATTGTGGCACTGCAGGAGGCCCATGATGGACATGTCGTCTAAGGAATGGGAGGGGGAGTTAAATTGTTCGCGACTGGGAGGTGCAGTTGTTTATTGCGAACCGAGCGGAGGTGTTCTGCAAAGCGGTCACCAAGCCTCCGCTTGGTTTCCCCAATGTAGAGGAAGCCACACCGGGTATAATGGATACAGTATACCACATTGGCAGATGTGCAGGTGAACATCTGCTTAACATGGAAAGTCATCTTGGGGCCTGGGATAGGGGTGAGGGAGGAGGTGTGGGGGCAAGTGTAGCATTTCCTGCGGTTGCAGGGGAAGGTGCCGGGTGTGGTGGGGTTGGAGGGGAGTGTGGAGCGGACAAGGGAGTCATGGAGAGAGTGGTCTCTCCAGAAGGCAGACAAGGGTGGGGATGGAAAAATGTCTTGGAAAAATGTCTAGATGGCAGAAGTGTCAAAGGATGATGCATTGTATCCGGAGACTGGTGGGATGTTATGTGAGAACAAGGGGGATCCTCTGGGGGCAGTTGTGGCGGGGGCGGGGTGTGAGGGATGTGTTGCGGGAAATGCGGGAGATGCCATCAAGGGTGTTCTCGACCACTGCGGGGGGAAAGTTGCGGTCCTTGAAGAACGTGGACATCTGGGATGTGCGGGAGTGGAATGCCTCATCCTGGGATCAAATGCGGCGGAGGCGGAGGAATTGGGAATAGGGGATGGAATTTTTGCAGGAGGGTGGGTGGGAGGAGGTGTATTCTAGGTAGCCGTGGGAGTCGGTGGGCTTTAAATGGACATCAGTTTCTAGCTGGTTACCTGAGATGGAGACTGAGAGGCCCAGGAAGGTGAGGGATGTGTTGGAGATGGCCCAGGTGAACTTGAGGTTGGGGTGGAAGGTGTTGGTGAAGTGGATGAACTGTTCGAGCTCCTCTGGGGAGCAAGAGGTGGCGCCAATACAGTCATCAATGTACCGGAGGAAGAGGTGGGGTTTGGGGCCTGTGTAGGTGCGGAAGAGGTTCCACGTAACCTACAAAGAGGCAGGCATAGCTGGGACCCATGCGGGTGCCCATGGCCAACCCCTTTGTCTGTAGGAAGTGAGAGGAATTGAAAGAGAAGTTGTTGAGGGTGAGGACGAGTTCGGCTAGGCGGATGAGGGTGGCGATGGAGGGCGACTGGTCAGGTCTGCGGGACAGGAAGAAGCGGAGGGCCTTGAGGCCATCTCCATGAGGAATACAGGTGTATCGGGACTGGATGTCCATGGTGAAAATGAGGTGTTGGGAGCCAGGGAATTGGAAGTTCTGGAGGAGGTGGAGGGCGTGGGTGGTGTCATGGATGTAGGTAGGGAGTTCCTGGGCCAATCACTGTCAGAACTGAGGTGTTGCATTTTGGTGAAGCAACTTTTCCAGTTAATGGTAGGGCCCTGGGGAGTGTTGCTGAATAAAAAGGCCTGGTGCTGCAGATGCATATTTCCTTGGAGGTGGATTTGCAGGTAGACAGGGTGGTGAAGGAGGCATTTGATATACTTGCCCTCATTGGGCAGTGTATTGAGTATCAGGGCTGGGAGGTCGTGTTGCAACTGTACAGGACATAGGTTAGGCCACGTTTAGAATACTGCATTCAATTCTGGTTGCTCTTCTGTAGGAAGAATGTTGTTAAGCTTGAGAGGATGCAGGAAGGATGTACAAGGATGTTGCCAACGCTGGAGTGTTTGAGCCATAGGGAGAGGCTGAATGGGCTGGGATATTTCTTCCTGGAGAACTGTAGGCTCAAGTGAGACCTTATAGAGGTTTATAAAGTCATGAGGGACATGGATCGGGTGAATAGCCAAAGTATATTTCCTCAGGATGGGGCGGTCCATAACTAGGGGCACATAAGTTTAAGGTGAGAGGGGAAAGTTTTAAAAGGGGCAATGTTTTCATGCAGATGGTGGTGCGTGTATGGAATAAACTGCCAGAGGAAATGGTGGAGGCTGGTACAATTACAACATTTAAAAGGCATCTGGGTAGGTACATGAATGGGAAGGGTTTAGAGAGACATTGGCCAACTGCTGGCATATGGGGCATATGAGAAGGATCAAATGGCCTGTTTCTGTGTTATATCACTCTATGACTCCAACTGTTGTGTGGACTTATAAAGCACATAATTTCTAAGCAGTGTCTGGTTTGAAGAAGTACATTGTGCACTAACTCCTTTGGCAATAAGTGTTGTAGCGATAGGTATTTTATGTGCCTGAAGTGTTTGGATTTACAATGAAATTGCTGCTATTTTCCAGAGCTTGCGCACAAATGGAATACACTGAGGACCAATGGTAGCTGTCTGCTGTGGTTCTCAAGGTCATCAGCAGACTGTATAATGATGATACTGTGAATTAAATGCCAGTGATATGTGATTATGTACAGAGAGCTGGAAGGCTACCAGCATCTGCAGAGAATGTGGGTATCTACTAAACCGGAAGGCAAGAGTTCTGACGGAAAGTACCTTGGACACTTGATACACAATAAGATGTGGTTCTGTTGTCAAACCTTTAATTCTGAGTCAGAATGCTCTGGGTTCATGCCCTACTCCAGGGGCTTGAACATACAAACTAGGCTGGCCCTTCAATGCACCATTGTGTGAGAGCTGTTGGAAAATCCATCTTTCATATGGGATGTTAACAAAGCTCCATCTCTTTCAGCCAATATAAAATAACCTACAGCATTATCTTGTGGTAGAGGTGGGGAGGACATCAAAGTGTTCCGCCAAGTATTCAATCTGCAGCAACACAACTGAAGCATCTCAGGACATTCAATGTTACCCACTGTTTTGGGGAACTCAAATGCAATTTAATAGCCACTTTCCCTCCATTACTTCAAAGGTTCTTTGACTGCAAAGCAGTTTGGATGACCTGAACTTATGAACAGTATAAGACCATAAGGCCATAAGACATAGGAGTGAAGGTAAGGCCATTTGGCCCATTGAGACCACTCCGCGAATTCCGCTCCTGGTGGAATTTGCACAACAGATTCCCAAAATTGTATTGATGTATAATATAAGTGTAAAAAATATGTTTCTTTGTTTCTGTCTCCTTCTGTGTTTCTTCAATTATATATCCAGTTGTGAGGGTCGTTGGTATTGATGTTACCTTTTTTTGATGATATTTAGCTATTTTCAACATCATAAATATTTTTTCCATTTAGCATTGCGTTTGTCACTTGGATACCCGACTGGAAGAAGAGAGTCTGTTTAACTTGCTTGCATTGTGGTGTTACAATAAATCACTAGCTGTATTCTATTGCGCAACTGTTGTCACAAGAGGAAGACATGAGAGTACAGGAAAACTAATAGGTAATTACTAAGGGAAGCTGTAAGATTAATTACAGCTAAGTCTCTTAAATCAGAAAAGGAATTGTGTTTCAAACTCTAATCAACAATTATTATCAACCAAAGATAAGGATGGGGAATGCATGATTTTTATAGGGACAAGAATAGCATTCAAATCCTCCCTAGCCCAATGGCAATCAGTTTTAAGAAGTGATTACATGTCTATTCAAGTGTATCCAGCAGCCTCTTTAATGACCAACGGTTTGAAAGTTCTGCTTCCAGCTCCTGGTGGAATTTGCCCAACAGATTCCCAAAATTGTGTCGATGTCCCGAGTATGTTGTAGGAAAAGTTTCAACTGTGCACTGATAGCAGGAACTGCCGATGCTGGAGAATCTGAGATAATTTGGTGTAGAGTTGAACGAACCCAGCAGGCCAGGCAGCATCAGAGGAGCAGGAAAGTTGATGCTTCGGGCCTGGAGCGAAATTTCTGAAGAAGGGCCCTGACTCGAAACATCAGCCTTCCTGGTCCTCTGATGCTGCTTGGCCTGCTGTGTTCATCCAACTCGACGCCATGTTATTTCAACTGACCTTCTGATCCTGGATAGTGTCAGGATCATGTCATTGCTACATTTATTTGAATATTCCTGTTAGCTGTCAAAACTGGGCAAAAGGCTCCTAGAAGATGCTAATTAAGGGCTGAAGGCTTGATTTTAGTGTCTAAGTTAGAAGTTGGTTAGCCTTGACGGGAGCAGGTATCAGGCTTTATCATATTGTTCAGTTCCACAAAGTACAGAGTACAATAGATAGCTTTCACAGCAAACCCCGCTTCAACGTATTTATTGGAAAGGGATACCACTTTACCACTGGAAATGATAATAACCTGGGACTTGCTGTCCAAGAAGGTGATTGAAGCAGAGGTGATCAATGATTTCAAAAGAAATTAGATAGCAGACTGGGATAGAGTGGGAAAACGGAACTGACTGGATTGCTCCATGGGGGCCCCGTAGAGATTGAATGGGCTCAATGGCCTCCATCGCTATCATGCTATCTGAATGTCCACATTGTGTCCACCGAGAACCCTTCAAATCAAAGTAAAGTTTGCTGGGAGTTGCCATGTGCACTCTTTCTAGGTATTCATCTCTCCTTCAAACCTTTTTAAGGAATGTGATCAAATCAATCGACACCTGTGGTTGACAATTTAACCCCTTACTTGATTTAATTTTGCTCTTCTTTATGAGGCCATTACATTTCTAATCTCTGTAAGACACAAAATGTATGACTGTAGTCACTTTGTGACTGGTTTATTTGCTGTACTAGGTACCTATCAGACAGCTATTATTGACTTTAATGGAGAATGATCCTTCTCTCCTTTATTTCTTGGGTGAGCATTTGGATCACACCTGTCACCTGTTTCACTTGAATCCAAGCTTGGAAGCAAAATAATCATTGCTAGATGCCATGGAAGAAGTGCTGACACTTCTCCACACATTAGTTGTCAATCTAAGAGTTGATGGCTACTCAATAACACTGATCTTTTAGTAATCACTAAGCCAACGAACAAATAAATTTACAAATCAATTGCTAATGTTTTATGCAGTGAGTGCTTCATCCTCAGCTATTTATTTACCATCATCAGTCAATATTTTGGAGTAATGGAAAAATGACCATTTACTCATCCAACAGGAGAGTTCATGTCATTCATGTGAACGGGTCCTGTATTAAATCGAGGGAAATATGTTTTAAATATTGACTTAAATGGCACCTTCTGCTTTACAAATAGATCACAGTGACACTGAGATGCTCATTTTACTTTTTCAATACAATGAGTTTCAGTTACTGTTCTTTTGCGAACACATAACATATTAATGCCATATCCCTCTCTGGGTTATTTCACATGGGTTAGAAAGTTTGAAGATTCAACAAAGAAGAGCAATGATCCTGATCTACACCCCACAACAGTTATTTTGCTTCCTGTTTCCTTTAAAGAGGCTGGACAGAGTGTTGTGTCTATCTATGCTGTACCTGAATTGGCCAGTACTGTGTGAGGATTCTGTAAATCTGTTTCTGAGTTCTGTTTCGTTAACTTGAGCTCATCGTAGGTCCAAATAAAACTGATGAAATTGGTTGACATTTAAAGGTATGTACTAGTGCTAACTTTTGTAATCTAATTTTCTGCAATGTTTCCATAAGTTTAAGGATTCATAGCTTTAGCTGCCAGTTAGGAATATCATGGAATTATCATAGGACAGAAACAGGCCAGTCAGTCTATCATTTCTGTGCCAAACCTCTAAGTGAACAATGTATCTGAGCCATTCCCCTGCCTGCAGCCCATGGCTCTGTAGGTTTTCCTTTCCAGATAATAATCTAATTCCTTCTTGGTTGCATCAATTTTGTCTTCATCATAGTCTCAGGAAGAAGATTCCAGATCTCAACCACCCGCTACATGAAAACTTTCTCCTTTTGCTCCCATCGTTCCTTTTACTAATTGCCTTAAAGCTGTGTTGTCTCATTCTTGATCCTTCCACTATTGGGAAATTTTTCTTTCCCCAATCTATCCTATCCAGACTCTTCATGATTTTGAATATTTCTATCAAATTTCTTCTCATTTAGGTTTAAAATGACATCCTCTCTCGAGTACACAATGGTCCTGTTATTGAAGCCTAGTATTCTGCAGTTGTACTAACCACTCTCTCATTCTGTCCTGCCATCTCAAACGATTCCTATGCACCTGCTTTTCTTTTCATCCCTGGGACATGGATAGCACTAACAAGGTGATGGTGAAGCATATTCTTGAGCCACCGGACGTTCTATTTCAGGTGGAGTTCTAACATTTTAGCTCAGCAGTGATGAAGAAATGTGATACATTTCCAACTCAGAATGGAGTTTGCAAGGTATGTTGCAGGTAGTGACGTCCCCTCTGGGTGCATCTACTGCCCTTGCCTTTCTTGGTGGTAGAGTTAGTGGGTTTATAAGATGCTGTTGAAAAAACATTGGCAAATTTCAGAATTCCACCTTGAATATGGCAAGCACTCTAACCGTGTGATTAGAGGATGGAGGAAATAACAAATTAGGGAGCTGCCAATCAAAACTTTGTTCTGAATGGTGTCAAGTTTCTGGAGTGTTGATGGATCTGAACCCACTCAGGCAAGTGTAGAGTATTCTAACACACACCTAACTTCTATACTCTTGATGGGGGAAAGCCTTTAGGAAGTCTGGAAATGAGTTACTCGCTTAGAAATTTGGCAGCTATTGCACTTCTATATGCCTTGCCCAGTTACATTTCTTGACAATGTTAATTTCGTAGATGGGGAGTCAGCAATAACATTACCTTTGAAAGTCATGAGAAGATGGTTAGACTCTCCCAAAGCCAAGGATAACTGGATTGCAGAAGATTGGAGCTGGAGATTTGTGTGAATTTGGATAAAATGGAGACAATTGTTGTTCAAGATATGCCTCCTCCTTTCCCACTTCTCTGAGATTATGACATCCCATTGCCTGATGCATACCATTGCTTAAACATAAACTTAAATGTGTCAATATTTTACTTTAAATAAACACCTGAGTACAGTTCCAGCGGTTCAATATAAAAAACCAAATTGGCTCAAAAACATTAGAATTGCTGGTGCAAATTAAGAAATATTGTTTCAATGATGTACAGACGACTGGAAATAAACAACTAAAATTAATGATGTTTGTCTTTTTCCTTTGTTGCAATGGTTCAAAATATTTCATTGGCTTAACGTACTTTGGGACAACCTGAAACTGTGATTGCTCTTTATAAATGCAAGCTCTTTGTCTTATGCTGTTGGCTTTGCATTAATAAACATCAATGGCATAAAAGCAGAGGACTGAAGAATCAATATCCAACAGGAGGGTGAATGATTTATTGCAGACACTGTCCTGATTGAAGAAACTTTGGTGACTGCCAACTGTCTAAAATTACAGACAAGAGAAATACATTTTTATATTTATCTGGGTTTGAAAATGGCAATGTTAAATGATAGCTTACTGCAGTGAATTATATTTTTTAATTTCACGTTTGCAGCAACTTCTCAACAGATCACTGAACAGTGAAATATTCTTGGAATAAATCATTATTAGCTAGTACTATTCTCAGCTGTTATAAGTTCAGTATGAGTAAATCAATGTTAAGACGATTAAGAATAATAATTTTATGGTCTTAATTCAAGTTTATCAGAAGAACTGCAGGCCTCATAAAAATAATTACTGAGTATAGGTTATCATAACAAGCACCCAGGCAAAACACAGGAGGATATTGGGAAAGAAGACAAATGCCAATAAAATTCATATCAATGGGCACAAAGGTATTGGGGCATAGCTAAGCCTGTCAAAGACATACACCACTGCTGTCAATCCCTGTGCTTGCTCCATCATGTACACAATGCACACATTGACAGCAAAAGTTTGAACTGAACCATTTAAATAAGCCTCTGACAAAAGCAGAATATTTAATAAATACTAAGATAAATCAGAGTTCACTAAACATGCTCCTTCTATTTACATACTTAATTTAGACATTTTCTCATATCTCAAAACATCAAAGGAAGGAATTAAATCATTGTTAAAGGTGGGAATAGTATAATGGGTGAATATCTTTGCTAATCCATAACATTAAATGTGGCATATTTTTGCCTTTTTATTCAAAAAAAAAGAAATGCCAGTTGTGTGATAGTCATCACCACGGCACACAATAGATTTTGCATCATTCATGCGTTCTGACACTTGAAGTAACAAAGTGTTATCCACTTTATTACAGCCTGGACTCTGTGTGGTGGTAATGAATCAATCCCTGTTCCAGGTTTTTTATCTTCTTCTTTTACAAGATTTATTCTGTTCACTTTTCAATGATGCTCACAGGTCCACCTCAATATCTGCCTGTCTTGTGGCACCCCTTGACTCAGTGAACACAGTTTTTCTTCCCTTCACCCTTGACTTTTCCAGTGAGAGCCCTTAGTCTCCATCTTGTTACCCTCCATGTATATAACAGGTGATAACTTTTTCACTATTTATCTACAATAAGGTCTCTGGCTTTCACTCATTGATTGTTGACACTCACTGCTTCTGAAGCTCCTGACTTGTCAAGAAATGATGTGTTGCCCCAACCTCCCAGCCCCCTCTCCTACTGCTGCTCAAACCTTCAGCCCTGACCTGGCTGGTGGCTCAGTGGTTAGCACTGCTGCTTCACAACACCAGGGACCTGGGCTCGATTCCACACTTGGGTGACTGTCTGTGTGGAATTTTCACATTCTACCTGTATCTGTGTGGGTCCCTGCTGGGTGCACAGGTTTCCTCTCACAGTCCAAAGATGTGGATTGGCCATGTTAGTTTGCCCATAGTGTTCAAGGGTGTGCAGTCTAGGTGGATTAGCCATGGGAAATGCAGGACTATAGGATCGGGCGATGGGTCTGGCTGGGATGCTCTTCAGACAATCAAGTCTAGTGTGTTGCCTCCCTGTTGGCATTTGCGGGGGGGTGTGATGGTGCAGGTCAAAGATTTCTGAGTGCGCACAGAATATTCTGAAGGGGGAGGGTGAGCAGCGAGAGGTACTAACAACCTAAACAGAAAGAGAGATGAGGAAATTTGAGGCGTTAGGTAGGTAGTTGAAAGCAAGGCTTCTCAGGTTGTAATCTCAGGATTGCTTCCTGCACCATGTGCTAGTGAGGTCAGAAATAGGAAGAAAACATAGCTGAACATGAGCTAAAGAGCTGGTGTAGGAAGCAGGGATTCAGATCACTGGAATCACTTCCAGGGCAGGTGGGACCTGTACAAGAAAGATGTGCTGCACCTAATCTAGAAGAGCACTAATATCCTGGCAGGGAGGTTTGCTGGTGCCACTTGGAAGGATCCAAATTGAAGTGGTGGTGAGGAGTATTTGAAGGGAAGAAAGTGGCTAAATCACGTAAGTCTAGTAGGAAGAATGGGCAAGGTCACGTTACCAAACATGATAGGATTAGCAGTCCGAAATGTATTTTATTTTAACGCAAGGATAAAGCAGATGAGTTTCAGGGCCTGGGACTATGGGACTATGATGTGGTAGCCTTTACTGAAACTTGATAGAGAGAAGGCCAGGACTGGCAGCTTGGTAGATTGGCCTGTGCCATGTTGGGCTGGGGCTCCACCATGCTCCTTCCCAGTGGTTTCAGGAAGTCTGCCCGTTCCGCCAATGCACCAAGCAGTTTGGAGCACATTGTCACTTGCATTTCCCTAGAGTAGGGCTCCAAGATAAATAAAGAAGAAAAATGATTATGAAAGAAAGCTAGATAGAATTATAAAATGATGGTAAGGATTTCTTTAGAGATTTTGGTAAAATGACTTAAATAGGTGAACATCAGTCCTATAAAAAAAATGGAAATGGAAAAGAAGGAGATGTCAGGTGAATTGAATAGATATTTTGCATTAGTCTTCACTCAACAGGTTACTCCTGCAATACTGTCCAGCTGCATGAGATTATTATAGTCCTCAGGAATCACTGTATTCACTTTGTATTGAAATGAACATAGAACATGGAACATTACAGCACAGTGCAGGCCCTTCAGCCCTCAATGTTGTGCCGACCTGTCATGCCGATCTGAAGCCCATCTAACCTACACTATTCCATGTACGTCCATATACTTGTCCAATGATGACTTAAATGTACCTAAAGTTGACGAATCTACTCCCGTTGCAGGCAAAGCGTTTCATGCCCTTACTACTCTCTGAGTAAAGAAACTACCTCTGACATCTGTCCTATATCTTTCACCCCTCAATTTAAAGCTATGCCACCTTGTGCTCGCTGTCACCATCCTAGAAACAAGGCTCTCCCTATCCACCCTATCTAACCCTTTGATTATCTTATATGTCTCAATTAAGTCACCTCTCAACCTTCTTCTCTCTAATGAAAACAGCCTCAAGTCCCTCAGCCTTTCCTCGTAAGACCTTCCCTCCATACCAGGCAGCATCCTAGTAAATCTCCTCTGCACCTTTCCAAAGCTTCCACATCCTTCTTATAATGCGGTGACCAGAACTGTACACAATACTCCAAGTGCGGCCGCACCAGAGTTTTGTACAGCTGCAGCATAACCTCTTGGTTCCGGAACTCGATCCCTCTATTAATAAAAGCTAAAACACTGTATGCCTTCTTAACAGCCCCGTCAACCTGGGTGGCAACTTTCAAGGATCTGTGTACATGGACGCCGAGATCTCTCTGCTCATCTACACTGCTAAGAATCTTACCATTAGCCCAGTACTTTGCATTCCGGTTACTCCTACCAAAGTGCATCACCTCACACTTGTCTGCATTAAACTCCATTTGCCACCTCTCAGCCCAGCTCTGCAGCTTATCTATGTCTCTCTGTAACCTACAACATCCTTCGTCACTATCCACAACTCAACCGACCTTAGTGTCATCTGCAACTGTACTAACCCATCCTGCTACGCCCTCATCCAGGTCATTTATAAAAATGACGATGCTGCTTGGCCTGCTGTGTTCACCCAGCTTCACACTTTGTTACCTACACCACATCAACTGGTTTACTCTCATCCACCTGTTTGGTCACATCTCAAAGAACTCAATAATGTTGAACTAATATCACATTGCTTCCTTCAATTAGTATCACGCACCCATTTTAAACAGGAGCTGTGAATATTTCCCAGTGTCCTCACCATTATTTTTATTCCTTTTCGGGATTTGGGTATTTTTAGCCAGGCCAGTATTTGTGGTCCATCTCGAATTGCCCTTGAGAAAGAGAGAGTAACCCTTCTGTTGATCTGCTTCAGTCCGTGTACCATCAATGCATTCATGGTGCTGTAAAGAAAGGAGTTCCAGAATTTTGACCCAGTGTCAGTGAAAGGGAGAAGCTAATTTCCAACTTGAGGTGGTAAGTATTTTGGAGGGTACTTGCAGGTGCCTCTGCTGCCTTTGTCCTTCTGGATGGTGGGCACCATGCGTTTGGACCTTGCTGGTAAGGGAGACTCGGTATGTTGCTGTGTCCCTCCCACAACAAAAGTTACAAAGATTTACCTTGTTGTTTGTGGGGGTTCACTGAGAGAAGATTTCTATTGGAGACATGATAGACATTTAGAACATGGCACAATACAGCACAGAAACCGGACCTTCAACCTACAAGGTCTGTGCTGACCAGGATGCCATTCTAAATTAATCCTATCTGCTTGCACATGGTCTGTACCCTTCTATTCTCTGCCTGTTCATGTGCCTTAATCGAAATTACAACGATATTTCATTTTTTTTTTATTCATTCACGGGCTGAGGGCGTTGCAGGTCAGGCAGCATTTATTGCCCATCCCTAATTGCCCAGAGGACAGTTAATAGTCAACCACATTGCTGTGGGTCTGGAGTCACAAGTAGGCCAGACCAGGTAAGGATGGCAGTTTCCTTTGCCCAAGGACAGTAATGAACCAGAGGATTTTTCCAACAATAGATTCACAGTCATCATTAGATTCCTAATTCCAGATATTTTATTGGATTCAAATTCCACCATCTGCCACGGCAGAATTCAAACCAGGGCCCCCAGAACATTTCTGAAGAAGGGTCCAGGCCCGAAAAGTCAGCTTTCCTGCTCCTCTGATACTGCTTGGTCTGCTGTGTTCATCCAGCTCCACACCTTGTTATCTCTTTCTCCAGAACATTATCTGGGTCTCCGGATGAACAGTCCAGTGATAATACCACTAGGCCATTGCCTCACCTGAACTGGGAGAAGAAGTTCATGAGATGTTGCATATCCATTCTGAGCCAAGAGCTAATGCATTGTCGTGAGTAAGCAGGAAATTGAGAAGCGTGTCCTTGGAGACAGGGGGTT
Source organism: Stegostoma tigrinum (assembly GCF_030684315.1). NCBI lineage: Eukaryota > Metazoa > Chordata > Chondrichthyes > Orectolobiformes > Stegostomatidae > Stegostoma > Stegostoma tigrinum. Next base: position 3,075,629 of record NC_081359.1, on the reverse strand, counting down.
GATTGCTTTTGTTGTTCCTAACAGTCACAGAATGCTAGTCATGGAGAGAGTAAATATTTGGATATAGTGGATGGTGTGTGAAATAAGTGAATTGCTTTGTACTGGATTGTGTCAGGATTCATGAGTGTTTTTGGACATAGATCAGTTCAGGCTAACAGAGACCACTCAGTCAAACTCCTAACCAATGTTTTCTAGGTGCTAAAGAGTTTTTGGAAGGTCAAAAAAATTTACAACTGACCACAGAACACATAATTTCTAATCTTCTTTAGGAGGCGTGACTGATGTGACTGGTCCAGTGCAAATGACTACTACTCCCAATATATTCCAAAGATTACCATCATCCTCTTTTAGAACCCAAATCACGCCAACAACTTCTACAAGACTGGATTTGTGACAGTTTTCCTTAAACAGTAAGCATCACTATTAAAGACATGACTTGAGACACAGACAAAACATCATTCATCACGTCAGCAGATGCAAAAAACAAATAATCTAGATGTCAGCTTCAGCTGGTGATTTATGACCTGCAGCAGGAAATTCTATAAATGAAGAAGCTAAAACATAAAATAAATTAATTACAACCTTTGAAACTATTTGCCCATTTCTGAAGCGCCAAAAGAGAAGCTCTCCAAAGAATGAAGTAGGACCCATGGATTTGAAATGACGCTGTGGGAACTATCCAGCATGAACACTAAAACATTTATCTGCAACTCATTTGTCTGCTGTCTCTGGGAGGCACTAAACTGCATCAAATTATTGAGTTAACAGCTTCACCAAAGTAACGAGGAAGAAATTCAGACAGTTATATAAAGTATGTGTGTGCTGTTTTCGAAAGTAATTTGTGAGATGTAGGTTTTGCTGGTTAGACTGGTCCTAACTGCTGATCCCTGATTGCCTGAGAAGGTTGTGACAGGATGTTTTCTTGAAGCACTGATAGTGGTCAGTGATAGCTGACCAGGACTTGCAGGGATAGTTAAAAATTAACAAAGTTAGTGATATTGTCCCTGGTCAGGATCATATATAGGCCAGGCCACGGAGGGACATTAGTAAACTTGATAGATTTTTCTGATAATCTGCATGTTCCTTGGCCATTTTACTTGATACTAAATTCCACCAAATCCCATCTGCTTCACTAACCCTATCACTTTGCTACTTCCTCCTGTTTTGAACATCTCATTTTCTTCTACCCTGCTCAACTCTCATCTCAAACCTTTGTTCTCCACTGTCCGCCCAAGCACCTTGAACATTCTCCCACCGTCAGCCTCTGCATTAATTGCATCTTAGATGCATTCATCTGGAGGGTTTCCCTTGAAGATTGGCACCCCTAACATTTCTGGGCCTTAGTCTTTGTAAGTGGTTTAGCCCATAAAGTGAAGCCTCACCTTGTAGTGTTTTCTCATTCACCTTCTATGTGAGCAGTGAGGCTGCTTGGGAGGCTTTGCTCCAGATACTGAGCGTTGCTGCGGTCACACTTATCCAGGCATCACACTCCTGACTTGTTCCTTCCTCAGCCTAGTGTCTTAGGACCAACCAACTTCAGCTGTGACTTCATTGACCTTCCCTCTGTCATAAGGTCAGAAATGGGGACGTTCATCGATGATTACATACAACATTGAATTTAGAACTGCGCAGGATTGTGCCCTTCAGCCCGTGAGATTGTGCCAAAAATGATGTCAAATTAAACTAATCCCTTCTGCCTGCCCTTGGTCCATATGCCTCCATTCCTTGTATAATCATGCGCTTAACCAGAAGTCCTTTAAAACCCCCTTTTGTATCTGCCTCCACCACCAGCCCTGGCAGTGCATTCCAGGCTCCTACCACCCTCTGTATAAAAAACTCGCCCCTCACACCTCCTTTGAACTTTCCCCATCTCACCTTAAATGTATGCCACTTAGTGTTAGACATTCCAACTCTGGAATAAAGATTTTGACTGTTAACCCTGTCTCTGCATCGCATAATTTTATAGAATTTTATCAAGTCTCCGCTCCAGAGAAAACAATCCAAGCCTTTCTAACCTCTCCTCATAGATCATACCCTCTAATCCAGGCAGTATCCTGGTAAACCTCTTCTGCACCCTCTCCAAAGCCCCCACATCCTTCCTGTAATGTGGAGACCAGAATTGAACGCAATATTCAGAGTGTAGCCAAACTCCTACCCTCCCTCGACCTCTTCATCTCTAACTGCCGTTGAGACATTAACCGCCTCAACCTCTCCACCCCTCTCACCCACTCCAACCTCTCCCCCGCAGAACGGGCAGCCCTCCGCTCCCTCCGCTCCAACCCCAACCTCACCATCAAACCCGCAGACAAGGGTGGCGTAGTGGTAGTATGGCACACTGACCTCTACATCACCGAGGCCAGACGCCAACTCTCCGACACCACCTCCTACCACCCCCTCGATCATTGCCCCACACCCGAACACCAAACCGTCATCTCCAACACCATTCATGATGACCTCATCACCTCAGGGGACCTCCCACCCACAGCCTCCAACCTCATTGTTCCCCAACCCTGCACGGCGCGTTTCTATCTCCTTCCCAAAATCCACAAGCCCACCTGCCCTGGTCGACCCATTGTCTCAGCCTGTTCCTGCCCCACCGAACTCATCTCCACCTACCTGGACTCCATTTTCTCCCCTTTGGTCCAGGAACTCCCCACCTACGTCAGTGACACCACCCATGCCCTCCACCTCCTCCAAGACTTCCAATTCCCTGGCCCCCAACACTTCATCTTCACCATGGACGTCCAGTCCCTATACACCTGCATTCCGCATGGAGATGGCCTCAAGGCCCTCCGCTTCTTCCTGTCCCACAGGCCCGACCAGTCCCCCTCCACCGACACCCTCATCCGCCTAGCCGAACTCGTCCTCACCCTCAACAACTTCTCTTTCGATTCCTCCCACTTCCTACAGACTAAGGGGGTGGCCATGGGCACCCGCATGGGCCCCAGCTATGCCTGCCTCTTTGTAGGTTACGTGGAACAGCCCCTCTTCCGCACCTACACAGGCCCCAAATCCCACCTCTTCCTCCGTTACATTGATGACTGTATCGGCACCGCCTCTTGCTCCCCAGAGGAGCTCGAACAGTTCATCCACTTCACCAACACCTTCCACCCCAACCTTCAGTTCACCTGGGCCATCTCCAGCACATCCCTCACCTTCCTGGATCTCTCAGTCTCCATCTCAGGCAACCAGCTTGTAACTGATGTCCATTTCAAGCCCACCGACTCCCACAGCTACCTAGAATACACCTCCTCCCACCCACCCTCCTGTAAAAATTCCATCCCGTATTCCCAATTCCTCCGCCTCCGCCGCATCTGCTCCCACGATGAGGCATTCCACTCCTGCACATCCCAAGTTCTTCAAGGACCGCAACTTTCCCCCCACAGTGGTCGAGAACGCCCTTGACCACGTCTCCCGCATTTCCCGCAACACATCCCTCACACCTCGCCCCCGCCACAAACGCCCAAAGAGGATCCCCCTCGTTCTCACACACCACCCCACCAACCTCCGGATACAACGCATCATCCTCCGACAGTTCCAGCATCTACAATCCGACCCCGCCACCCAAGACATTTTTCCATCCCCACCCCTGTCTGCTTTCCGGAGAGACCACTCTCTCCGTGACTCTCTTGTTTGCTCCACACTGCCCTCCAACCTCACCACACCCGGCACCTTCCCCTGCAACCGCAGGAAATGCTACACTTGCCCCCACACTCCCTCCCTCACCCCTATCCCAGGCCCCAAGATGACTTTCCACATTAAGCAGACGTTCACCTGCACATTTGCCAATGTGGTATACTGCATCCACTGTACCCGGTGCGGCTTCCTCTACATTGGGGAAACCAAGCGGAGGCTTGGGGACCGCTTTGCAGAACACCTCCGCTCGGTTCACAATAAACAACTGCACCTCCCAGTTGCAAACCATTTCCACTCTCCCTCCCATTCTTTAGATGACATGTCCATCATGGACCTCCTGCAGTGCCACAATGATGCCACCTGAAGGTTGCAGGAACAGCAACTCATATTCTGCTTGGGAACCCTGCAGCCCAATGGTATCAATGTGGACTTCACCAGCTTCAAAATCTCCCCTTCCCCCACCGCATCCCAAAACCAGCCCAGTTCGTCCCCTCCCCCCACTGCACCACACAACCAGCCCAGCTCTTCCCCTCCACCCACTGCATCCCAAAACCAGTCCAATCTGTCTCTGCCTCCCTAACCTGTTCTTCCTCTCACCCATCCCTTCCTCCCACCACAAGCCGCACCTCCATCTCCTACCTACTAACGTCATCCCACCTCCTTGACCTGTCCGTCTTCCCTGGACTGACCTATCCCCTCCCAACCTCCCCACCTATACTCTCCTCTCCACCTATCTTCTTTTCTCTCCATCTTCGGTCCGCCTCCCCCTCTCTCCCTATTTATTCCAGAACTCTCTCCCCATCCCCCTCTCTGATGAAGGGTCTAGGCCCGAAACGTCAGCTTTTGTGCTCCTGAGATGCTGCTTGGCCTGCTGTGTTCATCCAGCTCCACACTTTGTTATCTTATAAAGCTGCACCATGACACCCTAACCCTTGTACTCAATCCCCCAATCAGTAAAGGCAAGCATGCCACTTGCCTTCTTTACCATCCTGTCTACTTGAGTGGCCACTTTCAGGGAGTCATGGACTTGAACCCCAAGGTCCCTCTGTATGTCAATGCTACTCAGGGTCCTGCTATTAACTGTATGCTTTTCCGTAACATTTGATCTCCCAAAGTACAGCACCTGACACTTACACAGATTAAATTCCAAAAGCCATTTCCCCACCCATATGTGCAGATAATCTATATCCTACTGTGTCCTTCGACAACCTTCTACACTATCCCAACTCCACCGATCTTTGTATTATCGGCAAACTCACTAACCCACCCATCTACATTTTCATGCAAGTCATTTATATATCATAAATACATTTAAGGTGAGATGGGGAAAGTTCAAAGGAGATGTGAGGGGCGGGTTTTTTATACAGAGGGTGGTAGGAGCCTGGAATGCACTGCTGGTGGTGGAGGCAGATACAAAAGGGGGTTTTAAAGGACTTCTGGTTAAGCGCATGATTATACATGGAATGGAGGCATATGGACCAAGGGCAGTATGGATCCATATGCAACACCATTAGTCATGGACCTCCGGATTAAGAAACCCTTCCACAACTACCCTCTGCCTTCGATGGCAAGCCAATTCTGAATCCTCATTGCTGAGCCACTATTAATCCCATTCATCTTAATCTTCTGGATGAGACTATCATGAGGGGCCTTGTCGAAAGCCTTACTAAATTCAATGTAGACAACATCCACTGCTCTACCCTCATCGATCTCCTTCATCACCTCCTCAAAAAAATTCAATCATTAGTAAGACATGACCTGCCCTGTACAAAGCCATGCTGACTGTCCCTAGTTAGGCCATGCTTTTCCAAATGTGTGTAAATCCTATCCCTAAGAATCCTGCCCAATAGCTTTCCAACCACCAACAAGAGACCCACCAGTCTATAGTTTCCTAGGTTATCTGTATTTCCCTTCAGGAACAGGCGATCAGCATTAGCTGCTCACCAGGCCTGGCAGCTTGTGTGGAGAGAAATCAGGGTTAATGGTTCACAACTGGTGACCCTTCATCTGCCACATAAATATCTTAGTTACAAGATCAAGTCAGAGGTTAGGAATACTGTGTCAGTAACTCACCTTCTGACTCCCCAAAACCTGTCTGCTGTCTACAAGGCACAAGTCAGGAGTGTGATGGTGTTCTCCCCACTTGCCTGGATGGGGCAGCTCCAAAAACACTCAAGAAGGTCAACACTCTCCACGGCAAAGGAACCCACTTGAACGGTTTCACATCCACGAGCACCCAATCCCCCCAGCACTGACACTTGGCAGAAGTAGTGTATGCCAACTACAGGACGCACTGCAGAATTTCACAGATGCTCCAAAGGTAGCACCTTCCAAACCCATGGATACTACCATCTGGGAAGACAAGAACAGTAGGCTCAAGGGAACAGCAGCCCATCTCCCTCCAAGCCACTCAGCATTCTGATTTGGAAATGTATTGCTGTTCTTTCAGACCCACTGATTGAAATCCTGGAACATCATCTCTAAGAGAATTGTGGGTAAATGTCCTGCAGCAGTTCAAGAAGGCAGCTTACCATTACCTTCTCTTGGGCAATTAGGGATGCATCCCGCCTCACATCCTGCATGTCAGATGTAATCTACCCACATTTCATTTCAGAAAGATATCTGAAATAACTCCACAGAAGCTAATACCCATCACCAGGGCACCCTTTATTTACAGTTGGAAAGTCCTTGACACTGATCCAGCTCCCTCAGAGTGAGCAGGATTAGATTAGATTCCCTACAGTGTGGAAACAGGCCCTTCGGCCCAACAAGTCCACACTGCCCCTTGAAGCATCCCACCCAGACCCATCCTCCTATAACCCACACACCCCTGAATACTACAGGCAATTTAGCATGGCCAATCCACCTACCCTGTACATTTTTGGACCGTGGGAGGAAACCGGAGCACCCGGAGGAAACCCACGCAGTCACGGGGAGAATGTGCAAACTCCGCACAGGCAGTTACCTGAGACTGGAATCGAGCCCGGGTCCCTGGTGCTGTGAGGTTGCGGTGCTAACCACTGAGCTACCGTGCCTGACTCTCCTGTTTATATCTGTCAACCAGGGCCCCCTGACTGATCCAGATTAATACCATCAAACAGGAAACTCATATTCGATGAGGTCTACCTGGCTGACCTCATTGCAATCTCTGCAATATCCTTGAAGATGATTGACTGATTTTATTGTGTCACATTTGGTCTGTTCCAGCATCATGAGTGGGATTGGAATCTCACAAACTGCGACTCTACAGGGGTCTGTGCCTCTGGCCCTTCCTGCCAATACTGGACGGCTGGTGTCTACAGTAAGAGATTCATGAAGTGATGATGAGTTTGTGCATTGGTACTACAATACGATACTGACAAGGTATGGAGTTAGTGATCTGTTATACGCTTTGTAACAGTCACCCAGTCTCTCATAGGCTGAACCACGAGCAACTATTATGTACGTGAGCAATGCAGTGTATTTTAGCACTAGCTGCTGTGCTGATTTTAGCTTTTGTGTGTGTTCCTGCCTCTTTAAGGATTTATAATACTATGCATGATGGAAACTTCTGACCTTTAGACAGCCCACAGGGTGTATGTGGCTAACAATACAGAAACATGGTCACCTTCTGTAATTTGCCTTTCCCTCAATGGCTCTGAGCTTCATTAATGTATCTGCATTTGTGCACCTTCCTGGCACTTTTTTTTGAGCCAGTGTTGCATTGTTGCACCATCTTCTCGCATCTGAGAGGAGGCCCTGATAATCAAGGATGGCTGACAAAAGGACCTGATTGAGAAAAGATGTTGGCTGAGAAGATCAGGAAATAGAATCAGTCTGGACGGAAATGAGCTATCACAGGAGTCAGAAAATGTTGGTGGAAATACTTTACGGGTCTCATCACTGCAATTGTGCAACTGAACAGTGCATTGAACTAGAAGTTATTGGAGCATATAACTTGGAGGCAGGTGATGGTTATGGGTGACTTTAATCATCATATAACTTGGCCAGATCAAACCGGAAAAGACAGTCTGAAACATGAGTTTGTAGAATGCTTTTGTGCCAATCAAAAGCAAGAATATTATCCTTAGAGAAAACAAATGTAATATTGCAATTCCAGGGCTCGTTGCATCCCCAGTCAAGCTGTTCTAAGAAAGCTGCAGGTACATCTACCCAGCAATATGGAAAATTACCCAGGTATGTCCTATCCACAAAAAGCAGAACAAGCCCAACCCACCCAATTTTCATCCTTTTGGCCTCTTCTCGATCATCAGCAAGGAGATGGAAGGGGTCATCAGCCAATTTCGCAGACGGCACTTGCTCAGCAATCACCAGCTCATTGATGCCCAGTTTATGCTCCACTCGGGCCACCCAGCTCCTAATCTCATTGGGCCATGGGTCAATTATAAACAAAACAACTGAAGAAGCTTGACACAATAGATAGTGAGAAATTGTTTGCACTGGTTGAGCAATCTGGAAAGCTGGGTCAAGCCTTAATATAAGGGATGATAATGCAACATTTTCTTCACCCAATCAGTTGTGAATCTTTGAAATTTTCTACCCACAATGTTGTGGTTGTTCTATAGTTGAATAGATTTGAAGCTGGAAAATTGTAGCCTCCCAGAGAATCAAGGTCTTAGGGAGTAGGTACAAAATGAGAATTGTAGGCAGTGATCAACCATGATCATATCGAATGGCAGAGGAGTCCAGTGGGCTAGCTGGGCTAGGTTTGCTCCTACATCTTGTGTGCTTATGTTCATAAGGTAGAGACAAGCATAACTGAATCGATGAAACTTAAAAACATCTATGGTTATAATGGCCAGCAGATGCCCCCAATTTCCTTCTGTTCTGATTATGTTCCCATCTTAAAGAAGCAAATATTATTGCACATAATAAAGTATGAAACAAATGTAGAATATATTACTTTTAATGCATTCAATATTTCTTCATTGTTTGTATTTTGCAAAAAGAACTGTAAGGAACTGAAGCTCAACATGATCTTAAAGCTCAACAATGATGTTTTTTCAATAAAACTCACTCAATTTCCTCTTCACATTGCTGAGTGTACCTGGTGAGGCAACAGCTTATTGCTGGCAATGTCAGATGGTCATCACTTCAGTTTCCACTCCAGGGATTTGAAGTCAGACTCAAGGCTGACAGCTCAGTGCAGCACTGAGAACCTCCTGCACCATCAGAGGAACAGCCTTTCAGCTACGATACTGAACAGCTTTCCTTGCTGCCTTCACAGGTGGATGTAAAGTGTGTCCAATTTTGGGCCCCACACCTCAGGAAGGACATACTAGCCCTGGAGTGTGTCCAGCGGAGATTCACACAGATGATCCCTGGAATGGTAGGTTTAACGTACAATGAACGGCTAAGGATCCTGGGATTGTACTCATTAGAGTTTAGAAGGTTGAGGGGAGATCTAATAGAAACTTACAAGATAATGTATGGTTTAGAAGGGGTGGACGCTGGGAAGTTGTTTCCGTTAGGCGGGGAGACTAGGACCCGTGGGCACAGCCTTAAAATTAGAGAGGGTAAATTTAAAACTGAAATGAGACGACATGTCTTCAGCCACAGAGTGGTGGGCTTGTGGTATTCATTGCCGCAGAGTGCAGTGGAGGCCGGAACATTGGATGCCTTCAAGGCAGAGATCGACAAATTCTTGATCTCAAAAGGAATCAAGGGCTACGGGGAGAGTGCAGGGAAGTGGTGTTGAAATGCCCATCAGCCATGATTTAAATGGCGGAGTGGACTTGATGGGCTGAATGGCCTTACTTCCACTCCTATGTCTTATGGTCTTGTGGTAAAGAATCCCATGGAGCCATAACAGAACAAAAGTCAGAAAATTATCTTCTGTGCCCTGGTGAATATTTATCAATCAAGCAATTAAGAATGGCAGAGAATCTTGCCATTATAGTATTCCTGTTTGTGATTTGTTTTGAATGAATTAGCTGTTAGCTTGCCCATTTATTGGATTGAATATAATTTGAAAACGTTTCATTATATTTTGGGATGTTTTTAGGTTGTGAAAGGTCTATGCTTCCTTTTAAAAACATCAAGGGACTTTTGCGAAGGAGAGCAGAGGATTCTGCTCCAGCCAATATTTATCTCTCCACTGACATCACCAATCCAAGTTAGTTGTCCATTATCATATTGCACTTATTACAACCCACTGGCTCACTGGACACAAATTGGATATCTTATTTTTAACATTATAACACTTAAAATTACTTAATTAAATATAAAGCTCTTTGAGATGCTTTGAGGTTGTAGTAAGTGCAATATGATGTGCTATGTCATGCAGTCAGAGAGTCAAAGAGCTGTACAGCATGGAAACAGGGCCATCTGTTACTTATGTCTGGCTCTTATATTATGGGATCTAACCTAAGCATCACCAAAGCAAGTACAAATACTCTACACGAAGCAAAGCTTACACCACAATGGCAGTTACAATCAAGTCACTCTGTCTTTCCATGTCATAGACTCATAGAGTCACAGTCATACAGCATGGAAACAGACCCTTCAGTCCAACTGGCCAAACATAACGCCAAACTAAACTCCTCCCATGTGCCTGTTCTTGGCCCATAACTCTCCAAAGCTTTCCTATTCATGTACCTATCTAAGTGACTTCTAAATGTTGGAATTGTACCTGCATCCATCACTTCCTCAGGAAATTCATTCCACACGTGAACCACCCTCTGTGTAAAAAATTTGCTCTTCCTGTCTTTTTAAAATCTCTCTCCTCTCACCTTGTAGTATTGCCCCCAGTCTTGAAATCCCCCACCCTAGGGAAAAGACACCTCTTATCAGCCCTATCTATACTCCTCATGATGTTATTAATCTCTATAAAATCATCTCTGAATCTCCTACGTTCCAGTGAAAAATGCCCCAGCCTATCCAGCCTTCCTTTATAACCCAAACGTTCCATACCCAGCAGCACTGTGGTAAATTTCTTCCGAATCCTCTCCAGCTTAATATATCCTTCCTATAACAGGCCAACCAAAAATGGACACAGTACTCCAGAAAATGATTATAATGGAATTCTTTCTTATCTGATGTATTTTTCATGTTCACTGTTCTGTGTACCTATTATTCTTTCAGGCTAATTGCTACCATTGCACTGACATATACAGCCTTAGGAAGGTTTGAATTTGTTCACTTTGACTGCTGCATGTGCAGGATCGCACTGTTTTGCAGATAATGGATAAAATAACATGGTCTTTCACAAGGAAATGCTGTGGAACGGTAAATGTTCATGGTGGCTTCCCAGTTTGACACTTATTTGGACATTTTGATGTCGCAAGTGTTCACCAAACACTGCACAATTGCAGATAACACTGTGTGGAGCTGGAGGAACACAGCAAGTCAGGCAGCATCAGAGGAGCACTGACATTTCAGGTCAGGGCCTTTCTTCAGGAACATCCTTCAGAAAGCCTTCCCAACCCATAGATATTAATCTACCAATGCTGTCATAAAACCGTAAGGTATGGAAACAGAATCCAGCCCATTGAGTCTGCTCTGCCATTCAACTGTGGCTGATATGTTTCTCAACCCCATTCTCTTGCCTTCTCCCTGTAACTCTTGATCCCCTTACAGAGCAAGAACTAATCTAATTCTGAGGATGGGACACTGGACCTGAAAAGTTAACGCTGATTTGTCTCCACAGATGCTAGCAGACCTGCTGAGTTTTTGCAGTAATTTCTGTTTTTGTTTCCAGCATGATCAGTTCTTTTGCTTTTTATTTAAGAACTAATCTGTCTCTGTCTTAAAAAACACTTAATGACATTAGCGTCCACAGCCCTCTGTGGCAATGAGGGCCCCAGATTCACCAGCCTACTGGCTGAAGAGATTCCTCCTCATCTCAGCTCTAAATAGTTACACCTTGGCTCTGAGGCTATGCCCTCAAATCCTACTCTCACCAACTAGTGGAAACATCTTGTCCATGTCGACTCTATCCACGCCTTTCAGTATCCTGTAAGTTTCAATCAGATCCCCCATCATCCTTCTAAACTCCATCAAGTACAGTGTCAAATATGACACTGAAGGTACAGTCTTACATAAAGCAAGCAGTGCAGACTTGGTGAAACAAGTTGGAAAAATTTAGGATAACAAAGTGTGGGGCTGGATGAACACAGCAGGCCAAGCAGCATCTCAAGAGCACAAAAGCTGACGTTTCGGGCCTAGACCCTTCATCAGAGCTCTTTGATGAAGGGTCTAGGCCCAAAATGTCAGCTTTTGTGCTCCTGAGATGCTGCTTGGCCTGCTGTGTTCATCCAGCTCCACACTTTGTTATCTTGGATTCTCCAGCATCTGCAGTTCCCATTATCACTTGGAAAAATTTAGCTTGTTCACATTATCAATCCATCACCAACATTCTGCACCTCACAGGTTTCATGTTGTTTAGACTTGCGCAGTGCTTCCATCAACCAAGCTCTGGACTATCTCCAATACACGGTAACTTCCTCAAGACAAACTCTTGTCTGTTATTTTAATAGAGTTCCTGTTTATTTGAACATTATCACACATAAGACTTTTGTGTAATAGCATCTAGCAATATTGAAAATTGGAGGCAAATGAATTTTAATCCTCATTAAATAACCTGTCTGTCTCGAATATCATAACCTGTGATGATTTGCTTAATTAAAACCAGCCTTTCCTTCAGAAACTCCATACTGAGCAGCTTTTAGCTATTAGAATGCCACAGGCAATAGCAAGAATGAATACTAAATTGTTTTCACAAATTTTACCTTGTTATTTGGAAACCCCTTCCTTCTGTAATTTCACAGTGTAATTAAATGAAATGGGCTTTCTTGTCATGTCTACAGAATCTTTAATTGCCTTTGGATCAAGAAATAAGCTTTTTGAAAAATTAAGTTTGTGTTTCTTAAGAATACATTCTTAAGATGTTGATGTTAGTAATAAAGCTAGCACTTCCTGCCCATCCTTAGTTTTGGTCATGGTTAGATTGTTTTACATGGCCATACACATCAGATGGTGGTTATAAGTCAACAACATTATTGTAGGATTGGAGTCAATAGGGGCCAGAACAGGGCAGGATGCCAATTTCTCTTCCAATAGGATATTAATGAATCTGCTGCTTTGGCACATCAGTTCAACAGCTTCATGTTCACTTCTACCTAATTCAGTTTTATTGTAAATGTTAGATTCATTGATTGACAGAATTAAGTTCATATAATCATGGTGGGGTTTGAACTCAATGTCCCAGACATCCATTCCCAGGCTGCGTACAGAGACTGAGGAGAATTCCTGCCTGTGCAAAAACGACCTCCAAAAATCAGAATTTTGTCCCAAATAGATGTTCTGGGTGAGAAGTCGGGTGTGTGGGTGGAAGAATTGAAGGAGTTACCATGCTGGTTGAATGCCTAAGTTGGGTATCTATTTCTGTATCTGAAGTTCAAAATGAAGAATAAAATATGAAATAATTTTCCAGTCCTCACCCCTCTACAAACATACCCCATGCTCCATTCCTGCTCCATCATGTGCCCACTTAACTCTATGGCCCCTCCAACTACTCCCATGGCCTTTTGTATGCTGGTGCCACCTTAGTGCCTCTTCATGCTTATCCTTGCCCTCCTCCTATAACTCTTTGTTCTTGCAGCCATGCCAACTCATGCTGTATTCATGTGAATAGAAACAAAATACTGCTGGAATAAACACAGAACATGGTGGAGAAACTCAGCAGATCTGGCCATTCAGAAGAAGGGCCAAACACGGGTTGAAACATTACCTCTGTTTCTCTCACCACAGATGCTGCCAGACCACCTGAATTTCTCCAGCAGTAATTGTGTTTATTGCACACAGTGTCCAGCATGGGTGGACCTCAGGCTGTATGCAGGGATGGGATAGATGAAGTTGGATACAATAAACTATATTTAAAAAATGCTCACCTTTGGCTCCATTTATATTCCTTCAACTAAATAATCTCTTTCAACATCATTTGATTCAAGTAACAATCCCTTATCACAGCACACATTGGAAGTCATAGCCCCACATCAAAAGCTCCACCACTTCTAGTGGTTAATCAAAAATGAGAATGGCAGGCGCCCTACTGTAATAAATACATAATTGTGAAATTGTGCATGTTGCAGGAATACAACAATAGAAGCCCTCAATCTTATGTCAATACATAGAGTGAAAGAATTAAAGAGCAGGGTGTTTAAACACATTAACAACTAGACATGTCTCTCGGACAGGTGGCTTTGAGAGGCAGTTTTTGTCAGATCCCTTTGATTGTTCTGGCAGTCGGTTTTGATAGGTCAGTTGATAGTTCCAATAAGCTTGACTATGATGAGCTTATGTGCCTTTTATCCATCTTATGCCTTTTTTTTAGCAATTCCAAAGGGCAGCTTGCCTCCACCAGAAAATGTGTGCACATCCATTATTTTTATTCTTTGAACTCTACTGCTTGAACAGTCGCTTCTTGAAGTTAACTACTTAACTTCTGTCCCATGAGCTTTATTTTTAATTATGTTTCATTAACCCTTTCTCCTGCAGAACTTTATTTACAGCCTTTTGGGAGCGCATGCAAACTACATCAGTAAACATTCCACTGTCTACTTCTTCAGTGACTTATTCAAAGAAAATTCAATTAGATTTATCAGACCTGAGCTGTCCTCTTTGAATCCACATTATCTTTCTTTAATCAGATCAAACATCTCTAAGTGCTCAGTTACTTCGACTACTGACTGCCAGGGATGTTTGATTAATACATCTATGATCTCTAAATTATGCAATATATTTTTAATCTATATTAAATATTAAGTCAAATGCTGCTGAGCATACAGACCCAGTTCCAAAAGAGAGTGAGATTTGCAAAAGTTGATGCGGCTTGAGCATTCATCTATTATCATTAGGCAGGAAAGAATTTGCACACTTCCCTTAAGTGCATAGCAAGTGGAAGGACAAGAGGAAATCTTACTGATCATTGCAAGGAACAGTCCCATCGGCAAGAAGCAAATTGGATAGGTAGAAGTAGAGAGATGCATCATCATGGAAAAATGAGCACTCAATAAAAGCTTCAATTGATAACATGTCATTATAAATAGATAACTTGGCTAAATTTTAAATCTTGCTTCTCTACAATTCTGGACAAAAAAATCATTTTACAATAAACCACTAGCTAAAATATTGTTGGTACACTAAATTGAAGTACTCAGAAAATTTGACTGAGTTCTGAAGCATGTTATTCATTTATTGGGATCTATTACGAGATGTCAAAATAATGGTATCACTGTTATTGAAGAAATTCTCCATGAACTTTTGCTGGATCAGTCTTTTGCAATTTACAGTTGTTTCAAATCCACACTATAGTGGTTTTCGTTACTGTTTTCAATGCGCTAATTAATGAAATAGCACAGGAAATATGGATGTGGGCAGCCTTGTTATAGACATGATACAAGAGCTGAATACCAGATAAAGAATCAAGATAACAGTTCTCCACATCAAGTACCTTCCAACTGCATTGAGCATTGTAGAGGTCCAGCAAAGTTTGAGAGGAAGATGCTTTAGTAATTGACACACACTGGAAAACACTCATTCAAATGATTGATAGAGGCTCATATAAAAAGGCCTTCATGAAGGCACAGTCCTAACACAAACATCTTCATAAATAATGAGCCTTCCATTGTAAAGATGGAGGACTGCTTGCTAATGATAGTTTTAATCATCTCATTGTAGGGATATTATTACATCTCTTTGAGGTTAGCAGGATTTGAACCCGTGCCTGCTGACACACAGACAGGGGCACTAACCACTGCACTACTACACCGCCCATTCCCCTCAGGATCTAAGATGCTTCAGTTAGAATGCCAACTTCCAGGTCTAACACCAAAGTTAGATCTTTGCTGTATTTTGAATGGTTTCAATAATGTAAAGGTAACAGAATCCAATCATGACCTCAATTTCAATATTTTTCTGCCAATTTCTACAGTGAAGGCTTAAATTTGGCATGGCTGTTAAGCTTATTTAAATAAACATGCAAATATTTTATAGTTGAGGGTCTTTATAGCTCCATGTATATAAGAGTGTGAATGCAGAAACATTTGCAGATGAAGGCATGGGTGGAAAGGATTTGCCACCCCTGAATCACGGTATTATTTTGAAAGATGCATGCAGTCACGGAGGCAAGATGTTTATAAGTAGGAAGTATGTTCAAATAGTTCATTCTTAGGAGGTCTAGCTGAAGCCTCAGGCTTTATCTGACCTGGAAACCCCGCCAAACGTGTTTCAGTATTGAGAGGCCATGGGTTGTCATTGAGTGACTGACCTGGTGAGTTGCTTTCATTTGTGAATGGAACTGAAAATTGTCAAATAATCAGTAAAGAGCATGGACCTGACCTCAGGCTGGAAGTAAGGGCACTGCAGAGGCTCTGTAGTGATATCGTAGGGCTGTAATAGCCGGGATCCAATTGTCATCTTCCCTTGATGGCCCTTGACTTCAGACAATGGAATGTTTTGTTTCTTATCCAACACTGACAAGTGATGTAGGGATGGTGTGGCAGGTGGATGGGTAAGGGGGGGAGGAGGAGGTGGCAGGTGAAGGGGGTGGAATTGCATGCTAGATGCTCTCTGGGTTGGGGGGTAGAGGTAGTTAGGTCTGATCAGGGGCATTATGGGGAATGAGGAACAGCCAGCTGGATTGTGGGGTGGGCTCTCTGATGAAGGGTCTAGGCCCGAAACGTCAGCTTTTGTGCTCCTGAGATGCTGCTTGGCCTGCTGTGTTCATCCAGGCTCACATTTCATTATCTTGGACTGTGGGGTGATCAGGTTCAGTAAGGTGAGAGCTCATCAGTACAGGATGTAGTTAGGTGGTGATAGGTGTAGTCAGGTTGGGTGAGCATGTTGGAGTGGAGTTGGGTTGGGTTGAGGGTTATATTGGTTAATGAGTGAGTTGGGGGACAGGCATTATCGGAGTTTCAGGGAGGTTATGGCTTGGGTATCGCCGGAGGTTTGGTGGTTGTAAGGATTAAGTTGGACTCAGGCTAACCTACATGTAATGGATTAGCACCTTGGGTTGATTTGGGAGGGTGTCCATAGGCGATTGTGACATTGGGAGGGGTAGTCAAGGAGTGATCAGGTGGTCAGTAGATACGTCAGTGA
Source organism: Stegostoma tigrinum (assembly GCF_030684315.1). Taxonomy (NCBI): domain Eukaryota; kingdom Metazoa; phylum Chordata; class Chondrichthyes; order Orectolobiformes; family Stegostomatidae; genus Stegostoma; species Stegostoma tigrinum. The sequence goes on along the minus strand of NC_081359.1, from coordinate 3,058,892 downwards.
TTTGGGATGAATTGGACGTGACAGAAGGAGTCAGTATTGGGACACTGCTCACAATGCAGTCTCCTCTACGGCAGGGAAATGAGGTGTAAACTGGGTGATTGCTTCGCTTCTGGCTGCAAAAAAGACCCTAAGTTTCCAGTTGCCTGCCACTTTAATGTGTCACACTATTCCCTGGCCAACATCTCTGTCTCAGGCTTGCTGCAGTGTTCCAGTGAAACTCAGCACAAGCTGGAAGAAGAGTACAGCATTTTCTGCTTAGGAATTCTTCAGCCTTCTGGACTCAATGTTCAATTCAACAATTTTAAGGCATATGGCACCTTCTCCCTTGTCCTTTCTCCAACACCCACACACCAGGCCTTGTTATCACATGGTCTGCTATTACACCCAATGCATTATTACCCACTAATAGTCTCCATTAGCAGCTATTCATTCTCCTGAACTGACTGTTACCCAACTGTTCTCTCTCTTTGGGCTCTATCTCCATCTATTGTTTACTTCTTCCCCCCTCCCCCACCCTATCTTCTACATAAAATCCATTTCTTTCGTAGCTATCATCAGTTTTAAGGAAGCATCACTGGATCCAAAACATTAATTCTGATTTCTCTCCACGGATGCTGCCTCATGTGCTGAGCTTTTCCAGCAATAGTGTTTTATTGTAGTTTTTGGGGAAGTTGCTAGATCACGAGCTGTGGGAAAGGTCACCATCATCTCTGTCTGAAATAGGAGATTCCTTGTTTTAAGCTGTGTCCTCATTTCTAGTTTCCTTGCCAGGTGAAACATCCATTTGACCTCTACCCTGCCCACTCCCCTCAGAATCTAAGATGCTTCCGTTAGAATGCCAATTTCCAGGTCTAACACCAAAGTTAGATCTTTGCTGTATTTTGAATGGTTTCAATAATGTAAAGGTAACAGAATCCAAACATGACCTCAATTTCAATATTTTTCTGCCAATTTCAACAGTGAAGGCTTAAATTTGGCACGGCTGTTAAGCTTATTTAAATAACAATTATGGCTATAGGTGCCAGTTTGTAAGAATGCCCTTGAAAACTGTCATCTTACATTAACCAAAACATGTTCCCTCTCAGGCATCATTTAGATATTTCAATGAAGCTAGAAAGTGTTTGATTGCTGAGAGTTATAGCACAAATCCAAAATGCCTGCATACCAATGTCAGTAAAGGCCATTTCCTTTACATTGGGCCAGGATAACCAATGCCTACTTTTCTCTGCTGCCATCCCTGAAGCTGTCTGGAATGGAGTGGCAGAGGTGAGGATATTCTGCCTTTGCAGTACTGCTGCACAGTGATAGATCTGTTACCGAAGACTGGTGAATTGGGCGTTATTTTCAGTGTAAATGAGTGTAAGCCATCACAATCCAACTAGATTTGTGGGTTAATAAAGTGTGGAGCTGGATGAACACAGCAGGCCAAGCAGCATCTTGGGAGCACAAAAGCTGACATTTCGGCCTGGACCCTTCATCGGAAAAGCATTTATAGAAACTGACTGAAGCTGGAGAAAGAACAATTTAATTAAGCTGAGCTGTGATTCAGCTAAAATCCTTCAATGAGTGTGTGTCAGGGCAGTGAAAAGCATTCTAGGTGTTTTTGTGATTCAGAAGCAATATTTTCCACCAAACAAAATAGGGTAGGATTCCCAAATCTACAGCCCCTTGAATGGCAATGGATGCACAGGAAAGGTTCAGGCAAAGAAGGAAATGTTGGTAACATTTTGAGAGCCCAATATACCAGAAAGCTTTGAGATTATAGGAAATTCAGTGATGAAAATAGAAGAACTTCAGAAAGGCAATGAAAGTGCATTAAAAAAATCAGTGAATAAAATCAAGGCAAACCCAAAGATGTTTTATAAATACATCAGGAGTAAGCCAAAATGTAAGGAAAGACAATGGCGGAGGAGAAAGCAAGAAGGTAACTTGTGTATTAGGAGAAATGGGCATGGTTCTTAACAAATACTTCACATCTGTGTTCACAAACCGGGGGAAATACACAGAAATAGAAGCTAAGGAGGAGTAGGAAATATTAACAAGGATAAACACGGTGAATGACAAATTATTTGAACTGAAATTTATCATCATGTATACTTCTACATGAAAAACATAGTGAAGTTTTGTAACTTGCCCCATCACAGCTCCTATGTTAATGACATACATAATAATGTTGAAAAATTAAAATCAAAACAACGCTCATCCCATAGAACATGGAACATTAGAGCACAGTGCAGGCCTTTCGGCCCTCCATGTTGTGCTGACCTGTCATACCGAGCTGAAGCCCATCTAACCTACACTATTCCATGTACGACCATATGCTTATCCAATGACGACTTAAATGTACCTAAAGTTGGCGAATCTACTACCGTTACAGGCAAAGCGTTTCGTGCCCTTACTACTCTCTGAGTAAAGAAACTACCTCTGACATCCGTCCTATATCTTTCACCCCACAATTTAAAGCTATGCCCCCTCATGCTCACCCGTCACCATCCTAGGAAAAAGGCTCTCCCTATCCACCCTATCTAACCCTCTGATTATTTTATATGTTTCAATTAAGTCACCTCTCAACCTTCTTCTCTCTAATGAAAACAGCCTCAAGTCCCTCAGCCTTTCCTCGTAAGACCTTCCCTCCATACCAGGCAACATCACAGTAAATCGCCTCTGCACCCTTTCCAAAGCATCCACATCCTTCTTATAATGCGGTGACCAGAACTGTATGCAATACTCCAAGTGCGGCTGCACCAGAGTTTTGTACAGCTTCACCATAACCTCTTGGTTCCAGAACTTGATCCCTCTATTAATAAAAGCTAAAACACTGTATGCCTTCTTAACTGCCCTGTCAATCTGGGTGGCAACTTTCAATGATCTGTGTACATAGACACTGAGATCTCTCTGCACATCTACACTACTAAGAATCTTACCATTAGCTCAGTACTTTGCCTTCCAGTTACTCCTACCAAAGTGCATCACCTCACACTTGTCTGCATTAAACTCCATTTGCCACCTCTCAGCCCAGCTCTGCAGCTTATCTATGTCTCTCTGCAACCTACAGCATCCTTCGCCACTGTCCACAACTCCACCGGCCTTAGTGTCATCTGCAAATTTACTAACCCATCCTTCTACGCCCTCATCCAGGTCATTTATAAAAATGACAAACAGCAGTGGACCCAACACCGACCCTTGCGATACACCACTAGTAACTGGTCTCCAGGATGAACATTTCCCATCAACTACCACCCTCTGTCTTCTTTCAGCAAGCCAATTTCCGATCCAAACTGCTATATCTCCCACAATTCCATTCCTCCACATTTTGTACAATAGCCTACTGTGGGGAGCCTTATCGAACGCCTTGCTGAAATCCATATACACCACATTAACCGGTTTACTCTCATCTACATGTTTGGTCACCTTCTTAAAGAACTCAAGAAGGTTAGTGAGGCACGACGTTCCCTTCACAAAACCGTGCTGACTATCCCTAATCAAGTTATTCTTTTCTATATGATTATAAATCCTAAAACCTTATAACCTTTTCCAACACTTTAACAACAACTGAGGTAAGGCTTACTGGTCTATAATTACCAGGGTTGTCTCTACTCCCCTTCTTGAACAGGGGAACCATATTTGCTATCCTCCTGTCGTCTGGCACTATTCCTATAGACAATGACGAGTTAAAGATTAATGCTAAAGGCTCGGCAATCTCCTCCCTGGCTTCGCAGAGGATCCAGGGTAAATCCCATCCGGCCCAGGGGACTTGTCTATTTTCACCCTCTGGAGGATTTCTAATACCTCTTCCTTGTGAACCTTAATCCCACCTAGTCTAGTAGCCTGTATCTCAGTATTCTCCTCGACAACATTGTCGTTTTCTAGAGTGAATACTGTTGAAAAATATTCATTTAGCGCTTCCCCTATCTCATCTGACTCCACACACAACTTACCACTACTATCCTTGATTGGGCCTAATCTTTCTTTCGTCATTCTTTTATTCCTTAAATACCTATAGAAAGCCTTAGGGTTTACCCTGATCCTATCCGCTAATAACTTCTCATGTCTCCTCCTGGCTCTTCTGAGCTCTCTCTTTAGGTCTTTCCTGGCTACCTCTTCCCCCTAAGCGCCCTAACTGAGCCTTCACATCTCATCCTAACATAAGCCTTCTTCTTCCTCTTGACCAGAGATTCCACCTCCTTCGTAAACCACGGCTCCCGCGCTCTACAGCTTCCTCCCTGCTTGACAGGTACATATTTATCTAGGATACACAGGAGCTTTTCCTTGAATAAGCTCCACATTTCTAATGTGCCCATCCCCTGCAGTTTCCTTCTCCATCCTATGTTCCCTAAATCTTGCCTTATCTCATCGTAATTGCCTTTCCCCCAGCTATAACTCTTGCCCAGTGATATACACCTATCCCTTTCCATCACTAAAGTAAACATAACAGAATTGTGGTCGCTATCACCAAAGTGCTCACCTACTTCCAAATCTAACACCTGGCCAGGCTCATTACCCAGTACCAAATCTAATGTGGCTTCGCCCCTTGTTGGCCTATCTACATACTGTGTCAGGAAGCCCTCCTGCACACACTGGACAAAAACTGACCCATCTATAGCGCTCGAACTATAGTGTTCCCAGTCAATATTTGGAAAGTTGAAGTCCCCCATGACAACTACCCTGTCTCTCTCACTCCTATCGAGAATCATCTTTGCTATCCTTTCCTCTACATCTCTGGAACTATTCGGAGGCCTATAGAAAACTCCCAACAGGGTGACCTCTCCTTTCCTGTTTCTAACCTCAGCCATACTACTTCAGTTGACGAGTCCCCAAACATGCTTTCTGCAACTGTAATACTGTCCCAGTTGAGTTAACGGCTCCTGGGCTCAGGGAAAACCGATAAAGGAATGATGGAACACCATGTAGATACAGCCGGGACAAGAACACCATTCCCGGCTGCAACTGCGACTTCGGTACCACACCAAGTAATAGTATCTGTCAAAGCAGCTAAATCACTAAATGCTAAACATTGTTCTTTGTTTAAAAAGGGCAGGGGGTGGTGGTCAGAGTTAAGTAGATGCCAGTAGACGAGTCAACCTTTGAAGCTGTGAAAAATTCCTCTACAAACAGGGATCAAAATTTATGTTGAGCATAAAAATGAATGCTCAGCATGGATCCGGTGACTATCATTTCAAAATGCCATCAACAATGGGCTCAAAGAGTGAACATGTCTGAACCTGTCTCTGCCTCCCTAACCTGTTCTTCCTCTCACCCATCCCTTCCTCCCACCCCAAGCCGCTCCCCCATCTACCTACTAACCTCATCCCACCTCCTTGACCTGTCCGTCTTCCCTGGACTGACCTATCCCCTCCCCACCTCCCCACGTATACTCTCCTCTCCACCTATCTTCTTTTCTCTCCATCTTCGGTCCGCCTCCCCCTCTCTCCCTATTTATTCCAGAACCCTCACCCCATCCCCCTCTCTGATGAAGGGCCTAGGCCCGAAACGTCAGCTTTTGTGCTCCTGAGATGCTGCTGGGCCTGCTGTGTTCATCCAGCCTCACATTTTATTACCGTGTCTGAATCACCCATGTGTTATCGCAACACCACACAGAGTGACCACTCAATCCCTTTGACCCTGGTATTGGGCACCTATAACCAAATGAAAAGGAAACATTTTGCTGGTTGAAGATTGAGGCTGACTACTGACATACTTGCTGTGATTGAAACATGCAGTCAAACTTGTAGACTCAGTGAGGGTACACACAAAAGCAGGACTTTTAGGGATAGAAAACCGGATTGTCTTGAACGCCTGGTCAATTTAAATAACATGATTACAAGCTAATTTGCATAACCTCAGTCATGTACAAATTTCTGAATGACATGATTAATTGCCATTTCGTGATGATGTGGCAGTGCTGTGTTGGGGGCTTGGGGGTGCCAGGAAATAACATCAGAAATCACGTGACACCAGGTTATGGTCCAACCGGGTTTATTTGAAATCACAAGCTTTTGAATCACTGCCACTTCATCAGGTGAAGTCTTTTAATTAATTAATTGATTGAAGCCTAAAACTGGACCTGTGCAGGATCGTGTCACTTCACCTGTGACTCCTGATTCTGTCATTTAGAGAGGTATTCCTGAATCAAGGGGATGGATTTGATGAGGGAAGGTTGGATGAGTAATCTTTGTGGAATTAACAACAAGAATCAATGACGGGAGCAGAGTGGTCAATATTAAGGGGACATAGCCTTAACATGATTGGTCTATAGCGGCATCTGGGAGATTTATTTTCGTTCAGAAGGTGGTGGAAATCTGGAACTCGGGTGCAATTACCACATTTTTAAAAAAGTCTTCGTCATGCTTTGGCAGTGTGGTAATTGGCCAAAATGAGATGAGCCAAATTAACTGTTATTCAGCAAGCAGCAGTATAATGGGCAGAATTATAACAGCTCAGCAGGGGAGCAGGACTCAGGAGTGGATGAGGAGGAGTTGGAAAACCAATCTGATCCTGCTCAGTTCCAGTCTTAAACCCCAAATCAATTAATTAACTAAAATACCCAGAGAATCAATAAACAGTGATTTGAACGCAGTAAGCTAATTTTAACAGCCAGGGACAATAAACAAAATGCAGCCAGGCAATACAAAAGGAAGATATTGAACACTGAGGTCAGTGTACTGAGAAGCCTTTTTAAAGAGAGAAATTGCAAAGCTAAGTGAAAAACTAATTCTGCAGGAGTTTTATTTCCCTGAGAGCCAAAACTCACTGTGTTGAAGATAGTTCCCAAAATCTTGAAATACTTTGAAATTTATCTACTTTCAGGGTCTGATTCACTGCCAGTCTTCTCTGCAGCATTGGAGCAATTCGTATGCTAGTTTTTTTTTAACTGTGACCTATTTTTTCTAATCAACCTGATCTGAGACATTATTACATTCCTCTGGAGCAGGTGGGCATTTTTATTAGTTCACAGGATGTGAGCATCCCTGACTAGGCCAGCATTTTAGTGCCCATCCCTAATTGCCCAGAGGGCAGTTGAGAGTCAACCACATTGCCGTGGGTCTGGAGTCACATAGAGGCCAGACCAGGTGAGTTTTCCAACAATTGATAATGATTTCATGGTCATCAAGTCTTTATTCCAGATTTTTATTGAATTCAAACTCCACCATCTGTCATGGCGGGATTTGAACCCTAGTCTCCAGAACATTACCTGGGTCTCTGGATAACAGTCCAGCGATAATACCATCACTTCCCCCTGAACTTGAACACTCCCCCCCAACCCCCCCACCCCCCAGCCTCCCAATCCATGTGTAGGACTCTACTACTGTACAGCAGGAGGACCCCAATGTACACATCAGTAGACTGAATTTCTGATAAGGAGCACCAGGACAGACACAACACTGATGGTGATTGCCTTCTCTGCAGCTACATGCCACGCAGGAAGGACATCATGGATGGCCACAGAGTTCCAACTCATTTAAAACAATACGCTCAGCACAATTATACAAGTAGTTGGACTGCCTTTGCTTGACGGAGCAGCAGTATCTCAGAAGGTTCAGGCATTGTCGAAGTTGATAACCTCCTGGAACAAGATCTACTCCCAACTGAAATAGATGGCTTAGCGTTGGGTTGCCCATTAAGATCACTACTGCTCTGAATATTTTCATTCTCTTTGCGAATCTGTTAAAGACACCTTCAGGATCTCTCAACCTGTTGCCCACTGGCACATCTCCCAAGTCTGCAGTGTCTTCTTTTCTGAGACCTGCACTTAGGTGTAAGCTGATAAGGGTGAGGCCAGTTAAGCTGAGAGAGCTGTTGTCTCTGCTGCACTGACTGGATTCCCACAATTACTGTTGAGAGACAATCACAGGGCCCTCAGGTGGGCCTTGGGTCTTCAGAAGTCACACGTGATTGTGCTCCTTCAGTTTTCAACCACCATCCACGACGACCACCTTCCCTGCACTAGCTCTCTACGGGATTCCTGCAGTAGCCGTATCTCACCCCAGTTTTGAGAGGGATGCAGAATATATTGATGAAAATGGTGCTGAGGCTGAAACACTTCAGTTAGCGGGATATGTTAGAAAAATTAGGGTGTTCGCTGTAGAGAAGGAAGTTTGAGATGAGATTTGATAAAGTTGTTTAAAATTACGGGATGGGTTTGAACGGTGCAGACAAATATGTTTTCCACCTCCCAATGACTGCTCACTACATGGACGTCTGACCAAGATCAAACTCAACCCAATGGACCCAGCAATTTCCTTCTGTCAATTCCCATTATTCATTAGTTCCGAGGGGATAACTATGATATGTATGTCAGGAACCTGAGACCTAGTACAGAAGGTGGGAGAGTGTTTAAACTATTGATAAAAATATCATAACACTGTATGAGAATATATCCTGTGGTAAATGTGCGCTTTTGATTCAACCACTAGGATTTTGCAGCAGGTGCGATATAAGCAAGAGTTGCTGGATTGACATAATTACTTAAGATAAATCAAAAGTTGTTTTTTTAGATTACAGTGAGTTGTTATAAATATTTTATGGGTGAGTGATAAGATTTAACTTTATAACCCTGGCCACTATTGTACCATATCCTCTGTGAGTAAGGAATGAAACATTACCCGTATGCCAGTGGGAATGCAATGTATGTGGTGCGACATTGCCATCTGCTGGTGATCCTGCCTCTATAGAACTCAAAAATAACTTCAAAATTATAGAATTCAGAACCAGCCACCTGACATTCTCTGTCTGGATAAGTAAGAAAGCTCAATTTCAGTCATAATGCATTGAGAACTCAAACAGTTGGTTTGTAATTTGAGAGAGCTGATGATTGTGAGAGCAGATAGTGAAGGAGACTGTCAGAGATCACAGCAGAATATAGATAGACTGGAGAGTTGGGCAGATAAATGGCGGATGGAGTTCAATCCGGGCAAATGCGAGGTGATGCATTTTGGAAGATCAAATACAAGGGCCAACTTTACAGTAAATGGAAAAGTCCTAGGGTAAATTGATGAACAGAGAGATCTGGGTGTTCAGGTCCATTGTTCCCTGAAGGTGACAACGCAGGTCAATAGAGTGGTCATGAAGGCATATGGCATGCTTTCCTTCATTGGGCGGGGTATTGAGTACAAGAGTTGGCAGATCATGTTGCAGTTGTATAGGACTTTGGTTCGGCCATATTTGGAGTACTGTGTATAGTTCTGGTCGCCACATTACCAAAAGGATGTGGATGCTTTGGAGACGGTGCAGAGGAGATTCACCAGGATGTTGCCTGGTATGGAGGGTGCTAGCTATGAAGAGAGGTTGAATAGATTAGGATTATTTTCATTAGAAAGACGGAGATTGAGGGGGAACCTGATTGAGGTCTACAAAATCATGAGGGGTATAAACAGGGTGGATAGCAAGAAGCTTTTTCCCAGAGTGCGGGACTCAGTTACTAGGGGTCATGATTTCAAAGTGAGGGCAGGAAAGTTTAAGGGAGATATGCGTGGAAAGTTCTTTACACAGAGGGTGGTGGGCGCCTGGAACGCGTTGCCAGCGGAGGTGGTAGACGCAGACACGTTAGCGTCTTTTAAGATATATTTGTTCAGGTACATGGATGGGCAGGGAGCAAATGGACACAGACTGTTAGAAAATAGATGACAGGTTAGACAGAGGATCTTGATCGTCGCAGGCTTGGAGGGCTGAAGGGCCTGTTCCTGTGCTGTAATTTTCTTTGTTCTTAGTTCTTATTATCCTACCTGAAAGTATCAGGATGTGTGGGCACGGTTAGTAATGGTTGTTACCTTCATCTTCAGTGTCCATAATTTGAATATTTGACTGATCTAATAATCTCAACATTCTTTATCAATCAAAAATGTGTAAACATTTTGTTACTGCTAATTGAATGTGTTTTAATCATGCCTACACCAAAATACACAGATCTTCTTGTATAATATTTCTATTTATTCATTTGTGGGATGTGGGCTTTCATGGTGAGGCCAGTCGATATTTGCCCTTCCCTAAGTGCCCTTGAGAAAGTGGTGGTGTGCTCCTTTTATGAGAAGCTGTGGTCCCGGGGGTGGGGGCAGGTACACAGCAGTGTTATGGAGAGTTCGAGGAGTCTGATCGAGTGTCAGCCAAGGACCAGTGATATAGTTTCAAATCAGGATGAGGTATGGCTTGAAGGGACACTTGAAGATGGTATTATTGCCATACGTTTGTGCTGAGGTGGTAGAGGTTATCGGTTTGGAATGTGTTGTTGAAGGAGTTGGGTGAGTTGCTGCAGTGTTTCTTGCAGATCATACACATACACACACAGTTGTCCTATTTCTTATTTTCAACTTAAGGGTGTCACTTGAAAGTCAGGGTTTATTGTCCATCTCTATTTATTGTGTAAAAGTGGTAGTGAGCTTATTTCTTGAACTATGACCATATATGATGATACAACTACATCGCTTCCTAGGCTGTTTCAGAGACAGTTAAGTGTGAACAATGCTGGTGTAGAACTGATGTCACATACAGGGCAGATCAGATAAGCACAGAGTTTCCTTTCCAAAACAGCGTTAAAGATTGGGTTTTCCATCAATCCGGCAATTTCATAGTCACTTCTACTGATGGTTTTATTTCCAGATTTTCTTAAAAACTGCAATTAGTTCTCAAACTACCACAGTGCGAATTGAACTCACAATCACCGGATTAATCCCCTGGTGAAATGAAACAAGGTAGGCAGCTGTTTCACGCTGCTAGCTTCAAGAAAAAGGCCCAACATCAACCACTCTGTTAACAATAAAGACTGGTCTTGTCAGACACACTTATATCCCAAAAATGGTTAAAGCCAAGAACACAGTAAATTAGATTTTCTGAAAATCTAAGTTCTCTCTATGACTAATTCCTTCGTATGCAAGCCAACGATGTTTTAGAAACATATTTAATATTGCAAGCAAATGAATTATGAAATGACCATATTTCTAATCAATGGCTATAACTCCAATACCGATACTAATCCTTTGATTGAAAGATTTTAAATAAATCATTTTATGTTTTAAATAATGTAAATCCATTGTATTATTTGTGTATAATTTCCTCCTTACTTTTACTTAATTAATGCAGGAGTATTTTCAAATCCTATAGCATATGGAATGGATTTCTCCATATTGCGGAATCTATTTTGGACACATTTAAAACAAACGAATAGCTGTATCATTTCTTTAATTCATGTACCTGGATACCGACACTTAGATGGAAAACAGTTACTTGGGAATAAGAGAAACAATATATTAATGTCATTATTAGCTTTAGTTTCTACAATATAGATTGAGTTCTAAGTGCAATCTACCCATGATTGGCGTATTAAAGAACCCAGAATTTTAAATGCAAACTATGAGCAGCCACAAATCACATTTCCATGATCTTTTGCAGTAATTTAAAATCTGCTTGAGTCCAACACTGCCTGCAGAATTGGCCATGCTTAAAAAATAAATTAATCAGCTATGTGAGATTCCCCCAAATTGCACTGGTTTGCAATAAAAACTAAGCCATTTCTTCAGTGCAAGAACTTGAATTGAAATATTTTAATAGCTTTGGACATAATTCCTTGTAATTTAGCAAGAAACTGACTAACATATACCACTAAAACCAGCAAATGGTTCTGCATATTTTTACAAGTCATTCTGAGTTATTTCAACTGCGTTGAGCACTGCTAAATGACTAAACACTCATTAAAAATGTTGTTTTGTGATTAAATTCATTTTCAGCTGTATTAATAAAACTGAATTGTGACCATCTTCAAACACAGCGCACCAAGGTATATCTCTTACGCAAATAACTTTGAAAAGAAAGGTTTGAACAACTGCCTAGCTGTGCTGATTCATGGGCAATGATTATGTTTGATGATATATAAATTAATTTCAGCAGAAATACAGGGAAAAAAACACTTGTGCACATTTGACCACCATTTGCACCAGGATTACCAAGTTCACAGAAAGCAGCAATAGCTTGAAGCATTTAGTTTCACAAAAATAGCAAACGTGTAAATGTAACTTTACAAGGAGAGGTAGGTCTGAAGTTTCTAAAAATTTTCAGAGACGATTGTGTAGTGTTGCGCCTCGGTGCTAGATGGTAGTCTACCAATTGATTTTGTTTCTGTTGGTCTCTGCTGCTTGTGGAGATAAGGCTACAATATCGATAGTGACCATATGCTGCATGGACTCCAATCTCTTTGTCTTATGGTCAACAGTTTTGTCATCCAGTCGGTAGCAGGCCATGGCCCTAGGCACTTAACTTTTCTCATCTTCTGATTTTTTAAATCTTTGCAATAATAAATTTTGACTGTAAATTTCTGAGCAGAGAAGAGGTATGGAGAGGGAGAAAATTAAACAAGAGAATTTCAGTGCTCAGGATTGAGATGGCTGAAGACCAATAGTTGGATCAATGGATTGGGTGTAAGTACAAATCCAGAGATGGGGAAATGCACATTTCTCAGAGGTACACGTGACCCGCTGAAATAATTGAGATAGTGAAGGGTGAGGCCATTGATATGTTTGATTATGATGGTGAGACTTTTTAATCTGATGCTTTGTCACACCAGGTCAAAGAGCACTTTGGTCGTCAGCAAACTAGAATTGCTGTGTAAAAAAAAACCCAAAAGAACTGCGGATGCTGTAAATCAGAAACAAAAACAGAAGTTGCTGGAAAAGCTCTGCAGGTCTGGCACCATCTGTGATGAATAAAATCAGAGTTAACGTTTTGGGTCTGGTGATCCTTCCTCAGAACTGATGGTAGCTGAGAAAACATCAGTTTATATGCAGAAAACAAGGGAGGGTGATGGGGTAGAGAATAAACAATAGGATAAAGGATAGAGCCTGAAGAGACAGATGAGCAGTTGGACAGACAAAGGAGTTAATAAAGATCTTGCTGGGAGGGTGAATAGTTGTTAATAGGGACAGTTAGTGACTAACAGCAAGGGGTGTGTAGTGGCAGGCTATGTGGTAACTAGGCCTGGTGTGTGGCGTGGGGCGCTGGGACATGGGGGAGTTTAGGCTCTAAAATTATTGAACTCAACATTGAGTCTGGAGAGCTGCAGGTTCCCCAAGCGGAAAATGAGGTGTTGTTCATTCAGCTTGCGCTAGGCTTCACTGGAACACTGCAGCAAACCGGAGACAGAGATATTGGCCAGGGAGCAGGATGATGTGTTAAAATGACAAGCAGCTGGAAGCTCAGGACTTTTTCCTCACAGATGCTGCTGGACCTGCTGAGCTTTTCCAGCAAATTCTGTTTTTGTTCCTGGAATTGCTGTGAGTTAGGATAAGAGATCTGTGTTTTGGAGAAGATTGATTGGATGGTTGGAGGTGTATAGTCTGGACAGAATAGCATGGAGAGACTGATTAGGTGGTGTGAAAAATCTTTTGTTCAACTTTCAGGAATAGGCAATGGCATAAATGGGTGATATAATGCAAGTTGAACTAAGTCACATGACACCAGGTTATGGTACAACAGCTTTATTTGAAATCACAAGCTTTTGGAGCACTGCTCCTTCATCAGGTGACCTGATATATCAAAGCCTCAAATTAAACGTTCTCACTCTCATGCTCAATCCCACCCTTGGCCTCACCCTTCACCTGACGAAGGAGCAGCGATCCGAAACCTTGAGATTTCAAATAAACCTGATGGACTAGAACCTGGTGTCATGTGACTTCAGGCTCTGTCCTCCCCAGTCCAACACTAGCAACTCCACGTGAACTAGGAAGGCTTTCTACTTTTAAGAGAATTTGGGGTCATAAGCCAGGTCATAACGTGTGTGTGGAATGAACTGCCAGAGGGAATGATGGGCGTAGGTACAGCTATAACATTTAATTATATTTATACATTTAATCAAAATTATATTAGCTTTATTGATCACTGGTCTGTTTGGGTTGGACATGTTTAACATCAAGTTGACTAAGACTCCTGAATCTTTCACAATTTCGTTTTTGTTACTTAAATACTGCCCACTGATTACATGTGCCACCTCATTTTCCTTCTTTTCTCATGGCCAGAGCCCATCAACAGGTAGGATGTATAGGCCTTCTGGAGAGTAGAGTGAAACATCACCAATTAATACCAGATCTTAAGGGGTCCTTTCAATGCCAGACTTTTGAGTACAGGAGTTTGGACATGATATTGTGGTAGTACAGGATGTTGGTGAGGCTTTTTCTGGAGTACTGTGCGCAGGTCTGGTTGCCCAGCTATAGGAAAGATATTATTAAACTGGAGAGGGTTCAGAAAAGATTTACCAGGATATTGCCGGGAATGGAAGGTTTGACTTATAATAGTAGGCTGGAGAGGCTGGGCTGTTTTTCACTGGAGTGTAGGAGATTGCGAGGTGACCTTACAGAGGTTTATAAAATCATGAGGGGCATGGATGAGGCAAATAGCAAGGGTCATTTCCCTAGGATTCAAAACCATGGGAAATGTTTTTAAGGTGAGAGGAGGAAGTTTTAGAAAGGATGTGAGAGGCAACTATTTTACACTGAGGTAACAAAGTGTGGAGCTGGATGAACACAGCAGGCCAAGCAACGTCTTAGGAGCACAAAAGCTGAGGTTTCGAGCCTAGACCCTTCATCAGAGTGGTCCTAAGATGCTGCTTGGCCTGCTGTGTTCATCCAGCTCCACACTTTGTTTTCTCAGATACTCCAGCATCTGCAGTTCCCATTATCTCTGATCACTATTTTACACAGAGAACGGTTTCTGTGTGGAATGAGCTGCCAGAGGAAGTGATGGATATAGGTACAGCTGTAACATTTAAAAGGCATTTGGATCAGTACACGCATAGAAATGGTTTGGAGGAATATGGGCCAAATGCAGGCTAGTGGGAATAGTTTAGTTTGGGAACATGGTCAGTGTGGATGTGTTGGACTGTTTCTGTGCTGTATGACTGTATGACAGGATGCATAAAATTGGCCTTTAGTTTATTAAGTTCAGAAGACTGAAGTGCTATCTAATTGAAGTGTTTAAAATGATAAAACAATTTGATAGAACGGATTAGTTATTTCCTAAGGGAAGCATATTCGGAATTATAATCACAGTTCTATAATAACATTGTATTTTAGGACTCAAGTAAAAACACAAAATAGGAGATACTGAAAACCCAATAAGGAAACAGAAATTGCTGGAGAAACTCAGCGGGTCTGGCAGCATCTGGCAGAGAAACACAGTTAACATTTCGGGTCCAGGAATGATTCTTCTTCAAAACAGTGTTCCAGGTTCCGCAGCACATCTGTTTGTGCTGTATTTCAGGAATCCATCACATCCCTTAGATTAATCACATCAGTGACAAGATGGCACAACAACAAAAGAGGTGGGATGGAAATCTCGAAATTAGTTTGGCAGGGGTCTCAGCCAGTGCCATTTTCCAAAAGATACGAGATTCCTTGCTCCTGCTGTGGATGAAGGCACGGACCTCAGGAAGGAATATGAACTGACTACAGCTCCGTGGTCCAGAGTGTCATTGAAGTGGAAGGAGAAAGGAGAAATGCAGTAGGAATCGGAGACCACATAGTAGGGAGAACAGGCAAAGCTCTCTGCAGCAAAGACAGAGAATCTATAGGCTGTGTGGCCTACCTGATGCCAATGTGTGGCACATCATTTCTGAGCTAGAGAGGAACTTGAAGTGGGAGGGGAAGGATCAAACTGCTCAGTCCACAAACGTACGAGCAATATCAGTCAGACAGAGAAAGAAAGAGGTTCTGCTGAGGCATTACACGCAGCCGAGGGAAAATTAAAAAGAATCAGAAAGGTAATAATTTCCAGATCAATACCTGAGCCATGTGCAAACCCACAGAGGTGAAATAAATTTAGGGAGGTAAGTGTGTGGCTCAGAGTTCAGTGTGGGAAAACATTGATGGGGAACTAGCCCCAGTATAAGGGATAGAGAGAGTTATGTTGGGACCAGTGTCCTGGCAAATTGTGTAACTAGGACTGCAAATAGAACTTTAAACTGATTAGTGGCGTAAGACAGATTCAGTTGAGGAAAAGTTTGGAAATTCATTAGAAAAGCGTTCGAACAGAGGTGCAGCAGAGTGAAGAGGCAAACAATAATCACTAGTGACAGGGCAGAAAAGTCCAGCAGAAATCTTGCAATATGCATTCAATTCTTGTTTTCCTGCTACTGGAAAGATGTTGTTAAACTTGAGAGGATCCAGAAAAGATTTACAAGGATGTTGCTGGGACTGGAGGGTTTGAGCTACAGGGAGAGGCTGAGTAGGCTGGGAAATAGCAAGAACGGCAGATGCTGGAGTCCGTGTTTCAGTGGGGTGCTGGAGGAACACAGCAGGTCAGGCAGCATCAGAGAAGCAGGAAAGCTGACGTTTCGAGTCAGGACCCTTCTTCAGAACAGTTCTGAAGAAAGGCCCTGACCTGAAACGTTGACTTTCCAGCTCCTCTGATGCTGCCTGACCTGCTGTGTTCCTCCAGCACCCCACTGTAACTCTGAATAGGCTGGGGTGTTTACCCCGGATGACCAGAGGCTGAGGGGTGACTTTGAATAAAAACAGAAGTTGCTGGAAAAGCTCAGCAGGTCTGGAAGCATCTGTGGAGGGGAAAACAGTTAATGTTTCAGGTCCGATGACCCTTCCTCAGACCTTGTAGAGGTTTGTAAAATCATGAGCGGCATGGATAGGGTAAATAGACAAGGTATTTTCCCCCCAGGGTATGGAAGTCCAAAACTAGAGGGTATAGGTTTAAGGTGAGAGGGGAAAGATTTAAAAGGGACCCAAGAGACAACTTTTTCACATAGGGAGTGGTGCAAGTATGGAATAAGCTGCCAGAAGTATAATAACAACATTTAAAAGGCATCTGGGTGGGTGTATGAAATGGAAGGGTTGAGAGGGACATGGGCCAAATGCTGACAAATGAAACTAGGTTAATTCAGGACATATAGTTGGCATGGACCAGTTACACCAAAGGGTCCGTTTCTGTGCCAAATGACTCCATGACTCTATAAGCGATGCTGATAAAAAGGCAAGGCTTACGGCTATTTATCTAAATGCATGCAGCATTGCAACAAGATAGATGAGTTGATGGTACAAATAGTAATAAATGAATTTGACTTGAGATCTATTGCAGAGACATGGTGCACGGTGACCCAGAATGGGAACTCAATATTCGAGGATATGTGACTTTCTGGAAGGAAAGGCAAAAAGGAAAAGGAGATGGTGAAGCTAATAGTGTCAGTGATAATGGGAACTGCAGATGCTGGAGAATCCAAGATAACAAAGTGTGGAGCTGGATGAACACAGCAGGCCAAGCAGCATCTCAGGAGCACAGATGAAGGGTCTAGGCCCGAAACGTCAGCTTTTGTGCTCCTGAGATGCTGCCTGGCCTGCTGTGTTCATCCAGCTCTACACTTTGTAGTCTGTGGTGAAGCTGATAGTAATGAGGGAGAGCTGTTGGTGAATGTTGATATAGGCGCAATAGACTGTAATATGGAATATGTTTGAGTACAAATGAGGTCTGGCTAGGGAAAGAATCACAGAGGGGAATTGTCTATAGGACCCTCACCAGTCACCTCACTGTGGGACAAAAGTATGAAATTGGGAAATAACGGGAGAGGAGGCATGTAAAAAGGGCATTACAATTGCCATGGGTGATTCTAATTTGCATGTTGAGTGGACAAATCACAGGTGGGTGAGTGTAACTCGAAAGACAAGTTTGTAAAGTGTCTCAGCAATTGTTTTCTAGGGCAGTATATTGTAGAATCTACCAGGAAACAGGCCATTTTAGATCTGTTTCTGAGTATGGGGTAGGATTGATAAGAGATCTCATAGTTAGGATCCTCTAGTGGACAGTGATCACAACATGATAGAATTTTAAATTCAGCTTGATGCAGAGCAACACAGATGACATGCCAATATCCTTACTTTAAATAAGGGCATTAACAGGGCTGTGAAGAAAGAGATTTTTAAAACAAGCTGGGAAAGCAGACTAAGGGGAAGGTCAGTAGATGAGCAGTGGCAGACATTTAAGCAGATTTTTCATAAACACTCAGCAAAATATATTCCAGTTAAAAATAACGGCTCAATGAGAAGGATGAACCACACATGGTCAACAAAGGCAGCCAATGAGAGAATCTAATTAATAAATAAGGCTTGCAATATGGAAAAAATTCATGCTAGGCCTGAGGGTTGGGAATTTTTTGAGGAACTAACAGCAGATGACCAAAAAGCTAATAGAGAGAGAGAAAATTGATTCTAAAAGTAAATCAGCAAAACATAAAAACAAATAACAAAAGCTTTGATGGACAAAGAAAGCAAGGAGCTAAAATTAGTGTGAAACCTTTTGAGGATGGGGAATAGGGAAATGGCAGAAGTCTACTGAACTATTGCATTGACATGAGATTCTGAGCTGCTAACTGAACTTAATACAAATTCTTATGAAATACAAAAGCTCCTTTATTCATTCACAGGATGAGGGCATCCCTGGCTTAGCACCATTCACTGCCATTCCCTAATTGCCCAGAGGGTATTTAAGAGTCAACGACATTGCTGTGGGTCTGGAATCATTTGTAGGCCAGGCCAGGTAAGGATGGCAGTTTTCTTCCCTAAAGGACATCAGTGAACCAGATGGATTTTTCCCCTAGCAATCAGCTAACAGTCATCATTAGATTCTTAATTCCAGATTTTTATTGAATTCAAATTCCACTATCTGCCTTGGCGGGATTCAAACCCAGGTCCCCCAGAATGGTATCTAGTCTCTGGATCAGTCCAGCAACAATACCACTAGGCCATCTCCTCCTTCTCATTAAGGATGTCCTTTCCCTTACTTGTCATTAATAAGTGCTTCTATTTCTTGAAGGAATCGGGGCCCTTCAGACTCACTAAAATTGAGAAGCAGAACATTCATCTGATGTAGCTGCTAGTTTTTTTTAAGTTTTCTTTCTCATTAAAATTAGCAAAATCCCAAATAATGTTTAAAGAATCATTTTCGATACTGCAGTCAGTAGGCTTAGAACGTGCAATTCTTCTAACCTTTGGAAATTTATGCAAAATTTGGATTACATCAAAAGTTCACTTCTGTTCATAATTTGGAGATGAATGGTGTTTTAATTTGGCTTTCACCTGATTGCAGCTCATTGACTAAAATACATTCCTCACCCAACTCAAGGCTGCAGTGTTGTCTGAAAGAATTACCAAACAGGTGATAAATAAAATTCAGTGGGCACAAAGTGTAAATCTGCAAGTCAGGTCTTTGAGTGGTACCTTCCTCGTAAAAGACATTAATGAGCTGGAGAGGATTCAGATACTCCAGATTACCATGAATCTTTGGCTTTGAGTTATAACGACACATTTACACACATGGGCTTGCATTCATTTAGGAAATGTACTGTGGCAACAGGTATCTTTAAAGTTTTGAGATAAATAGATCATGTTGATGCAAGTGCACATTTCTTCTTGGAAGTTTGACAGTGACACAAGACATGATTACAAATCTCAGAATTCTCAAGCTTTGAATTTATCTTCCTGCCATCAAATAGTAATTACTTTGCTTTGGCTCCCAGCTAAAGTAGTTATTGCTGCTTTAAATAAAACAACTCCAATTAAAACAGAGCTGGGAGAGTATCTGATTGGAAAGAAAGCTACAAGGCTAAATAAGGGAACATCACTGAATGTGTGGAATACTATCAAGTGAATTTGCAAGATCTTTTGATCTAAGCTGATGTTATTACTGGACAAACCAGATCTCAAAATGAAAATTTGGTTTGATAAATCAAATATTGAGTTTATTAAACACGGTAGTCAATTTCTGAAAAAAGGCTGTGGATTTTCTTTATCAAAATAAACTGAAGTTTTACACAAAACAAAGTCTTATTAATTCTCTGAAACCATCACTTTACCAATCCAAATAAATTATCCTTCTATATCAAATCTTTAGGTTTGATTTAACAATTTATCCCAATTCTGTTCTTTGTGTAGTAAAATTTTCTTATATGAATAAACATGAAATGGAAAGCTTAGATTGTCTCAGTCTTTTCATAATCTGCCAAGTTCTAACCAAACTTTGTTGGTCTGGAGGTTCCACAAACTAAACTTTAACACTAAGGTTACTTTTTCCCTCCACCACTTTCTAGGAGACAAACTTATATAGTCTACTGACCCAACTCAAACCTTGAAAACGGCCCTAAAAGCTTTCAGTCTCTGAGTTTTCTAACTTAAAATCAATCCTTGATTATTCTTAACGAAAAGAAAGATAATGCTTTCAGTGTTTACACCAACTGTCATAAAGCGCACAGTATAAATAATCTCCCATTAACACTCCAGGAGATTTGCTGGCATATGCTTTCGGACATGCAACTGAATTAGATTGTGGTTCTGGAAGGACTCACTTGTGTGCTTTTCAAACAACTCATAAAAGGAAACAATTCCCACATACCATTATTTTGAAACTCAAACTGAAAAAATAACATTTATACTTATGTAAATATTCAGAGACTCAATAATAATGTTCCGGGGCCAGTAATCCAAAGGCTGGGGCTAATGCTTTGCATTGAATTGAATTAGCTTTATTGTTACATGTACTCACGTGAGAGCAGCGCAAATTTTAGGAGTCGCCACTTACATCATCACCTTAGGTACAAAGGTGCCTGGGTACTGAATCTTGAGTACAAATTCTTAAGCAAAGAAATTAGGAAAAAAAAAGAAATAGCAAGTCCAGCATTACAGTTGTTGAAAATACAAAACTACAGAAATAAATTACAACAATAAAGAAACATAAAGTTCAGAATAAGTCCTTCCACGATAATGAAATAAATAAAAAGAGAGAAAATGAAAAAGAAATTTAAAAAAAAGAGAATTTAAGACAATGTCCAGTTAATTCACTCTGTAGCCCAGGGCTGGATGACCTGACTACCCCTAGTGGACTCCTGGGCAGGCATCGCGAAGGGCCAAACATGATAGGCAGCTAAAGAATTTGTGCAGAGGTCAGGAATTCAGATTCCTGTATCATTGGGATCTTTTCTGGGGCAGAGGTCACCTGTTCAAGAGGGATGTGTTGCACCATCCTTTGTGGGTGGAGCTAAGAAATAAGAAGGGAATGGTGACATTATCGGGGTTGTACTATAGATCCCCAAATAGCTGACGGGAATTAGAGGAGCTAGAAAGAGTGCAAAGAAATTTA
Source organism: Stegostoma tigrinum (assembly GCF_030684315.1). Taxonomy (NCBI): domain Eukaryota; kingdom Metazoa; phylum Chordata; class Chondrichthyes; order Orectolobiformes; family Stegostomatidae; genus Stegostoma; species Stegostoma tigrinum. Next base: position 3,037,781 of record NC_081359.1, on the reverse strand, counting down.
TGAGCATGTTGCCAGGACTCAAAGGACTTTATTCTTTCAAGTGTAGGAGACTGAGGGGATATCTTATGGAAGTGTATAAGATCTTGAACTGGAAGGGAACCAATAACTTGGCAGGCAGATTTACTAGTTCTACAAGGGAGAGTTTAAACTAAATTGACTGGGGATGGGATCCTCAACAGCAGGGAGGGAAGTGTGAGGCTGGAAGGAGATAGAGTAATCAGAAATACCAAGTTGAAGAGACAGGTCAGGCTGGGACAGGACAGAGAGCGAGGAATGCCTGTTGGATGAAGTTATATCTGCTTCAATGCAAGAGGGCTGATAGGTAAGGCTGATGAACTCAGGGCATGGATGGGTACATGGGACTGGGATATTATAGCCATTACAGAAACATGGCTAAAGGAGGGACAGGACTGGCAGCTTAAAGTGCCGGGGTACAGGTGCTTTAGGTGGAGGAAAGGGGTGGGTTATATTTTTGATTAAGGGGAGTATCACAGCTGCAGTCAGAGACTAATTAACTGAGAGATCATCCTTTGTGGGTGGAGCTAAGAAATAAGAAGGGAATGGTGACATTATCGGGGTTGTACTATAGATCCCCAAATAGCTGACGGGAATTAGAGGAGCTAGAAAGAGTGCAAAGAAATTTATGAGCATGTTGCCAGGACTCAAAGGACTTTATTCTTTCAAGTGTAGGAGACTGAGGGGATATCTTATGGAAGTGTATAAGATCTTGAGAGGCGTGGATAGGGTGAATGCATTCAGTCTTTTTCCCAGGGTTGGGGAATCGATGACTAGAGGGCATTAGTTTAAGGTAAAAGTGGAAAGAATAAATGGGAACCTGAGGGGCAACTTTTTTTACACAGAGAGTGGTACGCATGTGGAATGAGCTGCCAATGGAAGTGGTTGAGGTGGGGGCATTAAGAACATTTAAAGGGCATTTGGACAAATACATGGATAGGAAGGGTTCAGGACATTATGGGCCAAGTGCAGGGACGTTAGCATGGATGGACATTTGGTCAGCATGGACCTATTTGGGCTGAAGGGCCTGTCGCTGTGCTGTAGCACTCTATGACTATGACCCACTACAACGCTGAAGAAAATGCTATACAGAGTCACAGACTGAATAAAGTTGCCACAGGGAGGCACAGAATGACACTGAAATAAACAGCCACCCGAGCCATCTCCAGGAACCCCAGGCTGGGCCAGACCAACAGTACCACTGCAAATGTACTGCATAAGGAAAATGTAGACCCACCTCGTCTTCAGCCTGTGCTGAAGCAGCCTGGTCGAAGGGCCACCATGACACAGCCATGAGGAACATTTGGAGCCACACCACATCCTCTGCTGCAGGCATGAAATCAAATGCCACCTGGGAGAATTTCACTCCAGTTCATTGTTCAATGTGGAATAACAAATCCTTAGTTTAATCTTGTTGGTTTTGTTGTCAAAGTATCAGCTGGGTTGTGTTTCTTTGCAGGGTTTCTGACCCTATTTCTCACCTTATTAACTCCCTACCTCACCCCCATAGCATCTCCCTTACCTGATTCTAACCTCCTCTCCCCATGTGCCATTGCCAGAACAATTTGCCAGTTCACCGATATCTGCTGACCGGCTGGCATCCATGGCACCACTGTTTTAAGTACACTGTGTATAAACCCAGGCAAAGGTTGGCATCCGGCATTGCCCCTTGCTGGCATGTAAAGGCAGCCATAGATAACAAGGTGTGGAGCTGGATGAACACAGCAGGCCAAGCAGCATCTCAGGAGCACAAAAGCTGGCGTTCCGGGCCTGGACCCTTCATCAGAGAGATTGCTCTCTGATGAAGGGTCTAGGCCCGAAACATCAGCTTTCCCGCTCCTGAGATGCTGCTTGGCCTGCTGTGTTCATCCAGCCTCACATTTTATTATCTTGGATTCTCCAGCATCTGCAGTTCCCATGATCTCTGAAGGCAGCCATACGGCCATGATAGTTACACTGCCTTGCACATACACCTCTCACTCTCTCCCCTTCACCTTCACCCACTTTCATCTCTCTCACTCTCTCCTGTTTTCACATTCTGAAAGAAGACAGCGAAGAATAAGGTGGAATGAGTTAAGATCAGTGAAGGGGTGCCCTATGTTCAGCTTCTCACCCCCACTACAAGGAGAACATCCTGAGCCTGACTCACTGTGTTAGGACCCCTTGATTGAAGGATGTCACCCTTGACTTGCTGAAGCCTATGCCCCGTACACCTTGAAGCTTGGCCACTTGCTTGAAGGGCTTGCCATGTGTTTGTTGCGTTCACCACTGGGACACTGGGAGGTGTGAGGCTGATGCAGTGTGATGCCATAGAGCAACATGTCCACCCGACCCCCACTGCCCTTACTGATCACTGCTGACAATGATGAGAATTCTTGACCTTGTCTCTGTGCTAAAAGGCAGGGCCAAGCAGGAATACTGTGTGCCTGTCTGCTCTGGCAGACGGCTGAAAGTGTTACACGGTAAGTCAAGGTAGAGCCATTGGGAGCCGTCACACATTGGTGCCTGCTGTCCAGAGGAAGAGCAGGCAGGAAGCTTGGCACTTACTCTGATTTTCACTTCTGCAAATCCTGGCTTCAAGTTCCCATCTGGCGGACGTTAGCCTTGAAGAACGTATGTTAATGAGGTCACGAGATACAACAATGGGGCTGATAATCATGTGATCCTCTTTATTACTAGAACCGTCACTGTTCATTAGCAAAACTTTGCCTTGGTGTGCAGAATGGAGCTGGAAGATGTCTCTTCTCACCAAAGGCTACATCATTCACATCTCCTTTCTGTCCTCCTCACCACAGCTCAGTGCAGCCCCAGGAGCCAAGAGTGGGAATCAATGGCTTTGGGTGGACCCCTAGGGGTATTTGTGCTGAGAGGGCCCAGACAGGCTGAGTACATCCTCCTCAATGGCAGGCACTCCCTCCTTGGTTTCACTCGCCCCAAGGTTCAGGGTGGGGTTGGAAGGCCTGGTCACCTACGGTGTTTTCCTGCTGTTGGGCTGGGGCATGGACGGGAGCGTGCTATATGTGGTGCCCCTGTTACTGGGCTATCTCCTTGGAGTGAGCTCCAGTGTCCTTTGTCCCCACGTTGCCTTGGGTTTGGTGCTGAGTACCAATGGGCAGCTCAATGGAGTGCAGGCTGGAGTGGCTGAGAATGGGCTCAGAGGGCCTGGCCCTTCTTGGCAGCCACCAACCTTTCCATGGAGTTACTGTGACATCTGAGACAACAGGGTCCAGCTTCATTGTGATGGTACTGATGCCCTAGTGTCAGCTTGCCCAGTGCTCCTGACACAGCAGTCTGTCGCTCCCCTGTCTGCTTGGGCATGTTAATGAAGTCACCCACTGCCAATGTCATGGGGGTCTCTCCTGCCTGGAGCTGAGCCAGTGCCTGATCTCATGCCGCTCTCCAACATCAGTGACCTGGGCCAGAAGCAGAGCTGTTTCTATGAGCTGCTCACCTTGTGAACTCTTATTGAGCTAACATTCCCACTGAGGGGCCAGTATCGGAGCTGCTGGAGCATCCAGGCGGCTGCTTTCCTGAGGTATCCATCCATCTTCAGAGCTGGAGGGGGGGACGTCTTGTAGGAGGAAACCACTTGGCTGCCGAGACTTTGGTAATGCCACGTGTAACAATCGGGACTGCATTGTGAACAAGGGGTAGACATGTGGGCCTGGTAGGATATTTTCACAGTGGGAGCTGGGCAGGAATGAGAGAGTAGCACTGCAATGGTCGTTTGGACATTGATGCTTCTATATCTCTACAGCACTGTTCCCAGTCCTCATTGACAGGGACCAAGATGCTCTCTTGTCAGGGCAAGAGGATCTAAACGTTGCAAACCCTACCAGCCATCCTGGCTCTTTCTATGATGGGCTATTTTCTCCAGGAACGAGAAAGAGAGGGGTTTCGTGAGATGACAGTAGTTGGCCCCAGCTGTAAGTGTTGGTGCAAATGGGGGGATGGTGCTGAGATATTCTACAGGAGTGAGTGAATAGGTGGCTCAGAGGTCTTGCAGGGAGTTAGCAGTGTGGGAGGCTGGAGTGCAAGTGAGGGAAGATGTTGTGTTCAACAGAGAGAGAGGTAGAGCATGAGGTATGGTGGGAGGAATGTGTGATAGCAGACAGAGATAGTATGAGGTGTTGGAGAGAAGATGGGAATATTCGGTCTGGTAGAGTTGAGCAGATCACAGACTGTTCCTACACTAGGGGGCTGGTGAGACTGCACTGACATGGGTAGCAAGCTCATACTGATGGGGGTTGGGGATAGGGAGGGTGTGGTATTGTGACCTTCTTCACTGGTTTGGGGGTTAAGAGAACGGTGTCTTCTGTATCATCCCGTCCACCAGAACCTCCAAGTCCCTGCAAGGCACTAATTGTACCCACCCACCCCCACCTCCACCTCCACCCACCGCCATGTCTGAGGCAAATGTCATTAAACTGTGCAGGGGAGCTCCTGAATGCTAGAATGAGGCCAGTTACACAATGGCTTTTTACATCTGATGCCAATCCAGGATGGCCAGTGTCCTGGCAATGGAGAGTACTTCCACCCAGTGGGTGGGAGATGGGTAGGGTGCCTTGGAGGCATTGTACATGATTACAGAGATAGCTTTGGGATGATGTCATGAGAAAGCCTAGTGAAGAGAAACCCATCATGCAACTCCACAAAACTAATACTGAGCCCATTTCTGGTAAGATTTGGTTGTGAGGCCTTTAGGAAGGTCTTGATAAGAGGCGCTAGTTGAAGATTAATCTCTTATGCATCTTGCGAAAAGTGCCTTAAGTTGGGAAAATGCGATAAGATGGGTGGGGAGAAAGGCAAATGCTATTGCCTGGCAACAGCACTAAAAATATTTCTTTTCTGATGAAGGGTCTCGGCCCGAAAGGTCAGCTTTTGAGCTCCTAAGATGCTGATTGGTCTTCTGTGTTCATCCAGCCCCACACTTTGTTATCTTGGATTCTCCTGCATCTGTAGTTCCCATTATCTCTCTCCCCAGTATCAAAAATATATTTGGTACCATTGTCTGGATTACCAAATGGGTGTGAGCATCACCATATACGATGTTGTCCACATTAAAACATCAGGGCATTGAGAAGACCAGGGTCGAAGTTAGGAAGGAGTGCCCACTGCAATCATGATGAGATCTTGTCTGGCAGATCAATCACATTGGGATGGACTGTCACAGGAAGCAAGCCCAGTTGCTGGTTTTGTGAGCATACCAGAGTGACTGGTGATACTCAGTAAGGAAGCTTGATTTAACCACATATGTGTTCTCAGCTATTGTGTGCCTAGATTAAACCAGGAGTGCAGTCCTAACAAGGAGTTGTGGGGGGTGGGGGGGAGTTGGTGGGTTTTAGAGATTGTACTATTAGGAAAGAGTATCATGCACACCCTAATGCCCAATATAGGTGGCGGCCTCCACTTGTTCCATGGGTTTGAAATTCCCCACAATAAGATTCTATAACTTGCTGTCAGAGCTACACTCACAGGAAGCACATACTGAAACACTGTGGCCTTTCCTAAACCCCTCTGCCTGTCCACATTTCTCTCTGACTTTAAGATTCTATTTAAAATTTACCTCCTTCGCAGTATTTCTAAACACCTGACATCATGGTCCCTTCTTTCGTTTAATGCCAGCTTTTGCCTGATTAAGTTCCTTTAAAGTTCCTCAAAATATTTTCTATGCCAAAGGTATTCCATAAATGCCTGTTGTCTACAAAGCTCTGTGCTGAGAATACAAATTCTCATCGGAATGTAGAAGTACACAAGAAATTGTCAGGCTCCAGAGGGCTGACCTTTCAATTGAGACACTTCCAATCCAGGAACATTTCGACTGCAGAGGAGTTAGATTTGCAGATAATCACACATACCAGATATGATCACAATTAGTATATATGGGCTCTCTAGTGCTATCGGCAGTTCAGGCAATTACAACCCTGTTATTTGTCAGCTATCCATTTTAGTTAGGCAGAGAGTTTGTATTTCTTTGTGGTTTGAATATATGTCATTGTACACCTGCCAAATCAAACTGTCATTGTAAGAATTATTTAATACAATGATCTGCTGGTATGCATTTTCAAACACACACATAATGTCATGTAAATTGAAAAAACAGAAAAAATGTTCATTCAATAAGCATACTTGGGAAACACAATAGCAGTTTGCTCAATAGACTTTATTACCAAACAACCATGAATACCCACACAGCAATAGTACCTTGCAATGGTGGTACGGTGGCTCAGTGGTTAGCACCAATGCCTCACAGTGCCAGCAACCTGAGTTCAATTCTAGCCTCAGGTGACTATCTGTGTGGAGTTTGCATGTTCTCCCTGTGTCTGCAAGGGTTTCCCCCCACAGTACAAAGACGTGCCAGCTAGGTGGGTTGGCCATGCTAAATTTCTGGTTGCAGCAGCAGGGCGAGTGGAAGCTTGGAGCAGGAGCCTGTCGGGAAGCCAGTGAGTCACTGTTTTTGAATCTATAAAAAGCTTACCTCGTGAATAGGCAGAGAGACGCTGAGCAGGAGCCGACACGGGACTGGTGAGTGAGTGAGGTAATATATTTGTGTGGTTGTGTTACCCGAAACACTACCCGGGCAGTGTCTCCCACCCATCCTCCTCCTCTAACCAAAAAAAAGGTTCTGTGTGCCTGATTGGTAAGGTAACAAGTTTATTTATATTCTTTACTTTTTAAGTCTTTGGGAATTTAGAATAATGGGAACGGAGGTCAGGGCAGTTGAATGTTCCTCCTGAAGAATGTGGGAGCTAAGGGTCACCACTAGTGTCCCTGCTGACTAGATCTGCGGGAAGTGCACCCAACTCCAGCTCCTTGAAAACTGGAGCTGGAGCTGGATGAGCTTCGGATCATTTGAGAGGCAGAGGGGGTTATTGAGAGGATTTGCAGGGAGGTAGTCACTCCTCAAGTACAGGAAAGAGGCAGATGGGTTACGGTCAGGGGGCTGAAAGGGAACCGGCAGGCAGTGCAGGGATCCCCTATGGCCATTCCCCTCAACAATAAGTATACTGTTTTGGATACTGTTGGGGGGGACGGCTCACCAGGGGAAAGCAGTGGGGCACAGGTCTCTGGCACAGAGTCTGTCCCTGCTGCTCAGAAGGGAAGGGGGAAGAGGAGCAGAGCAGTAGTCATTGGGGACTCCATAGTTAGGGGGACAGATAGGAGGTTCTGTGGGGACGAGAGAGACTCACGGTTGGTGTGTTGCCTCCCAGGTGCCAGGGTGTGTGATGCCTCTGATCATGTTTTTGGGATCTTTAAGGGGGAGGGGGAGCAGCCCCAGGTCGTGGTCCACATTGGCACCAACGACATAGGTAGGAAGAGAGATGGGGATTTACGGCAGAAATTCAGGGAGCTAGGATGGAAGCTGAGAGCTAGGACGAACAGAGTCGTTGTCTCTGGTTTGTTGCCTGTGCCACGTGCTAGTGAGGTGAGGAATAGGGAGAGAGAGGAGTTGAACAGGTGGCTACAGGGATGGTGCAGGAAGAAGGGTTTTGGATTCTTGGATAATTGGGATTCTTTCTGGGGTAGGTGGGACCTCTACAAGCAAGATGGTCTTCACCTGAACCAGAGGGGTACGAATATCCGGGGGGTGAAATTTGCTAAGGCTATTTGGGTGGGTTTAAACTAATTCAGCAGGGGGGTGGGCACCAAAATTGTAGTTCAACTATAGAAAAGGTTGAGAGTAGGGTGGTCTGAAATAAAGTTTCAGGGAAGCAAGATGACACCGGCAAGCAAGGATTTGGTTTGAAGTGTGTCTACTTCAATGCCAGGAGTGTCCGAAATAAGGTGGGTGAACTTGCAGCATGGGTTAGTACCTGGGACTTCGATGTTGTGGCCATTTCGGAGACATGGATAGAGCAGGGACAGGATTGATTGTTGCAGGTTCCAGGATTTAGATGTTTCAGTAAGAACAGAGAAGATGGTAAAAGGGGCGGAGGTGTGGCATTGTTGGTCAAGGACAGTATTACAGTTGCAGAAAGGATGTTTGGGGACTTGTCAACTGAGATAGTATGGGCTGAGGTTAGAAACAGGAAAGGAGAGGTCACCCTGTTGGGAGTTTTCTATAGGCCTCCGAATAGTTCCAGAGATATAGAGGAAAGGATAGCAAAGATGATTCCCAATAGGAGTGAGAGAGACAGGGTAGTTGTCATGGGGGACTTCAACTTTCCAGATATTGACTGGGATACTATAGTTCGAGTACTATAGATGGGTCAGTTTTTGTCCAGTGTGTGCAGGAGGGCTTCCTGACACAGTATGTAGATAGGCCAACAAGGGGCGAAGCCACATTAGATTTGGTACTGGGTAATGAGCCCGGCCTGGTGTTAGATTTGGAAGTAGGTGAGCACTTTGGTGATAGCGATCACAATTCTGTTATGTTTACTTTAGTGATGGAAAGGGATAGGTGTATATCACTGGGCAAGAGTTATAGCTGGGGGAAAGGCAGTTACAATGAGATTAGGCAAGATTTAGGGAGCAGAGGATGGGGAAGGAAACTGCAGGGGATGGGCACATTAGAAATGTGGAGCTTATTCAAGGAAAAGCTCCTGTGTGTCCTAGATAAGTATGCACCTGTCAGGCAGGGAGGAGGCTGTAGAGTGCGGGAGCCGTGGTTTATGAAGGAGGTGGAATCTCTGGTCAAGAGGAAGAAGAAGGCTTATGTTAGGATGAGATGTAAAGGCTCAGTTAGGGCACTTGAGGGCTACGAGGTAGCCAGGAAAGACCTAAAGATAGAGCTCAGAAGAGCCAGGAGGAGACATGAGAAGTTGTTGGCGGATAGGATCAAGGTAAACCCTAAGGCTTTCTATAGGTATTTAAGGAATAACAGAATGACGAAAGTAAGATTAGGCCCAATCAAGGATAGTAGTGGTATGTTGTGTATGGAGTCAGATGAGATAGGGGAAGCGCTAAATGAATATTTTTCAACAGTATTCACTCTAGAAAATGACAATGTTGTCGAGGAGAATACTGAGATACAGGCTACTAGACTAGGTGAGATTGAGGTTCACAAGGAAGAGGTATTAGAAATCCTTCAGAGGGTGAAGATAGATAAATCCCCTGGGCCGGATGGGATTTACCCTGGATCCTCTGCGAAGCCAGGGAGGAGATTGCCGAGCCTTTGGCATTGATCTTTAACTCGTCATTGTCTATAGGAATAGTGCCAGATGACTGAAGGATAGCAAATGTGGTTCCCCTGTTCAAGAAGGGGAGTAGAGACATCCCTGGTAATTATAGACCAGTGTGCCTGACCTCAGTTGTTGGTAAAGTGTTGGAAAAGGTTATAAGGGATAGGATTTATAATCATCTAGAAAAGAATAAATTGATTAGGGATAGTCAGCACGGTTTTGTGAAGGGAAGGTTGTGCCTCACAAACCTTCTTGAGTTCTTTAAGAAGGTGACCAAACATGTAGATGAGAGTAAACCGGTTGATGTGGTGTATATGGGTTTCAGCAAGGTGTTCGATAAGGTTCCCCACAGTAGGCTATTGTACAAAATGTGGAGGAATGGGATTGTGGGAGATATAGCAGTTTGGATCGGAAATTGCTGAAAGAAGACAGAGGGTGGTAGTTGATAGGAAATGTTCATCCTGGAGACCAGTTACTAGTGGTGTATCGCAACGGTCGGTGTTGGGTCCACTGCTATTTGTCATTTTTATAAATGACCTGGATGAGGGCGTAGCAGGATGGGTTAGTAAATTTGCAGACGACACTAAGGTTAGTGGAGTTGTGGACAGTGATGAAGGATGCTGTAGGTTGCAGAGAGACATAGATAAGCTGCAGAGCTGGGCTGAGAGGTGGCAAATGGAGTTTAATACAGACAAGTGTGAGGTGATGCACTTTGGTAGGAGTAACTGGAAGGCAAAGTACTGGGCTAATGGTAAGATTCTTAGTAGTGTAGATGAGCAGAGAGATCTCGGCGTCCATGTACACAGATCATTGAAAGTTGCCACCCAGGTTGATAGGGCTGTTAAGAAGGCATACAGTGTTTTAGCTTTTATTAATAGAGGGATCGAGTTCCGGAACCAAGAGGTTATGGTGAAGCTGTACAAAACTCTGGTGCAGCCACACTTGGAGTATTGTGTACAGTTCTGGTCACCGCATTATAAGAAGGATGTGGAAGCTTTGGAAAGGGTGCAGAGGAGATTTACTAGGATGTTGCCTGGTCTGGAGGGAAGGTCTTACGAGGAAAGGCTGAGGGACTTGAGGCTGTTTTCATTAGAGAGAAGAAGGTTGAGAGGTGACTTAATTGAAACATATAAAATAATCAGAGGGTTAGGTAGGGTGCTTAGGGAGAGCCTTTTTCCTAGGATGGTGACGGTGTACACGAGGGGGCATAGCTTTAAATTGAGGGGTGAAAGATATAGGACAGATGTCAGAGGTGGTTTCTTTACTCGGAGAGTAGTAAGGGAATGGAACGCTTTGCCTGCAACAGTAGTAGATTTGCCAACTTTAGGTACATTTAAGTCGTTATTGGACAAGCATATGGACGTACATGGAATAGTGAAGGTTAGATGGGCTTCAGATCGGTATGACAGGTCGACACAACATCAAGAGCCTGTACTGTGATGTAATGTTCTATGTAAATTACTCATAGTGGCCAGGGATGTGCAGGTTAGGTGTGTTAGCCATGGAGGATGCAGAGTTACAGGGATAGGGTCAGTGGATGGGATGCTCTCAGAGGGTTGGTTTGGACTTGTTGAGCTGAATAGACTGTTTCTGCACTGTAGGGACTTTATTGAAAATAATTTGTAATTATCACAAACTAATTATATTACATAGAAAGGGCTTGACTTGAGGGAGAATAGATTGGGCATAAGGTTAGAAATCTTTCATTTTGGGATTTGGGCTTTTAGCTTGTTATCATCCAGAGCAAGAGTGTGAACTGAGTTTGGGGGTTCAAAGTACAGCAGGAAAACGAAAACAATCAGTAATTTCTCCTGGTAACTCATCAAATGAACTCCGTGAAAGAGTTTTGTCAATAGGCACTCAAAGTTATGGAATTTGTGCTGTTTCCATGGAAATCCTGCAGTAGAAAGGAAATGACAGTTGCCACCTGTAACAGAAGTCACAGCTGTGTCACCTCTAAGTGATCAGGCTGCACTGATACAAAGAATAGGCAAAAAATTCCTTTCCTCCACCTAATTATAAGTTATCACTTCCAGTGCTGTGATTCCCTACAGAACATGATTCTTTGTAATCAGAGAATGTAAAACTACAATGACCATGCTAAAATAATGGGTACAGGAACAGCATTTGAAAGTGTAAGCTTTATATATTATTAATTGAGCCATAGAAGGAACTTAACAGTCATAGAAAAGGAGATGCTTTGATCTATTATGACTGAACCAGTTCCTTAAAAGAGCCATCCAATTACTCCCACTCCCTTAGTCTTTCTCTGTAGCTCGGCACTTTTTAGCATTTGAAAAATATACCTAATACTTGTTTGAACTGGTGAAATTCAGAAAATGAATCTGAGATCATGGCAACTCAATGCATTAAAATTCCCTATTAGTTCTTTTCTCAATTACCTTAATCTGTGTCCTCTGGTTACTAGCCCTCCTGACAGAAGAAACAGTTTCTCTGTTACATTTCCAATATCTCTAAGTCACTACTTAGTCTGCTGTGTTCTAAGGAGAATAATTCCAATTTCTTTGGACTTTGCTGAAAGTGTAATACTTTATTCCTGGTGGAATTGTACTAAACCTTGTCTGTATTCTCTTCAGAACCTTGACATTCAAAGTCTCTACAGCTCCTTTCATTTGGCAATATTACCTGTGGATCCACCCATCCACCACTTCGAATTTCACACTCTGAAAATGTGTGTCGGCAATTTGAGAGAATTACTCCCCGGGTTCTCGATTTATTCATTTTTGTAAATGGAGCACAACAGGTTGGAGTATTTGCTGCTGATTCAAATATACATAATGGACAAATATTTATTCCAGGAGCAAGAGCTGAAAAAACAGCTCCTGGCATGTTTGTTTGACAGCTTCTCCCAAAGGTAATGATGTCTTGGATAACAGTACAGAAAAGGGCAACTGTGAATAGTTGGCTCTGTTTCCCAATGATATCAATGGAAAAGGAGATTGGACATTGATTCATATCCCTGTTCTGTCCAACTGCTCAAAACAAGGTTGTATTCTGATGTCGTTTATGCAAAATAGAAAATAATGAAGACAGCCCTTTCCCAATCCACCACTCCACTAACAAAATATAAAAAGTAATCAACCTCTGCAAAGGTAAGGTTAGAATTTCTAGTGCCTGTTTCAGCTGGGAACCAGTGCCAAGAGAATTAACGGTCACCATATGATAAACGATTAAAAATGTGTGTTGCTTTTAACATTTTCTGTCCTGTGTATTAATCCTAGATGTTACAGCTGTCACCCTGCTCACTTCTGTAGCCACTTCAGACTGGATACTTAGCTGGTAATATTTACAATAATTGGGGGACAGACTAAAGGGGTAGTTATAACACTACAAAAAACAGCCTCAGCATAAGGAAACTGTATAATTTTTCACCAGTTGAGTTAATTAAACTGGATGAGCATTATGCCCCTGAGTCCCTTGAGGAGAAGGTAAAAGGGCTAATTATGTTTGTCACACAAGTAACAATTAACTTGGTAATTAGGCAATAAAGAGGCAATTTAACAGTTTGGATACATTATTATATTACTCAATGGAGTGATCAACTCTCCATAAGCATTTTGATCTGTAGCAGCATATTCTAGCAATGAGAAAGAGATACAGAGAGAGAGAGAGAGAGAGAGAAATAAACAACTGGAACAAATCATTCCCCTCCAGTGTTAGGACAATGGGGAGGAAATCTTGGAATAACTGCAACTCTGATTCTGGACATAAGTTTGGAGAAAATATCAGCCATAATAGATTTTCTTATTTATTGTTGTCAGCTTTTATTAAATACTGAACAAAATAAGGGGCTACGAGAGGATTCTCAACAGATGTCGAATAATTGTTCATCATGGATAAAATGAGTTTATGTCACTAAGCTGCACATCTATATCTGTCCATAACTACATCTTGTTTAAAATTTACATTGTAGTTACAAAAGCATCAAGAATTAATGGAATATCTATCCTTATTACAGCAGTCCTGCCTTGAAAACTAATTCTCTAATGGTCATCACTGGTAAAGACAAAGCTTATAACCATCCAAATTCCTGGAGAAGAAGTTGATAATTAAGTGCTTTACTGGACCATTTGACAAGGTGGCTGTGAATAAAGTCATTTGTAGGCTGGACTCAGGCAAACTCAATCATAACCTAAAAAAAACTCTACAACAAGGACGCAATAAAGTTCCCCAGACTTGCCTGATAGTGTTATAACATGTAAGCTAGATAAAAACCAGCAGGAAATTTAAAACTACTGGTATATCCAGGAATTCTGGTTAGAAACGTCTCAGCCTTTCACAGGATGTGAACATTGCAGGGAAGACCAGCATTTATTACCCACCCAGAAGAGCCTGCAAGTAGTTTGTGTTGTATTATTTTCTTGAACCATGGCACTCCATACAGTGTTGGTTTATCTTACATACTGATAAGATGGGGCTATTCCAGGTCTATGATCAAACAGTGACGAAGGAACATTCTGCGTCAGGATGATATGTGACCTGAGCAGATCATGGCTGATCTGATAATCTTCAACTTCACTTTCCTGCCTTTCCACTATAGCCCTTGATTCCCTTCCTAATTAAAAATCTATGCATCTTAACCTTGAATATACTTAATGATCCAGCCTCAACAGCCAACTGTATCATCAACCCTTTTGTCTTTCCATGTCTCTTGGCTTCCACACTATCACAGCTCTCCCTTTTCATTCTTTCCTTTGTCTTCTCCTTTCTCAGTTGCTAAACTTTGCTACATATCTCACTTTTCTCTATCTGACAACATTGTCATCGAGGTCCTGAGGAATGACACATAAAGTACTGGAAGGTTTCTGAGAGAAAAAGAATGCATTATTATAATTAAATGGTTAGGGCACGAGTTATAAATTATTTCTGAGTGTCTCTTCTATTCTTAAAAAAAGTTTGAAACTCTGCATATAATGTGAAGTTCTTTGTCTTGATCATTTGATCACACAGATAGTTGGAAATGCTTCAGCCAAAATGAATTTCAAGACTTTTGGAAGGGCCATTTTCATCAAGAAACTATTTCCCAGGTTTCACTCACCTTTGCATAGATTCCCAAGATTGCTCCAGTAAAAGAATACTTCCACTTGAAGAGGTTTCACCTAACTTTACCTATCACAAGCTCACTGTAATTCAGTCTATGTTGTCACAATATTGCACTACCTCCTCAGACCTGTAGTCATTCAGCTCTCAGTGCTAGCTGCACATTGCCATCATTTAAATAAGTGAGCATCAACAATTTTGCAAGCATTGGAAAGAACAGGCACAGTTTAATGTCAGATTGTAATGCATGCTCATTTTTATGGCCTGCATGCCTTATGAAGGATTCCTGAAATGGTTCGATTGAAAAGGTTAAGCTGTTGCATATCTGTTCAAACAGAAGTAAAGGGTGCCATATCATTTGAGCTTTCTAATAACTGCACTGTCTAATGCAAAGGCTGCCAAAAGTGAAAATGGATTGAATTGACGAACAACTTTTCATTTGCTACTTATCACAAAATCCAGGCTATTGCATTTTCAAATCTCTAGAATTGGATTTTTAAGAGAAAGAGCCTGAGATAAGACGTTCCGGCACAGAGTGTCAATAACAAATAATTCTAAACAAATTCCTTTTCTTGCACAGTATTCTTTGTCTTCCCTTTGATTTCCATATTTTGAGGTGTGATGTCAAGATGCCGCTTGTAATAGGAATTAAATTACTGTTTCCTCTCCATTCGGAGATTTTCACTTCTTGACTTGTAGATCTCAGCTGAAGGATGTGTGGAATTTGTGATAACAAGGTGTGGAGCTGGATGAACACAGCAGGCCAAGCAGCATCTTGGGAGCACGAAAGTTGACGTTTCGGGCCTAGACCCTTCATCAGACCCTTCATCGGGTCTAAACCTGAAACATCAGCTTTCCTGGTCCTAAGACGCTGCTTGGCCTACTGTGTTCGTCCAGATCTACACTGTGTTATCTCAGATTCTCCAGCATCTGCAGTTCCCATTGTCTCTGTGGAATTTGTTTTGGTTTTACATTGCGAATAGTTCCTGATTAAGTTTTTACATTTCAACTTTAGTGTTTGTGACACTAATGGTTGCAAGTACTTTAAGTCAACAGATATAATGTGCAAAAACAGATGACTGTGGCGTCATTTAGGATGAGGGTTTCTAAGCATTGTCACAACATGGATACACACAAGAATATAACAAAAGAATAAAAAGAGCTTATAATTAACAATTTTAAAAAGTTAAAAGTATTTCTAAGTCCACAGGTCAGGGTTTAGTGAACTTCTTTATCATAAACGCTCAGGTTCAGGTGGGTGTAATTGGGGCTGTAGTTCCTTTTAAAGTTTACATGGGCCCAAAAGACGATGGCTAGATTTTGCCCACCTTTCAGCTGAATGCAAGTTTTCTTCTGGAACTGAGTTTCAATAAATACTTAGACGAGTGGCAAACTGAGCTAAAACTAGCATCAGGTTGTGATGTTGCTAATTAGATTCTTTGCAGACTGTGCTGTTAACACTAGACTAGGCTTTTTCTAGACGTATGCGATGGGGTCCAGAGATTACTGTTAATTTCCCCAAAAATCAGGCATATTTTGGTCATTCAACAGCCCCATACAGTGTCAGTTTCAACTTCACAATTCAGTTGTATCCCTGTGTCCACATGTCCAGTATTCACCTTCAAGATAAATGCAACTATTAGCTCCCCCACAAACAACATTAAACCTGTAGATCCCTGGTTGACACCCACTGCTCATGATGTGAGATAAATGGTGAGCTGTTAACACCCCTTCTGGTATAATGAGTTTTAATCATTTCTCTTGTTGTTGGCCCTGCGGGAGAGATGCAATATCTTATGTACACATATACTATTCTTTTGATAACACCATGTAGAGCTGGATGAACACAGCAGGCCAGGCAGCATCAGAGGAGCAGGAAAGCTGTCATTTCAGATCGGACCCTTCCTCAGAATTTCTTCAGAATTCAGAAGCTGGGTGATTTTGGTGGACCTAACCCCGCTATTGTGAAGTTTGTGACAATCCTATGGCTTTAAGAGGTGCATTTTCTTCTGGTTTCTAGAGAGAGATGAATGAGAGGTGTTAAGCTCTGTGGTAGTATAAATAGGTTGTGATGCCTTGGGTTTTTTTTAAGTTGGAACAATAGCCTGGCTGGTGTGGCCAGCTCTCACAGACCTGGACTTCTAGGTGATTTTTCAGCTTTTAGATTTGGTTGTTGGAGTCTTAACAGGGTTGTAAGCTGCAGTAAAGGTCTCCTGGCTGCTACCCTCTCTGGGTTTTGCTTGATATTGTTCCTCTCTGGCTGCTGCTGGGTTGAATGTGAGAAAATCTGATTTCTGAGTATGGGGATAACACAGTGTGGAGCTTAAGGAACACACCAGGCCAGCCAGCGTCAGAGGAACAGGTAAACTGAAGTTTCGGGTTCCTGTTCTTCTGATGCTGCCTGGCCTGCTGTGTTCCTCCAGCTCAGCACTGTGTTCTCACTGTCTCCAGCATCGGCAGATCTTACCATCTCTGATTTCTGAATTTACTTTTTTTGTCAAGGGGTGTGTCTATGGGATATTACTATATTGGAACAGTTAGTTAGTAATACAGGTATTTCTTCCATAGTGCATGTTTTGTTAATGCAAACTGGCTTTAATGCGATAATGAATAGTGAATGCTGTTTGGATGGCACGAACTTTCTGCTAGATAGGTATAACGATTTTCTACAGTGATTTCCCTATAACGCAATTTTCTATAGCGTGAGGTCACACAAGAATGCAACTATCGTGTTATAAGAGAACCACCTGTGGGTACTGTACCTATTATTCTGTTAAGTTTTCCAATAGAGTTCAGTTATCCCAAGTTCTTCTTTCTTTTGTTGTGTTTTAATGATAGTGTTTGAATAAACTGTGTTTTGCTTGATGCTGACATGTTTGACTGGTTTCATTGCATTTGGAACACAACACTTTCTGTTTACCTTTAAAATAAGAAAAAGTTAGGCTCTAGGCTACCTTCTCAAAATATTTTGAGGGGTTCTGGTCGGGTCCGTGACACATTGCATGGAGTTCCCCTTGCAATAAAGTGAAACTGGAACAGGTTTAAGTGCAGATAATGTGCACCACTTCTGTCTTACCACATTTAAGACTAATGGTTAAAAACTGCAAATCCATTTATTCAGGGCTATATTGCACTAGTTAAGAAAGAAAATTTTAAAAATAAAGATTTTCTCTGTAATTTACAGAACTGCTTGTTTCACAGGGCAGCACGGTGGCTCAGTGATTAGCACCACAGCTTCACAGCGCCAGGGACCCCGGGTTCGATTCCAGCCTCAGGCAACTGTCTGTGTGGAGTTTGCACATTCTCCCTGTGTCAGCGTGGGTTTCCTCCAGGTGCTCCGGTTTCCTCCCACAGTCCAAAGATGTGCGGGCTAGGTGGATTGGCCACGCTAAATTGTCCATAGTATTCTGGGGTGTGTGGGTTACAGGGGGATGGGTTTAGGTGGGATGCTGCAAGGGGTAGTGTGGACTTGTTGGGCCAAAGGGCCTGTTTCCACACAGTAGGGAATCTAATCTAACAACCAGTGCAAAATCTATAATTCTTTAATGGTCCTCTGTGGTTTATTTTGTTCTTTTAGCAATATTGCACTTCCTAATTTTTTTTAATTTTTAAAAAATTAGTACTGTTATAAATAAACTCCCATACTTCAGTATTATGCTGTTTTAAATTAATGTTCCATGCTTATCAATTCTGAGTTATTTTCTGACTCTTGCTGTGATTTTCCTCATATTGGTGAGTTTTGGTTTGTTATGCATGTTTATTAACAGAAAATTCACTTCATGTTTATCAAATGTTTATGGCATCATACTTTTTCACTCCTCCATTAATCCTGAATTAGTTTCTCATGTTTGTTATCTTGAGAAGAACTCTCTGTTGAAAATAACACCTTCACATGATAAATAACCACTGCAGAAAATGGTTTTGCCTCTAGTTCAATTGATTTTCGTTGTACTCATCATTGTGTATTGTTTTTACTTACAGAGTTTTAAAATCAAGTTGATTTATTATTCTGAACACTTTAATTCTCACATGCTGCTTCAACTTGACTTTTTCAGTGATAATGAGATGATTTTACTTCCCATCTTACTATCTCCTTAATCAGACTTTGTCCCAATTCTGGCTTTTCAATCTTCCTGCTGGTATTTATATGAAGTTAACAAAGATGTCTCTTCTTCCTGGGCACAATGAGAGTACCTCAACTTATGACTGAGCCACAAGGAAAGATATGGATTAAATATCTGTGTAGACATAACAATGATTTATGAGTAAGGCTTTGCCTGTGCAGGATTCAAGAAAGCTCTTCAGCATTGAGGCAAGGGCAGGGAATTTCCAGAATACAAACTAAAACAGGTAATAAACATTGCACCATATCTTGAATATTATACATTATTTGTTTACACTGAGCTCGCTTCTGCTGCTCCTATTCCATGAAACTAAACATCACAACCAGTATTCTACTGCTCTCCAAGATAACAAAGTGTGGGGCTGGATGAACACAGCAGGCCAAGCAGCATCTTAGGAGCACAAAAGCTGACGTTTCAGGCCTAGACCCTTCATCAGAAAAGGGGGATGGAGAATCCTTTCCCCATCCCCGTCTCTGATGAAGGGTCTAGGCCCGAAACGTCAGCTTTTGTGCTCCTAAGATGCTGCTTGGCCTGCTGTGTTCATCCAGCTCCACACTTTGTTATCTTGGATTCTCCAGCATCTGCAGTTCCCATTGTATCTCTCTTCTACTGCTCTCCTGCTTGGCCTCCCAACTACCATCCTTTTAGGAACAAAACAGCAGGAATTGGTTATTAGTTCTTCTCTCCTCTCCTGCTATGTTAAATTGTGGCAGCTTAGCACCCTAACTCTACTGCCCACATTTGTTCTGTAACCTTTAATACTCTAGCGAACAAGAGCTTTGTCCTGAGCAAAAAACAGGTTAAAATGTAATCAGTCTTGATTTTCAGGTGGTCAGTTAGAAGTTAGACATCGTAAAACAAGATTAATCTGGCCCAGGTCTTGGTGTAAGAACATTTGCAGGATTGTACGTATGTCATTTGTTCCCTAGGGCCTTCTCAATCACTGCAAGATCATGGTTGATGTGATTGTGTTTCGAATTTTGTTTTCCTGCCTGACTCCCATAATACTTTTAAGTTTCTTGTAGATCAAAAACTGTTTACCTCAACATTGAATATTTTCAATGGCACAACTTTCACTGCTCTCTGTAGAATAAAATTCCAAATATTAACAGCCCTCTCAGAGAAGAAATTTCATCTTATCATTGTCATAAATGGGAGGCCTTGTATATTAATACTGTGTCCTCTACATCTAGATTCACCCATGACATTGTCTTAATATTGGATCTATAAAACCCCTTCAAATCCTTCAATGCTCCAATAATATGACTTCTCATTCTTCTCAGCTTCAATAAGCAAAGGCCAAACATGGTCAACCTATCCTCTCAAGATGTTCCCTTCCTCTCGAGGTCATCAATATTCATAAACCCAAGGATGACTGAAACTCATTGATGTATCACTGTAAAACTCATTCATGCATGTTAGGGAAAAAATACCTAGGGGTGACCTGATCAGGTCTACATGTGATGCAAGTCACACATCAATGCGGCTGATTTTCATATGTGGTCTAACAGAACATCAAGACAAATGTGAAGTATCAGTCAATGATAGCATTCTTACTGATGGTCACATCTTAAGACTTAATATTTTCAAAGTTGTGCTTTTCTTTACCAAATCAGATCTTGCCAATGAAAGGGACACAATGAGCTTGGCTTTAATTGAGTGGTTTTGAATGAATTAAAATCAGGCCTAATAACATAACCTACAGGAGTCTGAACGGTTCTGTTACTTCTACACATGTCTCTCCATTGCTATAGGAATTGCTGAATGCAGCAAATTAAATGAGATGAGTTTGGCTTGTTTCTTGAAACAATCATCTACAGTGTGCAACATGGACTCCATCTGGTGGCGCAAAAGGATAAATGGCTGTTGGTTTTGAAACTCAAGTCACACTTTGGATTTGAACTGTACCCAGGCAGCAGCCAGACCAGGCATCGTAAGCAGTTTTGATGTAGCTTTTCAAACAGATGGATCAATAGATGCTCCTGACCAACTGCTGTATTTCACTGAAAGTCATCTTGCATCTGACAGCTTCAGTAAATTATTTCAATATTTCTGAGAACGCTGTGCCCTAAAGGTGTAAGAGGCTTAAATTTCTCCGTGCAATGAAACACGAGCTGCAAAGGATGGCACAGAAGGAAAATGTTTATGGATTTATGGATGAATGTATCCTAGAGACAGTCATTCACTATCCAATGGATTCATTAAAGTTCTTCAAATTTTATGGAATGCTTGCGCCCTACAGAGTATTTTCCACAGGCAGATAAATAAATGTCTTCCTCTACAAATTGTTAAGTTTAACCTTTGCTGTTTGTTTTCTCCACCACAGCCATAATAAAATGAAATGATTTGGACTCTCAGATTTTAAATTGATTGAAAGCATCCAAATGCAGAGTAATTAGAATATTGATTGCTAATAAGCATATTAAAAGCAATAAGTAAAATGCAAATCTGAGACTGATTTATAGGCTCTTTAAATATTGATGCTTAATTGTTGTTTACTGAAAGGGCTGTGATGCGTGCCACCATTAGCATTATAAAGCAAAACCTCAGGAATGCTAATTTTCAATGACCTTCTGCAAATGATAAAGAAAATGTTAACAGAGATGGCTTATACACAGAGAACTTAACTCAGCAAAGTGCTGTCTCTTTTAACAGGCTATATATTGATAACAACAGCAAAAAAAATCATTACACCAATAGGAACATCACCTTGCTTCTTTGTTAAAGTACAACAAGCTACTGGTTTTCACAATGCCCCTCTCTCTAAGAACAATAGTTATCGTTTGCTTATTCCATCTTTTTCACACACAGAGAAATCGAAATCTGGAATTCTAACCCCAAAAGCGCATTGGTCCTAAAGAGAGTCAGAGCTTTCAAGACGGGCAGAGATAGATCTTTGCTCAGTAAATGTAACAAGGGTTACGGAGCGAAGATGAATCAATACAGTTGAGGAAAAAATCAGTCTTCGAATCAGAATCTGGACAGACTGTATCTGTACCTGCATCCACCACTTCTTCACACAAGAACCACACTCTGTGCCCCTCATGCACTTTTTGAAACTTTCTCCTCTCACCTTAAAAATATGCCCCCTAGTTTTGAATTCCTCCACTGTATGGAAAGGACAATTGCTAGTGGCCTTTTCTATGCCCTGCATGATTTTATAAACTCCTATAAGGTCACCCCCCCAACCTTCAAGGCACCAGTGAAAAAAATGCCAGTCGATCCAACCTATTTTTCTAACTCAAACCTTCCGTTCCCGGCAACGTCCTGGTAAATCTTTGCTGAACTTGTCCAATTTAATAATATCCTTCTTATAGCAAGGTGACTGGAACTGTAGACAGTAGTCCAGAAAATGCCTCATCAAATTACTGTACAATCTCAACATGATGTCCCAACTCTTATATTGAACAAGGAAGGCAAGCATGCAAAATGCCTTCTTAACCACCCTGTCTACCTCTGATGCAAGTTTCAAAGAATTATGTACCTGAACCCCTAGGTCCTGTTCTACAACACTCCCCAGGGCCCTGCCATTAACTGTATCAGCCCTGTCCTTGTTTGTATTACCAGAATGCAAGACTTCGCATTTATCCAAATTAAACTCCATCTGCCACTCCTCAGCCCATTGACCCAAATGATCAAAATCCCTTTTTAATCTTAGATCACCTTCTTTACTGTCCACCATACCACCAACTTTGATGTCATCTCAAACTTACTAACCACACCTCCTAAATTCTCATCCAAATAGTTTATATAAATGACAAACTAAAGTGGACCCAGTACCGATCCCTGTGGAACACCACTGGTCATAGGCCTCCACTGTCACTCTTATATCCTACTGTAAAACAATTTTTGTATCCAATTAGCAAGCTCACCCTGAATCCCACGTGACCTAACTTTATTAATGAGTCTACCATGATGAGCCTTGTCAAAGGCTTTACTGAAGTCCATGTAAACAACTTCTACTGCTCTGCTCTCATCAATCTTTTTGGTTGCTTCCTCAAAAACTCAATCAAGTTCACAAGACACAATTTCCCTCTCACAAAACCATGCTGACTATCATAATCAGTTCCTGCCTCTCCAAATGCATATTAATCCTATCTTTCAGAATCTTTTCTCACCCTTCTCTTTCCTCAGAAGAACAAATCCCAGCTCTTGCCAATCTATCTGTGTAAGCTGAAGCCTCTCAGCCCAAGGTGTTATTCTTGTAAAGCTTTTCTTTACCTTCCACAGTGCCTTCACAATCTGAAGTGTAGCACCCAGAATTATACATAAAACTTTAGCTGTGAATAAACCAATACTATATAATGTTACACCATAACTTTCTTGCTATCGTTCTCATCACCTCTATCATGGCAGGATCCTGTACATCTTATTGATTGCTTTCTCCACCTACCTGCGTCCTTCAAAGTGAGTGCACTTTTAACCCCAGAGCCCTCTGCTCCTGCACTACGTCCCCCATGCTCCCACCCCAGCCCCTGACAATATATGCTTTATTGTGTATTGCTTTTCTTCTTTTCCTTTCCGATTTTGCAACGATGCCCTCTGCATGTAAACCAAGGATAATATAATCAATGAGGAAATGCAGCAGTCATGACACTTATAAACGTGGCTCCAGTCAGAGAAATGTCCATTCACCAGTATCCTTTGCTTCTTGTCTCTCTGTTAATATCATCATTTCCCTGCTTAAACCGTCACTTTAGTTCCTTTGCTGACAAGCCACTTTTGCGGCATGTTATCCAATACCTTTTGCAGATACAACATCAATGGCTTCACCTTCATCCACCCTCCCTGTTACCCCATCAAATACAATTAATGCATTTGTCATCAAAGTGACTGCTAGGTTTATCTCAGATTATTATTTTTAAAAGTGTTCCCACTGCTGAGATTAAACTGACTGCCCTGTAGTTGTTGCGTTTATGTGAACACTGTTTTTCGAACAAGGGTCGATCATTCCCAATTCTCCAGTACTCTTGGCACCACATCTGTGTATAAAGGATTACTGAAAGATTATAGTCACTGTCTTAATAATTCCCAAGCTAATTTCCACAGTATCCTCCGTGTCTGATGACTTACGAACTTTTCACACAGCCAACTTTTCAAATGACTGCACTTTATCGATGTTTAGCCTATTCAGAATTTCAAAACCTCCCCTTTCACTGCCACTTTGGATAGATTCATTGCACTCATTCAGAAGCTCGCCCTAGCTCCCTGCTTCCATGTATAAATGTCTCTTTTCTCCCTGTACTCCTCCTTTCACTATCCTTTTCCTTTTCTGGAGAAAAATTTTAGACTCCCTATTGGCTGTATTCTCATACTGCCTCTTCGTTATTTTTAATTTTCTTTTCATTTCCTTTCTGAACCTTCTATCTCCAGCCTGGCTCTGATTTGGATTGACAATTTGACAGCTATCGTACACACATGTTTCACCTTACTCTACTTTTGTCATTAACCAGGAAACTCTTCCTTTGTTTGTCCAACCATTCTCCTACGGGAATATATCTTAATTGTATGCAGAACGTATAAAGGCAATCCCATTGTTCCATTACAGGTTGGCCTGCAACTTTTTGTTTCCAAATGACCTTAGCTAATTCCAGTCTCACCCCATGGAAACTGACCTTGGCTAACTCCATTCTCACCCCATGGAAACCGACCTTGGCTAATTCCATTCTCACCCCATGGAAACTGACCTTGGCTAATTCCATTCTCACCCCATGGAAACTGACCTTGGCTTAATTCCATTCTCACCCCATGGAAACTGACCTTGGCTAATTCCATTCTCACCCCATGGAAACTGACCTTGGCTAATTCCATTCTCACCACATGGAAAATGACCTTGGCTAATTCCATTCTCACCCCATGGAAACTGACCTTGTCTAACTCCATTCTCACCCCATGGAAACCGACCTTGGCTAATTCCATTCTCACCCCATGGAAAATGACCTTGGCTAATTCCATTCTCACCCTGTGGAAACTGACCTTGGCTAATTCCATTCTCACCCCATGGAAATTGACACTCCTGCAATGAATTATTCTTCCTCTGGATCGGTCCTTGTTCTTTTCCATTGCCAACCTAAATTTTATGATACAATGATCCCTATTGCCTAAATGCCACCTATCAACATGTTCCTGAATACCTCAGAAACGTGGAAAACAAGTGAAGGTTTGTGGAAGAAAACTGAGGCGTGTGAAATGTAGATGCAAGTACATTTGGTTAAAATTCTATATACATAACATTAGACAAGTGAAGAGATATTGGAAGAGATATATTGCGAGAGCAAAAAGAGCTCTTAAAAGAGACATCCAGAAAAGAAAATGTCAGTACTTTGGCCATTGGATCAGAACTGAAATCTCTGCTACAGGACAGTCTCTACTCGAGGGCAACAGAGAGCTTGATCACCAGAGGCATGGTTAGATGACATATATGACTGAGCAACAGTGGATGTGTGAGATTGAAAAGCAGAACAATGGCACTGCTCCCTGAAAGAGACAGCTCTAAGCAAAGGCACAGTCAGACAGTGTGAGAAAACACCCCATACATCTGTTCCACCTTGCTCTCTTGTTCCAGATCCACAAGGCATCTGTCCTCAACAAGACAATTGTCCGAGATAATAAAATGTGAGGCTGGATGAACACAGCAGGCCAAGCAGCATCTCAGGAGCACAAAAGCTGACGTTTCGGGCCTAGACCCTTCATCAGAGAGGGGGATGGGGAGAGGGAACTGGAATAAATAGGGAGAGAGGGAGAGGTGGACCGAAGATGGAGAGTAAAGAAGATAGGTGGAGAGAGTATAGGTGGGGAGGTAGGGAGGGGATAGGTCAGTCCAGGGAAGACGGACAGGTCAAGGAGGTGGGATGAGGTTAGTAGGTAGATGGGGGCGCGGCTTGGGGTGGGAGGAAGGGATGGGTGAGAGGAAGAACCGGTTAGGGAGGCAGAGACAGGTTGGACTGGTTTTGGGATGCAGTGGGTGGGGGGGAAGAGCTGGGCTGGTTGTGTGGTGCAGTGGGGGGAGGGGATGAACTGGACTGGTTTAGGGATGCAGTGGGGGAAGGGGAGATTTTGAAACTGGTGAAATCCACATTGATACCATATGGCTGCAGGGTTCCCAGGCGGAATATGAGTTGCTGTTCCTGCAACCTTCGGGTGGCATCATTGTGGCAGTGCAGGAGGCCCATGATGGACATGTCATCAAGAGAATGGGAGGGGGAGTGGAAATGGTTTGCTACTGGGAGGTGCAGTTGTTTGTTGCGAACTGAGCGGAGCTGTTCTGCAAAGCAGTCCCCAAGCCTCCGCTTGGTTTCCCCAATGTAGAGAAAGCCGCACCGGGTACAGTGGATGCAGTATACCACATTGGCAGATGTGCAGGTGAATCTCTGCTTAATGTGGAATGTCATCTTGGGGCCTGGGATAGGGGTGAGGGAGGAGGTGTGGGGACAAGTGTAGCATTTCCTGCGGTTGCAGGGGAAGGTGCCGGGTGTGGTGGGGTTGGAGGGCAGTGTGGAGCGAACAAGGGAGTCACGGAGAGAGTGGTCTCTCCGGAAAGCAGACAGGGGTGGGGATGGAAAAATGTCTTGGGTGGTGGGGTCGGATTGTAAATGGCGGAAGTGTCGGAGGATGATGCGTTGTATCCGGAGGTTGGTAGGGCGGTGTGTGAGAACGAGGGGGATCCTCTTTGGGCGGTTGTGGCGGGGGCGGGGTGTGAGGGATGTGTTGCGGGAAATGCGGGAGACGCGGTCAAGGGCGTTCTCGATCACTGTGGGGGGAAAGTTGCGGTCCTTAAAGAACTTGGACATCTGAGATGTGTGGGAGTGGAATGTCTTATCGTGGGAGCAGATGCGGCGGAGGCGGAGGAAGACAATTGTCCCACTTGTTCAGCTCAATGTCAGGGTTGTGGCCAGATGGTTTCAGGGGAGTGATTTGAGTGGTCTTTTTCCTTCTTTATTCACTTATGGGGCCTGGGCATTGCTGGCTGGGCCCAAGCATTTATTGCCCGTTCCTAATTACCCTAGAGAAGGTGATGGTGAGCTGCCTTCTCGAATTGATGCAGTCCACTTGCTGTGGGCTGACTTGCAAAACCCCCAAGGAGGGAATTCCAGGATGTTGAAGCAGTAGCAGTGAAGGAATGGTAAAATATTCCAAAGTCAGGATGGTGAGTGGTTTGGAGGGCAACTTGCAGGTGGTCGTCCCATGTATTATTGTCCTTGTAGGTGGATGTTGTCATTTGTTTAGAAGATGCTGACTGAGGATCTTTAGTGAATTTCTGCAGTGCATCTTGTGGGCAGTGCATACTGCTGCTACTGAGT
The DNA here is from genome assembly GCF_030684315.1 of Stegostoma tigrinum. Classification (NCBI taxonomy): domain Eukaryota; kingdom Metazoa; phylum Chordata; class Chondrichthyes; order Orectolobiformes; family Stegostomatidae; genus Stegostoma; species Stegostoma tigrinum. The sequence goes on along the minus strand of NC_081359.1, from coordinate 3,011,159 downwards.
GTCGGTGGTGGAGCGAGTGGATGCTTGTAGATATGGTCAGTCAGGTGAGCTGCTTTGTCACGGATGGTGTCAAATTTCTTGAATTTGCTGGGAGCTGCACTCATCCAGGCAAGTATATCCAAACAGTCATCCAGTGAGGATTCCATCACACTCCTGGCCTGTGCCTTGTAGATGGCGGGCGGGATCTGGGGAGTCAGGAGGTGACTTACTCGCCACGGTATTCCTAGCCTTTGACCTGCTCTTGTAGCCACTGCGTTAATTTGGTGAGTCCAGTTGGGTTTCTGGTCAATGCTAACCTTCAAGATATCGATGGTGGGCATTTATTGATGGTAACATGATCAAATATCAAGGGGTAGTGGTTAGACTGTCCCTAGTTGGAGATTGTCATAGCCTGTCATTTGTGTGGTATGAATGTCCCTTGCCACTTGTCAGTCCCAGCCTGGATATTGCCTAGATCTTGTTGTATTTGAACATGGGCTGTTTCAGTATCAGAGGCGTCACGAATGGTGCTGAACATTGTGCAAACATCTGCAAACATCCCCACTTCTGACCTTATGATGGAGGGAAGGTCATTGATGAAGCAGCTGAAGATGGTTGGGCCGAGGACACTACCCTGAGGAAATCCTGCAGAGGTGTCCTGGAGCTGAAATCACTGACTTCCACCAACACGGCCATCTTCCTATGTGTCAGGTAAGATTCCAATCTTTGGAGGGTATACCCACTGATACCCATTGGTTCCAGTTTTGCTCGGGCTCCTTGATGACACACTCAGTTGAATGCAATCTTGATATTAAAGGCTGTTACTCTCACCTTACCTCTGGAATTCAGTTCTTTTGTCCATGCTTGAACCAAGGTTGTAATGAAGTCAGGAGCTGAGTGGCCCTGACGGAACCCAAGTGGGCTTTGCTGAGCAGGTTATTGCTGAGCAGGTGCTGAGAAGGCGTTAGCACCTTCCCTCACTTTACTGATGATTGAGAGTGAATTAATGCGATGGTAATTGACTGGGCTGGTTTGTCCTGATTTTTCTGTTTAGGACATACCTGGGAAATTTTCCACATTATTCAGTAGATGCCAGTGTTGTAAGTGTTATCAGAAGAGCTTGGTTAAGGGAGCGACAAGTTCCGGAGCATGAGTCTTCAATACCACTGCCAGAATGTTGTCAGGGGCCATAGTGTTTGCAGTAACCAGTGTCTCCAGCTGTTTCTTGACATCACTGGAGTAAATCATGTTGACTGAAGACTGGCAACAGTGATGGTGGGATCAGTTGATCTACTTTAGCCAATTACTGAGTTATACAAGGTATCAACTAACATGCATTTGTTAAGTCAGTATCCAGGTATGTCACGTGTATCTGTCTCAAGTTCCTGTCTGAGATCAGATTTGCTAATACGTGACAAGCTATCAGAAAGACGTTTGCAAATTGTGCTAATTCTAGTGATTCTCTGAATGAACCAGAGCCTTGCCTTCAATGGTGCTGTCAAGAGATCAGAACAGTGGTTGGGCTGACAACAGCTTTTCTGTTTCCACCTCAGTATCACTTTAAAAACAGAAATGTATTAAAATAAGGGATTAAAACGTTTTCAACTTCATTAAAGTCCAACAATTTCCAATTTAATTTTTATCCCCACTTTGGAGCACACTAATCTCTGCATCAAAGTACCTCTGGGCACTCTTTCAATATCGCTGACACAAGTTAATGGAGACAGTTCTTTTCATGGGGCATTTTCTCCATTACCAATTATTTCCTGGGGTATGTCAATAAGAATATATTTAAATGTCAAGGCTAATGGAATTACTTAATGAAGGCAATCTGATAAATGTGTGACTTTATTTCGGCCACAACATTTTAATTAGCAGGGCCCAATTTCAATTCTGCAGAACGGTTCCTGAATGAATAGTTAGTATTTACGTGTGGAACCAACCTCTCTCCTGTCAGGGACAACTTGGATGCAAATTTCCAACTGGGGTCCTGTTTCTGGTCAACAGCATCCTGAACTTAATGATGCATGTAATTTAGTGTTATTGTCAAATACATTCTATGTGAATGCTTTTATAGTTATTGGTGAGATGTTTAATTATAGCATTTAACTTATATGGTATGTATCCCAGCAGGTGGTAATGCCTGCATTTTTATACAATAACTCTTTAATTTGTGGCAATCAACTTGCTGAACATTTTGCTTGCAATTCTTGCTACTCATGTACAAATGATTAGCATAATTTTGTTCTTCGGACTCACCATTGTTGTTCTCCTAGGCTCCAGTTTTGTAATGAGTTACAAGAATGTTGATGCCTAACATGCAATGTTGCCAACAAATTTGTAACATAAGGTGAAGGCTAGCTATAATTTTAACTGAAATTGTTCCACTTTGACCTTCATGTTTTAAGAGGATATGGGCTGGATTTAACAGAGTGATCCTGCCTGCTGTGTTTCCAATGGGAGGGGGAGATATAAAATATTTTGAGCAGTTAGCCACTAAGTTTCTGCCATCCACGAACCCAGTCCACATGAAAGGGCTTTCAGGCTGACAGGAACATTGACTGGTCACTAAAACCAGTCCTCCACCTGCTTTGTTAATATAAAAAAATCATTAAAGCTTGTTTACAAGCCAATTAACCACAAGCGTTAGGTGGCCCACATCATAATGTGGTTGAGGTCTGGAAGGGGTTGAGAGTTGGGGGTCTTTCTACAAAAATAGCCCATTAAAAGATGGGAAGGGTGTAGGGTGCATTCATGACAATGTATCCCTTGCACATCCAGGGGCACAATCCCTACAAGTGTATAGCCTCACCCCATCTTTGTCACTTAATGCCTAGTCACTAAAGTCTGTCCTCCAACCACCACATGGGGCTCCCTGATACGTTACTGCCCAATAAGCCCCATTCTTATAGCAGACAACGATCCATTATGGGTCTTAATGTACCTTGTCAGGTGGCATGGTGGCTCACTGGTCAGTACTGTTGCCTCACAACGCCAGGGACCCGGTTCAATTCCGGCCTCAGGCAACAGTCCGTGCGGAATTTGCACATTCTCCCTGTGTCTGTCTGGGTTTCCCCCAAGCGCTGTGGTTTCCTCCCACAGTCCAAAATGTCTAGGTGAGGTGGATTGGCCATGCTAAATTGCCCACAGTGTCCAGGAATGTGAAGATTCATGGGTTAGTCATGGGAAATGCAGGGTTGCAGGTATAGGGTGGGGGTTGGGTTTGGGTGGGATGCTCTTTGGAGGTTGGTGTGGACTTATTAGGCTGAAAGGCCTGTTTTCATGCTGTTGGGATTCTATGATTGTTTATAATCCCAACAATGCTTGCAAATAAGTTCTGGTCTGGCAGGTACTACTGGAACTGTTAGCCCATCAGTTTGATCACCAGCTCTGAAAGACTGGGCTTTATCCTACTGAACAATGAACGCCCAACCCTTGTGTCCTTAAGATAGCCTGTAGCTTTATTTAACATCAGTCAGTTTGAGACAAAGCTTCCTTCTGGTGCCTGCCCGTGAAATGCAGCCTCATGACAATGATAAATAACATAGGCAATATGTTGAGTATTTTCTGTAATCTTTCAGCTGAACCTACCTGTTCTGCCCAATGCAGATTACATTTTACATCAGCCCCGTGAGAGCCCATCCCCAGTTGAGAACAAAATTCCTTTTAAAAAGAAATAAAATGCAGCAGATGCTGGAGATCTGAAATAAAGACAGAAAGTGCTGAAGAAACTCAGCAGATCAGGCAGCATACTGTCAAGAGAGGAACAGAGTTAACATTTTGAGTCAAATGATTTCTTCAAGACTGAAGAAAGGTGAAAACTTGACGAGTTTTGTGCCGTTGAAAAAGCCAGATGTGGAACAAGAGTGGTAAGTGGGACAAAGGCTAAGTTCTAGGAAAAGGTGAGGTAGGAATGGTATTTAAGACCAAAGATGTTATAAAATCATAAGACATAGGAACAGGAGTAGGCCATTCTCCCGTTGAGCCTGCTCCACCATTTTATAGGATCATGGTTGGGTTGACATTCCTCGCAGCCACTTTCCTGCTCTTTCCCCATTACCCTTGATTCCCTGACTGATCAAAACTCTATCTGTCTCAGACTTAAATATACACAAGGACTCTGACCCCACAGCTCTCTGTGACTAGGAGTTCCAAAGATTCACAACCCTTTGAAAGAAGAAATTTTCCCTTTTCTCAACCTTAAATTCTGTTGTGGAACAGAATGTAAGGGGAGAGCTAATGGTTATGGTGAAGAAACAAAGCATTGGAGTGGAATAGATGCCAAAGGTCAGCCCCTGACTGAAGGGGAAAACTTGAAAACAGGATACAGGCTCTGGGTGAAAGAAAATATCAAAATGAAGACTATGGTCTGAAGTTTTCAAACTCAATGTTGAGTCCTGAATATTGAAAAGTGCCCAATTGGAAAATATGGTGAGCTGTGAATATATATCAGAGCAAAAAGTATTGCCAACTTTAATTCAGAGAATGCACACATGAGGGAGAACAAATTGGAAACACTGAGATAAGGTGGCAAAAAATTAGTGGATTGGTGGAGAATGCTTTCTTCCAAGTCTTTCATGGAATGCGAGTCACTGGCAAGTCTAGAATTGGATGCTCATCCCTTAAAACGGAGAGAATGAACTCCCTTCATGAACTGCTGCTGTTTATCTGATACAGATACAACAACCATGTTGTTAGGGAGGTAGTTCCAAGTCAGGGTGGTGTGTGGCTTAGAAGGGAACTTACAGCTAGGCTGTGGCATTCTTCTGTCTCTGCTTTCCATATTTCTCCATTAGAGGTCAGGGTGTAGTCAGATGGAAAAGGCATTAATCATCAAAGATGTTATAAAACCATAGGCCACAGAGAGTTTCAGTTGAAGGATCTTTGATGAGTTGCTGCAGTGTATCTTAAAAGTTGGACACATCACGTCACTCTTTCACTGATGATGGAGGCACTGAATGCCTAGTGTGGTGATAAGAGGGCTGCTTTGTCCTGGGTTGTATAAAGTGTCTTCAGTTTGTCTGAACTAGACTCAACCCAGCAAGTGGAGAGAATTCCATCTCTCTCCTGACCCCTGGGGTTAGGTACTAGCTGCAGAATTTCCAGCCTCTAATCTAGATTTTTTTTGAACAATAAAGGAATTAAGGGATATGGTGAGAGCGTGGGTAAGTGGATCTGAGTCCACAAAATGATCAGCCATCATCTCATGGAACGGTGGAGCAGGCTTGAAGGGCCGAACGGCCTACTCCTGCTCCTGGTTCTTATGTTCTTATGTACAAACATTAAATTCTTCAGGAATATAACATTGCCACCACTCCATGGAGAATTGGCTACCTTTTATTTCTTTCTTCTCAGGTGGGGATTGATAGGGACGGGTTCTGGATTTAAATCATCAGCAGGTCCAGGAAAAAGATGTGTTCTTCACGAACTAGGTTTGGGCTAATATTATTAGCTTATAACAGAGGAGCATCCTTCCAGTACAGTGTCGTGCTTCAGATAATCTGGAGTAAAATGGAGGATGAAAACTTGATGCCCTCAGGTAAACCTGAAATGTCAACTTTCCTGCTCCTCTGATGCTGCCTGGCCTGCTGTGTTCCTCCAGCTCTACACCTTGTTATCTCTGACTCCAGCATCTACAGTTCTTGCTTTTTCCAGCTTTTAAAGGTCAGTTGATTAAAGTGCAGGGCATGCTTATCCCTGAAAAACTGAAGGATAGGAATGGCAGGATTCAGGAACCATGGATGACAAGGAAAATTGTAAGCCTAGTCAAAAGGTAAAGGAAAGCATACAATAAGTCTAGACAGCTACAACCTGATAAAGCCCTTGAGGAGTTTACAGAAATTAGGAAGGAACTTAAACGTGGAATTAGGAAGGCTAAAAAGGGCCATGAAATGTCTTAGAGTGCCCACAGTATGGAAACAGGCCATTTGGCCCAATAGGTCCACACTGGCTGTCTGAAGTGTATCATACACAGGCCCATCCCTCTATTTCCCACAGCTAACACATGTAACTACACATCCCTGACCATTATGAGGAAATTTAGCATGGCCAATGCACCTAACACGCACATCTTTGGATTGTGCGAGGAAACTGAAGCACCCAGAGGAAACCCATGCACAGCATCTGCAAACTCCACACAGTGAGTTGCCCAAGGGTGGACATGAACCCGGATCCCCAGCACTGTGAGGCAGCAGTGCTAACCACTGAGCCACGGTGCCATCTCTAGCAAGCAGGGCCAAGAAGAATCCCAAGGCTTTTAATGCATATATCAGAAGAAAGAGGTTAGCGAGGGAAAGAGTAGGCATTCCACATTCCAATGGTGTCACACATAGTATATGGCTGGAGGGAGCTGAGCTTTACATCAGCTTTCATAGGGAGCAGACGTGCTCTGCACAGCTCCCAAGAGTCCTCAGCAATCATGGCTGATGATAATATAAGTTGTACCAATTGCATTCATACAGTAAAGCATCCTGTTTAGCCAGACAAGTGTCTCTTATTCACGAGTGATCTATCCTCTATCATTGACAATTAGACTGGCAGCAGACAGAGGAGGTCAGGTGACAGTGAACCACCTCAAACAACCCTGACTGCACGCCACATCCAGGCAAAGGGGACCGATTCGGATTCCTGCAGAACACTCCCTACCCTAAGCCTGCCACATGTTCTTAGTCAATGATAGCAGTGTAAGCATCAAGCCAGACCTCCAGCAATGAGTGGGGTATTGATTTTTTTAAAGAAGGTTTGTGGTGCCTGCCATGCTATGTTCTCTCAGAAATGTTTTAACAGCCGACTGCTGGGAAATTGGTGGAGGCTGGGGAGAAACTGGGCGGATGACCAGGGTGCATTATGGGAATAGGCGTGAGGAGTTCACAAACAGCTTGGGCACGATGGTACAGTTGGCGAGCATGGGAAATGGGGAGAATGGGGGGAAGCTGACAACCCCCAGCTCAGGAGAGCTTTGTCTGTCTTGGCAGGCCCTGGGGAAAGGAAACAGCTAACAAAGTGCAGAGATAATGACCTGTGCAGCCAACAGAGCATTTAAATAAAACATAGAAGGTAGCAATGTGAAATCAGAGTGGTAATTAAAATAAAACCCTGAAGGGAACAGTGTGCTAGTGTAATTTCAGATTAAAAAGCAACTGAATAAATTGCTACATGGATGAATGCAGCTATTGGCACTGCTCAGAGAAACAACAGTGCCATCTAGTGATAGTTAACTATGTAACAATTTACAATTGAAAATAAACACCTGAGATTACATTTAAAATAACTTGGCAGAGACGAAGTGTGAAGCAAATAGCAAATCCAAGAACGAAGTTAAGATGCTAATTTCGAGTGCATTTGCTGATGAGATTTGAAGCCTTGCTGGGAAAATAATCTCAGTGGGACCAACAAACAGTAAAATGAGCAATTAATGAGGAAAATATTCACACAGAAAAAATACACAGAGCTCTGTCGAGCAAAGAAAAAAAATAGAAGGGAAAAATAAGGGGGAAACCGAGACAAATACCACGGGAAAAGGCATTCTGATGAAAATTCAAAATGGCTAAAATCAGTTTTGTCAAGTATCAGGAATAAACCAGGAGGTTTAATTTGACATGAGGTTCTACACTCCTTAAGTCCATAAGAAATAGGAACATGGGTTGTTTTCAAGCCTGCTCCACTATTCAATAGGATCATCACTGATTCAACATTCCTCAGGTCCACCTTCCTGTTCTTTCCCCGTAATTCTTGAATCTCCTACTGATCATGAAGCTTTCCATCTATCTGTACCCCCACAGCTCTCTGTGGCAAAGGGTTTCAAAGACTCTCAACCCTCTGAGAGAAGAAATTCATCTCAGTCTTAAGTTGGTGCCTCTTTGTTCTGAGACAATGTCCTCTGGTCCTAGACTCTCCAAGGAGGGGAAACATCCTCTCAGCATTTACACTGTCAAGCCCCTTAAGAATCTGATATGTTTCAATGAGATCCCCTCTCATTCCTGTGAGAAGCATCCCAACCTGTTTTACCTCTGCTCATAAGACAACTCCTCTATGCCGGGGTTCATCCCTGTAAACTTTCTCTGAACTGCCTTCAATGAAGTGATATCTTTTCTTAACTAAGGGGATCAAAAACTACTTGCAGGGCTCCAGGTTTGGTCTCACCAGCAGCTGGCACCTGAGGATCGGTGATTTCAATGTTGCTTGGGTCTGGAGCAGGCAGCGGTAAAGCGGTGGCAGAATGGGCATCACAGCAATGTTGACAGGTGGAGCAGCATCTGCCGTCAATGCTGCAATTGGAGATGTTGGGCTTGAGTTGGGGCGATGCATTGGGCTCAAATTGGTACTCCTGGGAAGAACTGTTATACAGGGGCATTGTTGGGCCTGGAGCTATTTGTGGGGAACTCCCTCCCTGCCACTTGATGTCGGGCGGAGCACCAGAAAGGAAGAAGATGATTCTATTTTAGTTACATTTGAGTCATGTTTCTTAATTCAGTCATTTACCTTGATATCTTCTAAGTCAAAATGGTACCAGAGCATGGCAACATACTGCACTTCATATTGTACTTTCACTTTATTTATTTGTTAAGTACAAGTGGCAATAAGTCATTCTATTCAATATAGTTGCAGAAAGCCTTCGCTACTCTTAAACTCCAACCCACTTGAAACAAGGGCCCACACTCCTTTAGCCTTCCTGATTATCTGCTGCCTGTGAGCTAGCTTTCCATGTATCGTGTACAAGATCCCCCAAGTCCCTTTGTGTTGTATCATTCTGTAGTCTCTCCCCACTTAAATTATCTTTTGTTTTTTAGTTCTCCATTCCACAATGAACAACTTCACATTTTCCCACATTATACTTAGTAGCAAAGTTTTTGACGACTTGTTTAGCCTAACTCTCTGTAAATTGTCTCCCTCTCACAGCCTGCCTTTCTGACTATTTTCATATTGTCCACAGCACAATAATTTCCTTCATCCAAGCCATTAATATATATTTTAAGCAGTTTAGTTCCCAGCAATGATCCCTGTCGGGCCCCTACTGGTTACAGATCACCAACCTGAAAAAGAGCTCCTTAACTCACTGTCACCTGCCCATTAGCCAATTCTTTATCCAAGTCAATATACAATTTCTGACACCATGGGGTTTTATCTTATGATTTTACCTTTTGTGAGGTACCTTGTGTCAAATGCCTTCTGTAAGTCAAAATACAACACATCTACTGGCTCCCCTATTTCCACTACAGCTGAAACTTGCTCAAAAAACTCTAATAAATTAGTCAGACATGATTTCCCTTTCATGAAGCCATGCTGACTCTGCCTAGTTAGATTACACTTTCCAATTGTTCTGCTATTACTTCCTTAATAATTGTTTCTAAAACATTTCCAACAATAGGTATTAGGCTAATTGGCCTACAGTTATCTGTTTTTTGCTTCCCTCCTATTTCGAATAGTGGTGTCATATTTGCAGTTTTCTAATTCTCTGGCACTTCTTCAGAATCCAACAATTTTTAGAAAATTATAACAAATGCATCCACTACGTTTTATGATTTTTATGATCACTTTTAGGATGCTAGGATGCAAGCCATCAGGGCCGGGGGACTTATTTGCCTTTAGCCCCATTAGTTTGTCCAAAACCACTTCTTTAGTAACAGAAACAGAAATTGCTGATAAAAACTCAGCAGGTCTGGCAGCATCTGTGAGAGAAAGCAGGGTTAATGTTTCAGGTGTAGTGACACTTCTTTGGTATTTCAGTTTTGCAGCAATTCCTGTTTTTGTTTCTGATTTACAAAATTCACAATTCTTTGATTTTTTTTGTCTGTTTATAATTTCTTTAGTGATGGTATTTAGTCCCCCCACCGCCCCCCCCCCCCCCCATATTCTTTAGTATTAGTGGGAAGTTGAAAGTATCTTCTGCTGTGAAAACCGATGCAAAATATCTGTTCAACCTACTGCCATGTCCTGGTTCCCTAAAACTGTCTGCCCAGATTAATTTTCTAAGGGGCTCTATGTTCACTTTGAATTCACTCGAACTATTTAAAGAAGCTCTAACTGTCAATGAGAGAGATAGTAGGAACTGCAGATGCTGGAGAATCTGAGATAACAAGGTGTAGAGCTGGATAGACACAGCAGGCCAAGCAGCATCAGAGGAGCAGGAAAGCTGACGTTTTGGGCCTAGACCTTCTTTAGAGAGTTGTCAGTTTTTATTTTACAACTCTTTTCAGTACTTTGCCAGATTCTGACTTTATCCTGATCTTTGGGGCTTTCACTGACGCTGGCCTCTTAATATGCTTTTTCTTTTGACTTAATGCTCTCCTTAAGTCCCTTTGTTAGCCATGGTTGTTTATTTCTCTTCTAGAATCTTGTCTCTTTACCAGGATGTATTTTTACCGAGAGTTATGAATTTCCTCCTTAAATATTTGCCACTGCTTGTTTCCTGTGTAATCTATCTGTCCAGTTCACGTTAGCTAATTCGATCCTCATGTCATTGTAATTCCCTTTATTTAAGAGAAACTAAACAATTGTTTCCCGTCCAAGTGTCTGACTTTTGCACTGAATATTAATTTCTATCTTGTTATGATCACTATTTTCTAAGAGGTGGTACTGGAAGGGCATTTATTAAATCTGCTTCATTTCCTGTTATCAAATCTAAGGTAGCCTGCTTCCTGGTTTGCCTCCATGACATATTTCTCAAGAAAACTATCCCTAATGTGCTCTACGAGTTCTTTGCCATAGCTACCCTTTTCAATTTGATCAACCCAATCATCATAAAGATTAAAGTCACCCATAATTATGGTTACTGTCGCTACTCCTACCAATTTCTTCTTACCCTTGCTGTTTTCTTTACCTCTGCCCAAATGGAGTCTACATCATCCAAGATCAGTGATAATGGGAACTGCAGATGCTGGAGAATCCGAGATAACAAAGTGTGGGGCTGGATGAACACAGCAGGCCAAGCAGCATCTCAGGAGCACGAAAGGTGAAGGGTCTGGGCCTGAAACGTCAGCTTTTGTGCTCCTGAGATGCTGCTTGGCCTGCTGTGTTCATCCAGCTCCACACTTTGTTACCTCTACATCATCCAATCCCCGATCATCTCACACATCTATCCTCATTTCACCTGTAATTAACAGTACTACCCCCTTCACCTTTTCCTTCCCTTCTGTCTCTGGAAGATTAAATATCCCTGAATGTTAAGCTCCCAGCTTTGATTTCCTTGTTGCTATGTTTCCCTACTGCCTCTGAGATACTATTCTTTTATTTGTGGAGGTGCAAAGTCTTTAAGTCCTATTTCCCTACACTTTTATGGTTCCTTGGTAAAATATGACATTCACAGACTCTGTCGCATTAATAGAAGTCTGTCTATGAGCTTGACAAGAATAGAAAATAGAAAATCACACAGAATACATGCAATCTGAGATGCACTGCAGTAACTCACTGAGGCACCTTTGACAGCACCTTCCAAACCCACAGCCTCTACCACCCTGAAGGACTGCAAATGCGTGAAAATCCAACCACTGACATGTGTTGGTCCATGCCACGTACCGTCCTGATTGGAACTGTATTGTACAGCTTCAATGTTGCTTGGTCAAAATCCTGAAACTTCCTCTCTATCAGAATTACAGGCGTCCCTACACCCTAAGGACTATGGCAAAGGCAGTTCACTACCAGCTTCTCAGGGGCAATAAGAGACAGGCAATAAATGCAAAAAAAAAAGTCTAACCAGTGGCATCCATGCCCCACGAAGCAATGTTTTCAAATTGAAAATTTGCCACAGATGTGGTGTGAGTATGTGCTGGAGTTGTGGTGTTGGACGCAGGCATGATAATGGTTTCATGCAGGAACACCCATTTGTATATAACCCCAAGGTTCAACAGCCCCAGCTTTGTCAGCTGAAGGCTATTGTTTCTAGCTGTCACTGCCTTACTCACTGCTGCTGTAGGCGGGTGATCCATGCCCACTGTAACTGTGCCTGAGGCCCCACTGAGGGCCACACACAAGTGCTGGTCACGGGTACACCTGTACCCTGCCACAGGGGATCTTCAGAGTATAAAGGAGATTTTGGTGAGATTTAATCATTTGTACAGGATTACGGCAGGTTTAGATGTCAGGAAGGAAAAAAAAACTGTTCCCATTAGTTCTTGTACAAGGTTTAGGGAGAGAGATTTTCTTGGCACAAACTTTGGGCAAGAGATGGAGAGCAGATGTGAGGAAGAACTTTTTGATATAATAACCTACTACTAACTGCCCTAGAGAGTAATGGAATCTGGAACGATCAATGATTTCAAAAGGAAATTAGATGAGCAGTCCGAGGAAATAAGGTTGCAGTGCTACAGGGATACAGCATTGGAATAGGCCAAAGTCTTTCTTCTGCACCATGACGCTTCAATGTCTGCAAACTAAGGATTACATATTACGCAACTTCCCAGTCCTTAATGAAGCACTTCTTCACCTGTACTCATGTCCTGCAGACAGACAGGGTTCCTCCGACCATGGCCAGGAAATAAAAACATTGCTGCATCCTCTCACTGCCTCTGTTTGAACCTCCAAGGAGGCATTAATGAATCAATGGTCCACACCGTTCCACAAATACCTGCCATGAGATGCTTTACACTGTTGCACACTCTGTCATGATATAGTCTGCCTATGGCCACAGTGATGAGCACCTTTTATACATGTGCTACCATATGTAGCCCCACTCTCCCTAATTAGATGGTGTTCTCAAAGATAGGCCACTTATGCTGCTGGATGGAGTGCAATAACCTTGGGCTCAGAAATGGTATCACTGCTCAGTTCACATCCCTTCCAGAAACATCCAGCTCAATTAGACTTGGAGGGAAATGGCATTTTTATTAAAAGGAAAGGAATTGAGGGTCATGGGGTAGGCAAAGAAGGGGCACAGACAAAATTGACCTTGTTAGAGCTCAAAGTTAACACGAAAGGCCTGTTAAATTAGTACATTACAGGCATCCAAATTGTGGAAAGGAAATAGAAGAGAGAAATTAGCAATAAAATTAGAGAGATGAAGGGAAAGGCAATGATATACCTGTAAGATCTCAATTACCCAAATATTGATTGAATCAGACAGAATAAATGAAGAAATGGGAACGGATGTGCAGGGCTGAAGACTGGTCAATGTAATGCTATAGTAAGAATTAATTAAGGTAATTACAGGCCAGTTAGTATCACATCTATGGCAGAAGTCTTTTTAAAGCATCTAATTAGGTATGAGATTACCACCAATGTAGACAGAGAGAAAATAATTACATGTAACTAGAACTGCTCTAAAAATGGGAGCCTTTCAACGAGTTCAGCAAGCCTCAAAGTATTCTTGAAGGAAGGAATAGGATGATTCATTTTGACCTAGACCTGGCCAGAGGTGAGGTGAGAGATACAGCCCATGACATCAAGACTGCATTTGATTGCAGTAGGGTTAGATTCATAGATTCATACAGCAGAGAAGCAGACCTTTCAGTCTAACCTATCCAAATCAACAAAGTTTCCTAAACTAACCTAGTCCCACTTGCGTGCATTTGGCCCATATCCCTCCAAACCTTTCCTGTTCGTGTACCTGTCCAAATATCTTTTAAATGTTGCAACTACACCTGCATCCACCGCCTCCTCTGGCAGCTCAATCCACACACGGCTCACCCTCTGTGTGAAAAGGTTGCTGCCCACGTCACTTTTAAATCTTTCTCCTTTCATCTTAAAAATATGCCCTCTACTTCTGAACTCTCCTACCCTTAAAGAAAGGACATTTACCATTCACCTTATCCATGCTCCTCATGTTTTTGTAAACCTCTATAAGGTCATCCCTCACCAGGGATGACACACCAGTCCCAGTCTACCAAGCCTTTCCATATATCTCAAACCCTCCATTCCACCTGAACCCTCTCCAACTTAATAATATCCTTACTTCAGCAGGGCAACCAGAACCACAGTATTCCAAAAGTGGCTTCACCAACATCCTGTACAACCTCAACATGACGTCCCAATTCTGATACTCAAAGGGCTGAGCAATGAAGGCAAGTGTGCAAAATGCCTTCTTAAGCACTCTGTCTACCTGTGATGCAATTTTCACTACATACCTGAACACTTAGGTCTCTCTGTTCTACAACACTTCCCAGGGCCCTACCATTAAATGTACAAGTTCTGCCCTGGTTTCTTTACCAAAATGAAATACCTCACATTTACCCACATTAAACTCTATCTGCCACTGTTCAGCCCATTGACCTAATTGGTCAAGATCCATTTCTAATCTTAGATCACCTTCTTCACTGTCCACTGTACCACCAATTTTGGTGTCATCTGCAAACTTACTAACAATACCTCCTAAATTCACATCCAAATCATTTATATAAATGACAAACAGCGGTTGTTGGAGATCTATCTTTTCAGCAACAGGACAGCCCTGTAGGAGTTCCTCAGGTTGGTGTCTCAGACCTAAACATTTTCATCAACTGCTTCACCAACAACTTGCTCTCCATCCAGTTGGATGTAGAGTTGTTTGCAAATGTTTGCACCAATGTTCAACACCATTTTGAACTTCTCATAAACTGAATAAAGCCATGTACAAATGAAATCAGACCTGGACAATGTTGACACTTGTGCTATAAAGTGCCAAGTAATAAGTGCCAGGAAATGCCATATCCAAGAAGAAAGAATTCCAACCATCACCCCTTGACATTCAATGGAATCATCAGTACCACATCCAGTACCAACAGCATCCTAAGTGTTACCATTGAGCAGAAATTGAATTGTATTAGCTATGTAAATATTGTATCTGTAAAAGCCGGACTGAGCTTAGGAAGTCTGTGACGAGTGACACACCTGACTGTTCAAAGCTCATCCACAACCTACAAAGCATGAGTCAGGAGTGTGATGAAATAGTCTCTACATGGCTGGATGAGTGCAGCACTGAGAACACTCACTTGTTTGCCATAGAACATAGAACAACACAGCACAGAACAGGCCCTTCAGCCCTCGATGTTGCACTGACCTGTGAACTAATCTAGGCCCCTCCCCCTACACTATCCCATCATCAAACATATGCTTATCCAAGGACTGTTTAAATGCCCCTAATGTGGCTAAGTTAACTACATTGGCAGGCAGGGCATTCCATGTCCTTACCACTCTCCGAGTAAAGAACCTGCCTCTAACATCTGTCTTAAATCTATCACCCCTCAATTTGTAGCTTTGCCCCCTTGTACAAGCTGAAGTCATCATCCTCGGAAAAAGACTTCACTGTCCACCCTACCTAATCCTCTGATCTTCTTGTATGTCTCTATTAAATCCCCTCTTAGCCTCCTTCTCTCCAATGAGAACAGACCCAAGTCCCTCAGCCTTTCTTCAAAGAACCTGTGCTCCAGACCAGGCAACATTCTGGTAAATCTCCTCTGCACCTTTTCCAATGCTTCCACATCCTTCCTGTAATGGGGTGACCAGAACTGCATGCAGTATTCCAAGTGAGGCCGCACTAGCATTTGGTACAGTTGCAACATGACATCACGGTTCCGGAACTCAATCCTTCTACCAATAAAACCTAACACACCATAAGCCTTCTTAACAGCACTATCAACCTGGGTGGCAACTTTCAGGGATCTATGTACATGGACACCAAGATCCCTCTGCACATCCACACTACCAAGAATCTTTCCATTGACCCAGTATTCTGCCTTCCTATTATTCTTCCCAAAGTGAATCACCTCACATTTATCCGCATTGAACTCCATTTGCCACCTTTCAGCCAATTCTGTGGTTAATCCAAGTCTCCCTGAAACCTGAAACATTCTTCCACACTGTCCACCACTCCACCGACTTTAGTGTCATCTGCAAACTTACTAACTCATCCACCTATGCCTGCGTCCAAGTCATTTATAAAAATGACAAACAACAGTGGTCCCAAAACAGATCCTTGAGGCACACCACTCGTGACCTGGCTCCGGGCTGAATATTTTCCATCACCCACCACTCGTTGCCTTCTTACAGAAAGCCAGTTTCTAATCCAAACTGCTAAATCTCCCTCAACCCCATGCCTCTGTATTTTCTCCAACAGCCTACCATGTGGAACCTTATCAAAGGCTTTACTGAAGTGAATTCCATCCAACACCATCAACATTCATGCCCTCTATCACCATTGTATGGTAGCACCAATGTACAACATCCACAAAATGCAAAAACTCACCAAGGCTCCTTTGTCAGCACTTTCTAAATCTGCAACCTCTACCATCTGGAATGAGAAGGACAGCAGGAAGATGAGAAGATCATCACGTGCTAGTACCCTGCCCACCTACACACCATCCTGACATGGAACTCTATGAGTATTCAGTGTGCAGAAAGTTTTGGGGTACATGACAAGAATCCCTTCTAGGAACATAGTCAAGCCAGCACAGGTGTTATTAATGAGATAATGGGAACTGCGGATGCTAGAGAATCCAAGATAACAAAGTGTGTAGCTGGATGAACACAGCAGGCCAAGCAGCATCTCAGGAGCACAAAAGCTGATGTTTCGGGCCTAGACCCTTCATCAGAGAGGGGGATGGGGTGAGGGTTCTGGAATAAATAGGGACAGAGGGGGAGGCGGACCGAAGATGGAGAGAAAAGAAGATCGGAGGAGAGGAGAGTACAGGTAGGGAGGGGATAGGTCAGTCCAGGGAAGACTGACAGGTCAAGGAGGTGGGATGAGGTTAGTAGGTAGGAGATGGAGGTGTGGCTTGGGGTGAGAGGACGGGATGGGTGAGAGGAAGAACAGGTTAGGGAGGCAGAGAAAGGCTGGACTGGTTTTGGGATGCAGTGGGGGGAGGGCAAGAGCTGGGCTGGTTTTGTGTTGCAGTGGGGGGAGGGGACGAACTGGGCTGGTTTTGGGATGCGGTGGGGGAAAGGGAGATTTTGAAGCTGGTGAAGTCCACATTGATACCATCGGGCTGCAGGGTTCCCAAGCGGAATATGAGTTGCTGTTCCTGCAACCTTCGGGTGGCATCATTGTGGCACTGCAGGAGGCCCATGATGGACATGTCATCTAAAAAATGGGAGGGGGAGTTGAAATGGTTTGCGACTGGGAGGTGCTGTTGTTTATTGCGAACCGAGTGGAGGTGTTCTGCAAAGCAGTCCCCAAGCCTCCGCTTGGATTCCCCAATGTAGAGGAAGCCACTCTGGGTACAATGGATACAATGTACCACATTGGCAGATGTGCAGGTGAACCTCTGCTTAACATGGAAAGCCATCTTGGGGCCTGGGATAGGGGTGAGGGAGGAGGTGTGGGGGCAAGTGTAGCATTTCCTGCGGTTGCAGGGGAAGGTGCCGGGTGTGGTGCGGTTGGAGGGCAGTGTGGAGCGAACAAGGGAGTCACGGAGAGAGTGGTCTCTCCGGAAAGCAGATAAGGGTGGGGATGGAAAAATGTATTGGGTGGTGGGGTCGGATTGTAGATGGCGGAAGTGTCGGAGGATGATGCGTTGTATCCGGAGGTTGGTGGGGTGGTGTGTGAGAACAAGGGGGATCCTCTTTGGGAGGTTGTGGGGTGTGAGGGATGTGTTGCGGGAAATGCGGGAGACGCGGTCAAGGACATTCTTGACCACTGCGGGGGGAAGTTGCGGTCCTTGAAGAACTTGGACATCTGGGATGTGCGGGAGTGGAATGCCTCATCCTGGGAACAGATGCGGCAGAGGTGGAGGAATTGGGAATGGGGGATGGAATTTTTACAGGTGTTATTAATGTTGAAATGAGTGTATTCTTGTACTCCACGACCTCTGAATTGGTTACATTATCCCGCAAGGAGATGCTGAGCATACTTCTGGAACCTGTTTGGTTTGTTTCTCTTGCATCATGTTCAGGGCTGTTCAGGGCTCTTCCCATGTTGGAGGTGTGTAATAGAGAACACAGGCCTGATAAACTCACCCTTTGGTTTCCCCTGTCACATTGCCCTTGTTGTTTTACTGTGTGTGGACATGAAAGCTTCAGTTTTTCTGATATGTATAAGGCTCAGATCCGAACTCCTAGACATGTCTCATCCTTGTTCTTTGTGACCAACACGAGCTTCCATACCACTGGAAATTTGAATTTAAAATTTTCATTTTAACTTCAAGCTCATTCATGACCTGCCTCCTCCCTACTGGAAAACAAAACTCCTCTTGCCCTAAAACCTTCCAATAACTCTGCACTGCTTCAACCTTGATATCTTGTCCATCCCGCCAACACCCCATCCAACCTTACTTTTCTCACAACTGGGGCCATATGTTCAGCCATCTACACACCTAAGTTCTGAAATGCCATCCCTAGACTTATTTTCCATAAACCTCTCCTTAAAATTTATTTAGCTCCAGCGAAAAGTCATTGTGGTTGTTTTACAGCCTGTTTTTTTTGGTGTGATGCCTCTATCCCTGTCATTGGAGTAGTGTTGTCACCAATCCCCTCTCTCGTGCAAATCTGAAGGGATTCAGGTTCTGAACAAAGGATCACAAACAAGGCTCAACAGAATCGGTCCTTGCCTTAGATAGCAAACTCACTACATCAGATTACCCACATATATAAGTTACATTAACTCTTCTGCATATTAATAATTTTGAACTAGAAGTTGAAAAGACTCATGTGCCCCCATCAGGCTGTGCCAGACTGCAGCTTGATCATCCAGGGCCCACATGCTGAGTAAGATGGAACCCAACATGGGCATCACTGAGCAGGGGCTACGTGACAGTACTGTTAATGACATCTTCCATCGTTTTGTGAGAGTAGACTGATGGGCCAGTGATTAGCCAGGTTGGATGTGTCCTGCCTTTTGTGTACAGGATACACCTGGGCAATTTTCCACATTGTCAGGTAAATGCCAGTGCTAGACTTCCAGTGCAGAGAGTTGACCTCGAGTGAGTGTTACAGACTGTCACATTCCAAGGTCTAGGACTACATGCTGATGGATGCATGAAAGCTTGGGGAAAGACAGCCATTTAAGGTCTTTCTGACAATGTATAATGAGGGTCCATTCAGTTCTCAAATCACACCTCCCCCTGCCTCAAAATGAATGTAAATATTTTTCCTGCACAGTTAAAAATACCTTTTTTGCAACTGCCTAGTAGCTCTGTGGGATGTGAAACTCCGAGTTATTTGTGTTTCTTTTTCCTCTGTGGAACGATGGTGCAGAATAAAATAAGAACCTTTCTGCATGTAGTCATTGGCAACCTTTTTATGAATAGGTTATCCCAAATAACGCATATTTTTACAATTAAAAAAATAGATTGAATGGATCTCAGTACAGCTTAAGCATTTACTCTTTCAGAAACCCTACTTTACATAGGTTCTCCATAAAGCTTTAATCCCTTATTAACCCATTATATAAACATGTACATTGCATATACCACTATTCCTTCTACTTCCCTAAATCTCTAACTTCATAAATTAAAGTAGTCTGGATGTTTACCAAATCTTCCAACTTGTTCAAGTTGGACTTACAAGATTGCTAGATCTTTGGCTTTTGGATTGTCGATCTTGATGTTGTTTTTTATCTTCGGTCATTCTGGAACATAACCGTCATGACATTCCTCACCGGATTCTTCCCAAGCATTACTGAACAATGGCAGCACATGTCGTCTGTATAACTCCTGCTGGATGGACTGGTTCCCTGATACATGAACTTATCCATACCATTCTTATTAAGGACATTTAGATATATCCAGTTCTCTTGATTGAAGTGTTGGGACTGTCATGCAAAGCAACTTCTACTGTAATGAGTCATTTCCTGCTAGCAATAAAACTGCTCTTGTTTCAAACACTTTTATAATTCTGTCAATTGAACTCTAGAATCAGTCTCTTTGGTAGAATGAGGAGTTAGATTTTCCATTTTTGCCCAATCAGTAATTGGAGGGGGCTACACTAGTAATGTAATGAGGCTGCACAAAAGGCAACATATTTTACAAAACATGATTTCTTTTTTAATTGATTCACAGGATGAGGGCATCGCTGCCTGAGCCAGCATTTATTGCTCAAACACAGTTAAGAGTCAATCACATTGATGTGAGTCTGGACTCACATGTAGACCAGACCAGGTAAGAATGGCAGATATACTTCCCTAAAGGACATCAGACAGCCAGTGGGCTCTTTCAACAATCAGCAATGGATTCATGGTCATCATTTAGACTCTGAATTCCAATTTTGACTATCTGTACACTGTGCTCCACTTTCCCACTTAACTAACTCTCTGGGTGATCTGGCTAATATTGAAATCTAGAAGTGGCTGTAAAACAGGCTAAAAAACTCAGTAGCAAGCTGTGGTCAAACTGTCTCGTGCCAGCAAGTCGGATATCTCATGTGCAGTAACACCGTGACAACTGTGTCCGCGGGTGTCATAATATGTAATTTTTTTAAAAATTACTGTGAAACATGCTCAACTGTAATATGGCAACATCATCTGTTAAACAAAACCAGGTCAGTTCTACTTGTTTCTGTTGTCCAGAGGGGAACTTGGTGGAGGTCAGTGACTTGCTGTGTTCAGGACAGGGACTACCATAAATTTCAGTCAGTTATCTCAATCATTTTTGTGACTCTTGGCCGATGCGCAAACTATGACCAACCCTCTCTCTGCAGTGTAATTTGCCCAGGATTTCACGACTGAGTGAAGCTAGAATGATCAGCTTGTCATCGAACACCAACAAAACATCTATGGTGGTGAAAAGCTGTTGATGCTCAGAATAAGTCTTCATGGCTAACCCTTTGGGTATTTTGTCTGGTCAGCCTCCCATACTATGCCAAACAATGGCAACACATTCCAGGCCTTTTCTTTGTTCCTGTCAGAGCATGTTTTGGGGTGCTGGCCTCTGGATAACTACGGCCTGACTTTATGAATCATATTCACTGGCAGCTTCTTGATTAAATGTTCTAAGGCTGTCATTCTAAACGAGCGCATTTCATGTTGCTTGCAGTGTACCCTATACAGATCAGGTTTTGTGGATAAACCGTGTGAAGCGGTGATGAAATTTCTGATTTTGTGAAGACATCATTATCAACTCCCTCCCTTCTCACAGGAAAACCGATGGCTTGTGATCAATCTCAATGAAATTTTTCGGGCTAAAGATATTCTCTGAAATCCTTTCATACACCCATGTGGCTGAGAGGATCTCCTTCCTGCTCTGTAACTGTGTAGCAGGTCTTCATGTCTAACAATGGCCGAGAGACATAACAGCCCAGCGTCCAGCACCCATCTGGTTATTGCTGAAACGGCAATGAAACCATGCCCTTAGCTGAAGCTGCCGCTGTTACCGTAGTTGGAAGGAATGGAGTGGACCTGGACATCTGTAAATGTCAGTATGGCTCTGAACGTTTGGAAAGCAGTTTCTTGAAGTGAGTCTCAGCACAAACCTTGTGCCTTTTTGAGTGGCTGTCTTGAACATTCAGTTGTTATTGCCAAGTGTTGAAAATGTTTTGACAGTTGATTCACCATGATCAGAAATATTTACAATTCATGACTGGATTTTGCAGTGGGCCACTCTTTAACAGCCTTCACCTTCACTTTTGTCAATAAAGTGAATAGATTCCTTAGACAATTTGCACTACTTGTTGACAGGAAGCCCTGTGGTCTGGAGATATTTGCACACTGCATGAACTTCTTCATAATTCTTTTTTGATTGTCTCCCCATATCAATGTCATCCACGTGATATATGGCCCCTTGGAATCTTGCAAAAATTAGACATGGTATACTGGAAGATTTCCAATGCTGAGATGTTTACAGATGGGAGTTTGCTGAAACATTATTTTCCGAAAGAAGAGGTGAATGTGCTCTATTTTATTTATCTTATAACTCGTGGTGTAGAAGCACAAGAGAATGACAGGGTATTTCTCTCATTTCAAATCATAAAACTACACCAGTTCTTCAGGAGCACTTTCTCTTCAATCCTGGATCACAAGGGTATTTTCTGAAGAAATGGCTCTCTCACTACCCTAAACAGTTCAAGAAAAGCCCCTTTCGTGTTATAATGACAGCCAATACATACCCAGGAATCTGAGTGGATGGCACGGTCCAGCAAAGGAATGATGGCTTGTGGAGGTAGAATGTGAGAAAGGCACCATATTAGCTGAGGATGAAAACAGCAGGATGAGGAAGTTGAAGGGCCAGAGGATTAAATAGTGGGTCATCAGATATCTAGGATGAATCAGCAGGGGCATTATTGTTGTGAGGAATCTATTGATTTAACAAAGGTTTTGCTGAGAGATCATGATGACTGAAAAACAACAGTTGTTTGATGATGTACCAAGCTTGATCTTTCATGAGGAGGACAACCATACGTTCATTCTTCACAATCTCTTACTAATGGCTGCAAGTTCCAATGGAAACAGAAAGAAGCTGATGATATCTAGACATGATTGGTATACAGGTACAAAGGGCATGCATAAAACAGTACATTTATTTCTGTCATCATTGATTACCTTCCACAGTTACAAGCACTAAATTGACCAGTGGTGTCACTGCATTGTCTCTATCTGTGTACAGGCAGCCAACATCACTGGGAGCTGCTCCCGCTGTGGGAAGGGATAAGAAGACAAGGATGCTGAGAGTACCACAGCTTCACGGAACTCTCAGCCTCATCTTGTTCATTCTCAGCCTTCAGTGGGCTTGTCAAACTTTGTAAAAATGTCTTTTCTCAGCAATATAAACATAAAGTAATGTTAAAATATATGCTGCAACTGAACAAGAGAGGAGCCCCTCCTCACCTGATCATAATAATCCCCAGATATGATCAAGCTCATCTGCTCCAGGGACTCTTCCAATCACAGGGCGTAAACTTGCACAGCTTCAGGGAACTTGAATAGATGGCCACACACCATGCGCTGCATTTCCAAGTACTGAGGTTCAAATTGTGACTCCTGAGATTTTTCCTCACTGCCCAGGAGGAGCCATACTGAGATGAGGCTTCATTATCCTCTGACAGACATCTCTACCTCTGATCACTTATCCTGCTCACGAGAACAGTGTTCCTCAGCTGGTATTATTCCCTCTCCTGTAAGAAAATAGGAACAGGAGTAAAACATGTAATGCCTCACATGCCTGTTCTGACATTAAATAATATCATGGCTCATCTGTAACCTCCCTTGATATATCTTAGTACAACAAAATTGCTTACCAAAAACTGTAACAATCGCAGATTTTAAAATTGTAACTGCTCTACCATCAATTCCAGGTTCCAGAAGAGAGTTCCAAGTTTCTATCATGCTTTACACACAGAAATGTTTCTGATTTTTACATCCTAAATGTTACACTTTTGTTTTAGACTGTATTCACTAATCCTAGACTCTGCAAACCTGGCAAGAATTTTCCTCTATCAAAGATAACAAAGTATAGAGCTGGATGAACACAGCAGGCCAAGCAGCATCTCCAGTCCAACAGTAATTTGCATAATCTCTCCTGATAATTTAATCATAGAGTTCAAGTCTCATTCTGTGCTCCCATCAAAGTCAATAGATCCTTTCTGAGGTGTTAGAAATGGTCATAATACTTCACATGGGCTTTGACCAGAGATTCATATAAGTCAAACATGACTTCTATTGCCTTGCGTATCTGGAGGCTTAGACTTGAAATCAGTATTTGCCCTCCTGATTATTTTCTGTTTATATATGTGATAGTTAAAAGATCTATGTACCTGAACCTCAGTCTCATTAGATTCCACCTGTATCTAGCTTTCTGCCAGCTGAAGAGTGCCATTCTTTTCTTTTTAGGTCACGTTTACTGACACTTAAAGCCATCTGCTTTAAACTATTCACTTAATCTATCAATATTCCTTTGTAATATCATGCTAATGTACATTGCTTATATTTCTTCCAGTGTCAGTGTCATCATCGAATTTGTATATGTGGATTTCTATTCCATCACTTAGCTCATTAATAAACATAAATAATTGGATCCCTGATGCATATCCTTGTGGGAAGCTGCTAGTCACGCCTTGCCCATTGTCACTTGTCATGGTATCCTGCTGCTCGACTAATTTCCTTACCATAGTCAAAGATTTGCCTTCATTTATTTGGGCTTCAACATAGCAAATAGTCCCTTTTGGGCAATTTATCACACATACTCTGCACTCCATCCACAGATACCCTCTCTGCTAGTTTAATCACTCATCAAAAAGTGTCATCTTATTTATCAGGCTTGGCTTACCTCTTGGAAATCCAAGCTCAATCGCTTTGTTCTGCTGGAAGTTGGAAGGTGTTCAATCACCGTATCTTTAAGTATAGACTGCAGCAAATTGTCAATGGTGGATGGTAGGCCAGCTGGTCTCTCATTCCATGGTTATCCTCTCATGCATCATTAAAAAGGAAAGTGACATGTTTTCTGCATTTTTTCAATCTGCAGGAATGGTTCCTGAAATGAAGGAATTTTGGATGATTTTAGTTAGGATAAATGCAATGTTTTCATCTTTTTCCTTCAAAACCCCAGATGGAAGTTTTGTTACCCAGGGACTTGCCACTTTTTGTGCCATTGTTGTCTTCATTACCATTATTCTGCTTAAGTAAATGTGACTGATCCTATGATCCTAAGTCAAAGAGGGTGAGTAAATTGATACAGACGAGATGGGACTTGAATTCTTTGACGAAGTGACAAAGTTGACAGATGAGGGAAGGGCTGTAGATGTCATATACATGGACTTCAGTAAGGCGTTTGATAAGGTTCTCCATGGTAGGCTGATGGAGAAAATGAAGTCACATGGGGTCCAGGGTGTACTAGCTAGATGGATAAAAAATTGGCTGGGTAACAGGAGACAGAGAGTAGTAGTGGAAGGGAGTTTCTCAAAATGAAGAACTGTGACCAGTGATGTTCCACAGGGATTCGTGTTGGGACCACTGTTGTTTGTGATATAGATAAAGGATCTGGAGGAAGGTATAGATGGGCTGATTAGCAAGTTTGCAGATGACACTAAGATTGGTGGAGTAGCAGATAGTCAAGGGGACTGTTGAAGAATGCAGCAGAATATAAATAGATTGGAGAGCTGGGTGGAGAAATAGCAGATGGCGTTCAATCCAGGCAAAGGCGAGGTGATGCATTTTGGAAGATCCAATTCAAGAGCAAACTATACAGTAGATGGAAAAGTCCTGGGGAAAATTGATGCACAGAGAGTCTGGGTGTTCAGGTCCATTGTTCCCTGAAGGTAGCAACGGAGATCGATAGAGTGGTCAAGAAGGCATATAGCATGCTTTCATTCATCAAATGGGGTATTGAGTACAAGAGTTGGCAGTTACAGTTGTATAAGACTTTGGTTTGGCCACATTTGGAGTACTGTGTACAGTTCTGGTTGTCACCATTACCGAAAGGATGTGGATGCTTTGGAGAGGGTGCAGAGGAGGTTCACCAGGATGTTGGCTGGTATGGAGGGCGCTAGCTATGAAGAGAGGTTGGGTAGATTAGGTTTATTTATATTAAAAAGACGGAGGTTGAGGGGGACCTGGTTGAGGTCTACAAAATCATGAGAGGTATAGACAGGTTGGATAGCAAGAAGCTTTTTCCCAGAATGGGGGACTCAATTACTCGGGGTCACGATTTCAAGATGAGAGGGGCAAATTTAAGGGAGATATGCATGGAAAGTTCTTTACACAGAGGGTGGTGGGTGCCTGGAATGCATTGCCAGCAGAGGTGGTAGAGGCGGGCACGTTAGCATCATTTAAGATGTATCAAGACAGTAACATGAATGGGCAGGGAGCAGAGGGATACAGATCCTTGGAAAATAGGCGACAGGTTTAGACAGAGGATCTGGATCAGCACAGGATTGGAGGGCCGAAGGGCCTGTTCCTGTGCTGTAATTTTCTTTGTTCTTTGGTGTAAGCCCCATTAATTGCTGACTAGTTTTGAAAAGGGCCCTTCATTAGACTTTAGGTTCTAACATTAGATGATAAAATGGCCTTGTTTAGCCATCCACATGAGATTTCTGAGAATGGAGCCCAGAGAACAACTATGGAACTAACACTTGTACAAAATGGGTGAAGATCATGCGACTGCTAAAATTGGTACACTTTTCACACTGCATACAATCCTTAATCACAAAAACACTTAATTAACTTTCGGAAGACACGACACTGTGAAAAGTTAAACATCAATGCAGATTGTTCATTTTTTTGAATGCCTCACCATTTTATCTTCAGTCCACAAGTTTTCCTCCATTCTCCTCCATGTGACTTTCAAGACTGATAGTTCTCTACATGTGCAACTGGCTTGTGAATTTTGGAAAGCATTCGCAATATTTGTGTTGTAGCCTCCACTCTGATTCTGGCAGAGCTCATGTTTTCATTCCATTTTCTTGTTCTGTTTCCCTATCAACAAAATAGCTTTAAATAAATTAACATTCAGTGCAAATTGATACACAGGATGTAGCCCATGAAGAAACTGATTAGATCTTGGAAAAGGTGCAGATCCAGATCTGGAAAGTTTTAAAGGCTCCATTAACATTGGGCGAATTAAGGTATTTTTTAAAAAAAATGTTGTAGTTTGTTTTATTTCGAAAGTTGTTGATTGTTTTTTCACTAATTTGCAGGATGTGGGCATCGCTGACTGGCCAGTATTTCTTGCCCATCCCTAGTTGCCCTTGAGAAGGTGGTGGTGAGCTGCCTTCCTGACCCGCCAGCTGTGGGCTGACCTTCAATGCCATAAGGAAGGGATTTCCAGGATTTTGATCCAGACACAGTGAGGAAACGGTGATGTATTTCTAAGTCAGGATGGTGAGTGGCTTGGAGGGGAACTTGAAGGGGGTGCTGTTCACATGTATCTGCTAGCCTTGTCCTTCTAGATGGAAGTGGTCATAGGTTTGGAAGGTGCTGTCTGAGGATCTTTGGTAAATTTCTGCAGTACATCTTGTAGATAGTACACACTGCTGCTACTGAATGCTGAAGGTGGATGCTTATGGAATTGTTTTAGAAATGTTGTGAACTGTCTCAACTATTGGTGTAATTCATTAAACTATTGAAATATGAGCAGAGCTTTAATATAGGATCACAAGCTTCTACCCCTCAGAAATGGACCTCTCATACAATAGAGTTGATCCTTTTTTGCACTTTCTCTGTAGTTGTAACACTATAACCTGCATTCTGTTCTAACCTTGATGATATACAGTATCTTATATCTTTCATAGAACATAGAACATAGAACAGTACAGCACAGAACAGGCCCTTCAGCCCACGATGTTGTGCCGACCATTGATCCTCATGTATGCACCCTCAAATTTCTGTAACCATATGCATGTCTAGCAGTCTCTTAAATGTCCCCAATGACCTTGCTTCCACAACTGCTGCTGGCAATGCATTCCATGCTCTCACAACTCTCTGTGTAAAGAACCTGCCTCTGATATCCCCTCTGTACTTTCCTCCAACCAGCTTAAAACTATGACCCCTCGTGTTAGCCATTTCTGCCCTAGGAAATAGTCTCTGGCTATCAACTCTATCTATGCCTCTTATTATCTTGTATACCTCAATTAGGTCCCCTCTCCTCCTCCTCTTCTCCAATGAAAAAAGTCCGAGCTCAGTCAACCTCTCTTCATAAGATAAGCCCTCCAGTCCAGGCAGCATCCTGGGAAACCTCCTCTGAACCCTCTCCAAAGCATCCACATCTTTCCTATAATAGGGCCACCAGAACTGGACGCAGTATTCCAAGTGCGGTCTAACCAAAGTTTTATAGAGCTGCAACAAGATCTCACGACTCTTAAACTCAAGCCCCCTGTTAATGAAAGACAAAACACCATATGCTTTCGAAACAACCCTGTCCACTTGGGTGGCCATTTTAAGGGATCTATGTATCTGCACACCAAGATCCCTCTGTTCCTCCACACTGCCAAGAATCCTATCCTTAATCCTGTACTCAGCTTTCAAATTCGACCTTCCAAAATGCATCACCTCGCATTTATCCAGGTTGAACTCCATCTGCCACCTCTCAGCCCATCTCTGCATCCTGTCAATGTCCCGCTGCAGCCTACAACAGCCGTCTATACTGTCAACGACACCTCCAACCTTTGTGTCGTCTGCAAACTTGCTGACCCATCCTTCAATCCCCTCATCCAAGTCATTAATAAAAATTACAAACAGTAGAGGCCCAAGGACAGAGCCCTGTGGAACTCCACTCACCACTGACTTCCAGGCAGAATATTTTCCTTCTACTACCACTCGCTGTCTTCTGTTGGCCAGCCAATTCTGTATCCAGACAGCTAAGTTCCCCTGTATCCCATTCCTCCTGACCTTCTGAATGAGCCTACCATGGAGAACCTTATCAAATGCCTTGCTGAAATCCATATACACCACATCCACAGCTTGACCCTCATCAACTTTTCTAGTCACATCCTCAAAGAACTCGATAAGGTTTGTGAGGCATGACCTGCCCCTCACAAAGCCGTGTTGACTGCATTTAATCAAGCCATGCTCTTCCAGATGGTCATAAATCCTATCCCTCAGAATCCTTTCTAACACCTTGCAGACGACAGACGTGAGCCTTACTGGTCTGTAATTGCCGGGGATTTCCCTATTTCCTTTCTTGAAAAGAGGAATTACATTTGCCTCTCTCCAGTCCTCAGGTACGACTCCAGTGGAGAGCGAGGATGCAAAGATCTTCGCAAGTGGCGAAGCAATTGCATTTCTCGCTTCCCAAAGCAGCTGAGGACAAATCTGGTCTGGGCCTGGCGACTTGTCAATCTTAATGTTTGACAAAATTTTCAGCACATCAGCTTCCTCTATCTCTATCCATTCCAGCATGCACACCTGCTCTTCAAAGGTTTCATTCACTACAAAGTTCGTTTCTTTCGTAAAGACAGAAGCAAAAAACTCATTTAGGGCTTCCCCTACCTCCTCAGACTCCACACACAAGTTCCCTATGCTATCCCTGATCGGCCCTACTTTTTCTTTGACCATTCTCTTATTCCTCACATAAGTGTAAAATGCCTTTGTGTTCTCCCTAATTCGTTCTGCCAAGCCTTTCTCGTGCCCCCTCCAGGCTCTCCTCAGACCATTTTTGAGCTCCTTCCTCGCCTGCCTGTAATCCTCTAGAGCTGAGCTTGACCCTAGCTTCCTCCACCTTATGTAAGCTACCTTCTTCCTTTTGACGAGAAGCTCCACCGCTCTCGTCGTCCAAGGTTCCTTTATCTTAGCCCTTCTTGCCTGTCTCAGAGGGACATATTTACTCATCACTCCCAACAACTGTTCCTTAAACAGTCTCCACATGTCTATAGTGCCCTTACCATGGAACAACTGCTCCCAGTCCATGCTTCCTAACTCATGTCTAATCACATCATAGCTTCCTCTTCCCCAATTAAATATCCTCCCATTCTGCCTAATCCTCTCCTTCTCCATAGCTATGTAGAATGTGAGGCAGTTATGGTCACTATCACCCAAATGCTCTCCCACCACAAGATCTGATACCTGCCCCGGCTCGTTTCCGAGCACCAAGTCTAGAATGGCCTCTCCCCTCGTCGGCCTGTCAACGTACTGCGTTAGGAAACCCTTCTGAACACACCTTACAAAAACAGCTCCATTCAAATCTTCTGCTCGAAGGAGGTTCCAATCAATATTGGGAAAGTTAAAGTCACCCATTACAACAACCCTACTGCGTCCACACTTTTCCAAAATCTGTCGACCTATGCTTTCTGCAATCTCCCTGCTGCTATTGGGGGGCCTGTAGTAAACCCCTAACGAGGTGACTGCTCCCTTGCTGTTCCTAATTTCCACCCATACTGACTCAGTAGGCAGATCTTCCTCGACAAAGGAAGCTTCTGTAGCTGTGATACCCTCTCTGATTAGTAGTGCTACACCCCCTCCTCTTTTTCCCCCCCTCCCTATTCTTTTTAAATGTTCTAAACCCTGGAAGATCCAGCAACCATTCCTGCCCCTGAGAAACCCATGTCTCTGTTATGGCCACAACATCATAGCACCAGGTACTGATCCATGCTCTAAGTTCATCACTTTTATTCCTGATACTCCTTGCGTTAAAACAAACACACTTTAACCGATCCCTTGGTTCCTTCCCAGGAAAATCCTTCCCACTAGCTGGTCTACCTCTTGCTACTGCCTCACCTGCATCAACTCTCACCTCTGGTATACAGCTCAGGTTCCCACCCCCCTGCCATACTAGTTTAAACCCTCTCGTACTACTCGAGCAAACCTTCCACCCAGGACATTGGTCCCCTTCCAGTTCAGATGCAACCCGTCCTTCTTGTACAGGTCCCACCATCCCCAGAAGGCATCCCAATTATCTACATATCTGAAGCCCTCCCTCCTACACCAGCTGCGTAGCCACGTGTTAAGCTGTGCCCGCTCCCTGTTCCTCGCCTCGCTATCTCGTGGCACCAGTAGTAAACTAGAGAACACTACTCTGTTCGTCCTGCTTTGCAGCTTCCATCCTAACTCCCTGAAATCACTTTTTATATCCTCAATCCGTTTTCTGGCTATATCATTAGTGCCAATATGTAACACGATTTCTGGCTGTTCGCCCTCCCCTTTTAGAACCTTATACACCCGATCGGAGACGTCCTGGACCCTGGCACCAGGGAGGCAACATACCTTCCGGGAATCCCGATCCCGACCACAAAATCTCCTGTCGATTCCCCTAACTATTGAGTCCCCTACAACGAGTACTTTTCTATTCTGCCCCCTTCCCTTCTTTGCCACAGTGTCAGGCTCAGTGCCAGAGAACTGACTACTATGGCTTTCCTCTGGTAGGTCATCCCCCCCAGCAGTATCCAAAACGGTATACTTATTGCTGAGGGGAATGCCCACAGGGGATCTCTGCACTGTCTGTCTGTCCCCTTTCCTCCCTCTAACTGTGACCCATCTATCCTTGTCCTGAGCCTTAGGAGTGACCAACTCCCAGTAACTTCTCTCAATTACCCCCTCTGCCTCCCGAATGATCCGTAGTTCATCCAGCTCCAGCTCCATTTCCCTAAAACAGTTTTCAAGGAGCTGGAGTTGGGTGCACTTCCCGCAGATGTAGCCAGCGGAGACGTGTGCCATGTCTCCCAACTGCCACATTCTGCAGGAGGATCAAACAACTGCCCTAGCATCCATACCCCACTTATCTGAACACCCACTTTCGTAAGGTATGATTTGTCTGGATAGCATGCAATACAATACATTTCACTATATCTCAGTATATTTGACAGATAAATCAGGACAATTCATGAACCACACACACACATACACATAAACCTACGGGGGGAATCTGTATTTGCATATTAGTGATTTGCAGATTTATCTGTCAATGCGGTGTTTTATAAATTCTTACTTTAGAAATAAAACCAATCTGAACCAAACCAAAACAAAACACAAACAGATTCTAAACAAAGCCTCACACCTAATACATTGTCTGACCTCTTCTATACACTGATAAAACCTTTAGTTCTCTCAGGGCAGCAACTTGAAAGGAAGTCAGGGTTTGCATATAAATATTAATCAACATAAATCTTCTGACTGATTAAGGATTTAACAGCACCTCAGGTTTGTTTAGTACATCCTGATCAGTGGTCTGGCCCTTTGATCTTTAACTTACAAATTCTGTGTCTGATACCACCTCTCTCACTCACACGTGACGAAGAAGATAAGCTCCGAAAGCTTGCGATTTCAAATAAACCTGTTGGGCTACTACCTGGTGTCATGTGATTTCTGACATAGTGAAGAAGGTCCAGGGAAAGAAAACATCCTGTATCTGCAGTGACTAAAGGAACTCACATAACCTCAGCGTGCTCTTCTGAAGCTGCAGGCCTCATGTTCTCCTCCTGTTTGTCATCCAGGCCCTGATGAACCCTTAGCAAGAAACTCAAAGCCAAGGGGCTCCTTTCTTCCCAGTGATATGTGGTACAGCATTAAACTCATTTCAGATGAAGTGCCACAGAGAATTTCAATAATCAATGTTGCTTGAAGTTTTAATAAAATGTCCCAAAGTGCATCCCAAAGTGATCCTGACTGAACGAAGATGCTGGAGATCACAGTGGGTCAGGCATTATCCATGGAGAAAAGGCAAACTAACATTTCCAGTCTAGATGACCCTTCATCAGAGCTGACATGAAGTGTGGAGGGGGACAGTATTTATGGAATAGTGTGGAGGTGTAGGGCTATGGGAGAAAGGGTGTTAACAGTACAGATGAAGTGATCGGAATGAGAATAGCAAAACAATGGTGTGTCTAACTGCCAGACAGACAAGAACAGACAGTCCCACTGGAATGGGGCAAGGGGAAAGTGGATGTGGTGGCAGAAAATGCAACAAATAAAGCTAAAAGGGAAGAAATGGGAGTGAGTTCACAATCTGAAGGCGTTGCACTCAATGATAAGTCCAGAGGTTGTAAAGTGCTCAGTCTGAAGCTGAGATGTCGTTCCTGCAGTTTAAGCCAAATCTCTGGAGCAGTGCAGCATGCTGAGGATAGACAAATGGTCATTCAAGCAGGACTCTGTGTTAAAATAACTGGCTGAGGGAAAGTTGGGATAACGCATGCAGATGGACTGAAGGCGTTCTGCAAAGCGGTCAGCGAGTCTGCATTTGGTTTCTCCAGGATGGAGTAAGCCACATTGGGTGCAGCAATTAGAATACGAAAAAAATTGGAGGAGGTACAGGCGAAATGCTGCTTCACCTGGAAAGACTGTTTAGGTCTTGAATAGTGAACAGGGTGGAGGTGAAGGGGCAGGTGTTACACCTTCTGCAGTTACATGGAAGGGGGCCATGGAGAAGGCGGTGATGTTGGGGGTCATAGAATGGTAGCAGTGGTAGCATTTAGGTGCAATACTCAGAAATTATTGTAAAATATGAAGTAGCACTGCTGCCTCACATCACCAGGGGCCTGGGTTCAAATCCATCCTTAGGCAACTGTGTACAGATTGCACATTCTCGCCATATTTGTGTGGGTTTCCTCCCACAGTCCCACGACGTGCAGGTTAGGTGGATTGCCATGCTAAATTGCCAAGTGTCCAGGGATGTGCAGGTTTGGTGGATTAGCTGTTGAAATGCACGGTAATAGGAATAGGTGTTGGGTATTGGTGGGATGCTTTCTCAAGGGTTAGTGTGGACTTGATGGGCCGAATAGCCTCCTTCCACACTGTAAGGATTCTATGATCCCTTGTGTTGAAATGGGACGGCACACGCTCATTTCTAATTCAGTGGGTCCAAATAACTTTGCTACATGTGGATCATGCCATACATCAGGTCCACAGAGTGATCTCCATAGCTGAGCTCCAGCATCTTCTGCCATAGCTACCAACTTTCGTTTCCTGCAAGGAAAAGCAAACCGTTGTGAAAATGGATTTTTTTAAAGCAACTGCCCTGTTATCCGAACTCTGCTGCAATTTCACCCCCCCCCCACCCCTCTCCCCAGCAATAAGCTGCAACCTCCACTTTGCAGCTTCCTCGAGGTACCACACCGCCCGCACGTGGTAGGGCCCCGGGAGGAGGGCGGGGCTGGCGTCACCGAGCAACTGGCGTCACACCGTGGCACCAACCATCTGCTGGAAGAGGGTTGGGGGGGGGGGTGGATGGCAGAGACATGGCCCAACGGTTGTTTGACAAATCGGAAAATCATAGCACCTGGAGCGGCAAAGTACACTATACTTAATCTGTTTGAGGCATGGTATTGTTTTCGCCTGTCTTTGTGAATATAGCTGACATGCGTTTCCTGGGTCCAAATTGAAATCCCCCCCTACCCGTTGGTCCCGGGGACGTTTTGAGCCGCTGTGACTGAACAGTGAGCCCGCGGTGATGTGGGCTTCAGGGTGGAGGGTGGTGCCCGGGACGTGAGATTGACGCCGCTCATTTTCAGCACCGTTTCACGGCGTTGGGATTGATAAAGTGCCATTTGTGCATTTTTTTTCGAAAAAATATTTTGGCTTTTCGTTGTTCGTTCGTGTGGAATCGTTCGTTATTTGTGTGTGTGTGTGTGTTTTTGTTGGCGGAGGGGGGTGGTGTGTGTCGGATTTTCTCGGTGTTGTCGAGGTTGAGTCCAGACCTTCTCTCTGCGAGGCCTGTGGGTGAGCTGGCCCGGCCTACCGAGCCGCCATGTGGCTGCAGCTGCTCGAGGTGTTGGGCCTGGAACCGGCCGCCGAATCGTACTCGGGGGTATGGTGGGGCAACGACCCGCCGCCCAAATCTCAGTTCGCCGTCTTCGGCGCCGTCATCAGCGACTTGTTGTCGCTCCTGTGGACCACGAACCTGGGCATGATCACGGCGGTGAGCGCCGGGATAGCCGTGACCGCCTGCGTCCTGGCTGTGCTCACCATCTACCTGGCCAAGTGTGTCCGCTGGAAGCAGGGCAACAAGAGCAGCAGCACCGTGGCGTCCCTGAAGTCGGCGAAATCGACAACATCTCACACTCCGTGCCGCAAGGTGCGTGCCCCACCCCGGGGGGGAACGGTTCTGATTTCATTTAGTTAGCAACTGCACTGTCCTGATCGCACTAAGGGGTGGGACATAGAGCGTATCCTTGGTAAGGATAAAAACCGAAAGGACTGCAGATGCTGTAAATCAGGAACAAAAACAAAGTTGCAGGAAAAGCTCAGCAGGTCTGGCAGCATCTGTGAAGGAGAGAACAGAGTTAACTTTTCTGGTCCGGGGACCCTTCCTCAGATATGTAAGGCGATGTTGGCCGTGGAGGGAGCACAACCTAGGTTTACAAGAGTGATACAGGACTTGAGGGGTTAAAGTCAAGGGAGAAGAATTTAAAAGGGATAGGGATGATCAGATGGTGGTCTTCAAGGACTTCAAGACTAGGGGGCACATTTTTAAAGTGAAAGGAGAGAGATTGAGAGAAAAATATGAGAGGCATGGAGCGTGGTTCAAGTGTGGAATGAACTTTGAGGAAGCGATGGAAATGGGTATAATTACAACGTTTAGAAAACTTTTGGATAAGCACATGGGTAGGAAAGGTTTAGAGGGATATGGGCAGGGAACAGGCAGGTAGGTCTAGTTTAATTTTGAGGTTATTGTTTGGCATGGACTGGAGGGTCTGTTTCTATGCTATATGACTGTATTAGCAGGAAAAATCAGGGTAGATAAACAGTTTCCACCTGTTGGGGATTCTAGACCCGAGGGACATAGTCTGAGAATTAGGGCCAGACTGTTCAGGAGGGATGTTGGGAAGGGCTTCTACACACAAAGGATAGGAGAGGTTTTGAACTCTCTTCCACAAATTGCAGTGGATGCTAGATCAGTTGGTAAATTTAAACGAGATTGATTAAATTTTTGTTAAGAAAAGGTATGAAAGGATCTGGAGATAATGGGAACTGCAGATGCTGGAGATTCCAAGACAACAAAATGTGAGGCTGGATGAACACAGCAGGCCAAGCAGCATCTCAGGAGCACAAAAGCTGACGTTTCGGGCCTAGACCCTTCATCAGAGAGGGGGATGGGGGGAGGGAACTGGAATAAATAGGGAGAGAGGGGGAGGCGGACCGAAGATGGAGAGTAAAGAAGATAGGTGGAGAGGGTGTAGGTGGGGAGGTAGGGAGGGGATAGGTCAGTCCAGGGAAGACGGACAGGTCAAGGAGGTGGGATGACGTTAGTAGGTAGCTGGGGGTGCGGCTTGGGGTGGGAGGAAGGGATGGGTGAGAGGAAGAACCAGTTAGGGAGGCAGAGACAGGTTGGACTGGTTTTGGGATGCAGTGGGTGGGGGGGAAGAGCTGGGCTGGTTGTGTGGTGCAGTGGGGGGAGGGGATGAACTGGGCTGGTTTAGGGATGCAGTGGGGGAAGGGGAGATTTTGAAACTGGTGAAGTCCACACTGATACCATATGGCTGCAGGGTTCCCAGGCGGAATATGAGTTGCTGTTCCTGCAACCTTCGGGTGGCATCATTGTGGCAGTGCAGGAGGCCCATGATGGACATGTCATCAAGAGAATGGGAGGGGGAGTGGAAATGGTTTGCGACTGGGAGGTGCAGTTGTTTATTGCGAACTGAGCGGAGGTGTTCTGCAAAGCGGTCCCCAAGCCTCCGCTTGGTTTCCCCAATGTAGAGAAAGCCGCACCGGGTACAGTGGATGCAGTATACCACATTGGCAGATGTGCAGGTGAACCTCTGCTTAATGTGGAATGTCATCTTGGGGCCTGGGATGGGGGTGAGGGAGGAGATGTGGGGACAAGTGTAGCATTTCCTGCGGTTGCAGGGGAAGGTGCCGGGTGTGGTGGGGTTGGAGGGCAGTGTGGAGCGAACAAGGGAGTCACGGAGAGAGTGGTCTCTCCGGAAAGCAGACAGGGGTGGGGATGGAAAAATGTCTTGGGTGGTGGGGTCGGATTGTAAATGGCGGAAGTGTCGGAGGATAATGCGTTGTATCCGGAGGTTGGTGGGGTGGTATGTGAGAACGAGGGGGATCCTCTTGGGGCGGTTGTGGCGGGGGCGGGGTGTGAGGGATGTGTCGCGGGAAATGCGGGAGACACGGTCAAGGGCGTTCTCAATCACCGTGGGGGGAAAGTTGCGGTCCTTAAAGAACTTGGACATCTGGGATGTGCGGGAGTGGAATGTCTTATCGTGGGAGCAGATGCGGCGGAGGCGGAGGAATTGGGAATAGGGGATGGAATTTTTGCAGGAGGGTGGGTGGGAGGAGGTGTATTCTAGGTAGCTGTGGGAGTCGGTGGGCTTGAAATGGACATCAGTTACAAGCTGGTTGCCTGAGATGGAGACTGAGAGGTCCAGGAAGGTGAGGGATGTGCTGGAGATGGCCCAGGTGAACTGAAGGTTGGGGTGGAAGGTGTTGGTGAAGTGGATGAACTGTTCGAGCTCCTCTGGGGAGCAAGAGGCGGCGCCGATGCAGTCATCAATGTACCGGAGGAAGAGGTGGGGTTTGGGGCCTGTGTAGGTGCGGAAGATGGACTGTTCCACGTAACCTACAAAGAGGCAGGCATAGCTGGGGCCCATGCGGGTGCCCATGGCCACCCCCTTAGTCTGTAGGAAGTGGGAGGAGTCAAAAGAGAAGTTGTTGAGTGTGAGGACGAGTTCCGCTAGGCGGATGAGAGTGTCGGTGGAGGGGGCCTGGTCGGGCCTGCGGGACAGGAAGAAGCGGAGGGCCTTGAGGCCATCTCCATGCGGAATGCAGGTGTACAGGGACGGGACGTCCATGATGAATATGAGGTGTTGGGGGCCAGGGAATTGGAAGTCCTGGAGGAGGTGGAGGGCGTGGGTGGTGTCACGGACACCCACCTATGTCCGTGACTCCACCCACGCCCTCCACCTCCTCCAGGACTTCCAATTCCCTGGCCCCCAACACCTCATATTCACCATGGACGTCCAGTCCCTGTACACCTGCATTCCGCATGGAGATGGCCTCAAGGCCCTCCGCTTCTTCCTGTCCCGCAGGCCCGACCAGGCCCCCTCCACCGACACTCTCATCCGCCTAGCGGAACTCGTCCTCACACTCAACAACTTCTCTTTTGACTCCTCCCACTTCCTACAGACTAAGGGGGTGGCCATGGGCACCCGCATGGGCCCCAGCTATGCCTGCCTCTTTGTAGGTTACGTGGAACAGTCCATCTTCCGCACCTACACAGGCCCCAAACCCCACCTCTTCCTCCGGTACATTGATGACTGCATCGGCGCCGCCTCTTGCTCCCCAGAGGAGCTCGAACAGTTCATCCACTTCACCAACACCTTCCACCCCAACCTTCAGTTCACCTGGGCCATCTCCAGCACATCCCTCACCTTCCTGGACCTCTCAGTCTCCATCTCAGGCAACCAGCTTGTAACTGATGTCCATTTCAAGCCCACCGACTCCCACAGCTACCTAGAATACACCTCCTCCCACCCACCCTCCTGCAAAAATTCCATCCCCTATTCCCAATTCCTCCGCCTCCGCCACATCTGCTCCCACGATAAGACATTCCACTCCCGCACATCCCAGATGTCCAAGTTCTTTAAGGACCGCAACTTTCCCCCCACGGTGATTGAGAACGCCCTTGACCGCGTCTCCCGCATTTCCCGCGACACATCCCTCACACCCCGCCCCCGCCACAACCGCCCCAAGAGGATCCCCCTCGTTCTCACACACCACCCTACCAACCTCCGGATACAACGCATTATCCTCCGACACTTCCGCCATTTACAATCCGACCTCACCACCCAAGACATTTTTCCATCCCCACCCCTGTCTGCTTTCCGGAGAGACCACTCTCTCCGTGACTCCCTTGTTCGCTCCACACTGCCCTCCAACCCCACCACACCCGGCACCTTCCCCTGCAACCGCAGGAAATGCTACACTTGTCCCCACACCTCCTCCCTCACCCCCATCCCAGGGCCCAAGATGACATTCCACATTAAGCAGAGGTTCACCTGCACATCTGCCAATGTGGTATACTGCATCCACTGTACCCGGTGCGGCTTTCTCTACATTGGGGAAACCAAGCGGAGGCTTGGGGACCGCTTTGCAGAACACCTCCGCTCAGTTCGCAACAAACAACTGCACCTCCCAGTCGCAAACCATTTCCACTCCCCCTCCCATTCTCTTGATGACATGTCCATCATGGGCCTCCTGCACTGCCACAATGATGCCACCCGAAGGTTGCAGGAACAGCAACTCATATTCCGCCTGGGAACCCTGCAGCCATATGGTATCAATGTGGACTTCACCAGTTTCAAAATCTCCCCTTCCCCCACTGCATCCCTAAACCAGCCCAGTTCATCCCCTCCCCCCACTGCACCACACAACCAGCCCAGCTCTTCCCCCCCACCCACTGCATCCCAAAACCAGTCCAACCTGTCTCTGCCTCCCTAACCGGTTCTTCCTCTCACCCATCCCTTCCTCCCACCCCAAGCCGCACCCCCAGCTACCTACTAACCTCATCCCACCTCCTTGACCTGTCCGTCTTCCCTGGACTGACCTATCCCCTCCCTACCTCCCCACCTACACCCTCTCCACCTATCTTCTTTACTCTCCATCTTCGGTCCGCCTCCCCCTCTCTCCCTATTTATTCCAGTTCCCTCCCCCCATCCCCCTCTCTGATGAAGGGTCTAGGCCCGAAACGTCAGCTTTTGTGCTCCTGAGATGCTGCTTGGCCTGCTGTGTTCATCCAGCCTCACATTTTGTTGTCTTGAAAGGATCTGGAGTTGGTTTATAGATCAGCCATGGTCTTACTGAATGATAAAACAGGCTCGAGAGGATGAATAGCCTATCCTGTTCATGTGTTCCAATCCATGCAGAGAAAGTAGAGTTAACATTGAGTCCAGTGACCCCTCTCAAAAAAAATGCATCAAAAGCAACTAATTAGCCTCGATACACTGAGTCAGTGTGGACAATAAGTGGTATAAGCCCTGGCTCCCAGACACTGGGAAGGTGCTCTACCCTGCCAGACCTGCTGAGTTTCTCCAGCAATTCCTGTTTTTGTTTCAAATTTCCAGCACCTGCTGTTGTATGTTTTATTTCACATTGTCCATCTTGTCATTCTGAGCCTGCCTGCCACATTCTCGTTTCCAATCTGCTGTTGTAATCGCAGTCTTTGTGTGTGCGTGCCAGTCTCCTTTCTGGCCACTGGTAGTCTCTGTGGTGTGATAGCGGGGAATTCACCAATAGAAATGACGATGAATGTCAAGAGACATTCTTAGATTCTCTCTTGTTTGAGATTGTCATTGCTTGTCACGTGTAGTTAAACTTGAATGCTGTCTCGGCCTTACTGCATAGGTTTCGGCTATTTTCCTGGAGCATTGGAGGCTGAGAGGTGATGCTAGAATCAGATATTAAGAAGATATGTTAAGACATGTAGAAAATCGTTATGGGATTGTGAATTCTGAAATCCAATTCAAATTTAATGGTAACATTCAGAGTCTGTCTGAATAAGAAACTACTTTAGGTACAAGCGTGCTTAATCAAGTTTACTAATTTTGTAAGATATGAAAATAAGTATAACAGAAATTAGACAACCAGTTCGTCTGTAAAAGCTTAATTTAAGACAACTTTATTAGTGTCTTATACAGGGATATGGGGATAGGTAGGAAATGATGTACCTGTACAGGGACTACATCCAGAATACAATGGTTTGGCCTTTTTAATTAAAGAAGGAAATACTTGTATTCAAAGCTGTTCAGAGCAGGTTAAATCAGTTGATCTGTACATTCAAGGGTTGAGTTTTTGCCTGTTGCACTCTAGAAGAATGAGAGGGGACCTTATTGACAATTAAAGATCTTAAGGAGCCTTAACATAGTGGATGCTGAGAGGATGTTGCTCTTTAATGAAGAGTCTAGACCTGGAGACCCAATTTAAAAGGTAGAGTCTCCTATTTATGATTGAGATGAGGAGAAATTTCATCCCTCAGTGGGTCATTAGAGAAGGGAATTCCACACTAGACTAATGTAAAGGCTAGCTTTTGAATACTTTCAAGGGTGAGTAAGATTTATTTTTATATATATTTGCTTGACAAAGCAGTCAAGGGTAATGGGGTAGACACAAAAAAGTGGAGTTGAGACCACAGCTAGATCAGCCATGATATTATTGAATGGCAGTTCAGAATAAAGGGGCTGAAGGGCCTTCTCCTCATAAATCTAATGTTTTATGGAAATAATTTTTTTTATTTTTGAAACTTGACAGTCAAGGTGTAATATTGTATCCAAATTTAACATGTCTATTGGCTACTCAAGGCAACAAACTCTAATCTTTCCAGTGCCCCCTGAGATAATGGGTTTCATACAGATGATTTAGTTTGCTTTTCTCCTGAACTACAGAATCCAGAGAACGCATAGCAAAGTTACAGCACAGAAAAAGGCCATTCAGTTTTTAAGGGGAGGTGATGGCCTAGTGGTATTATTGCTGGACTGTTAATCCAAAGACCCAGAAAATGTTCTGGGGACCCGGGTTCAAATCCTGCCATGGCAGATGGTGGAATGTGAATTTAATAAAAAATCTGGAATTAAAAGCCTAGTGATGACCATGAAACCATTGATTGTCAGAGAAACCCATTCATAGCTCTGAAGCAAAATTGATAAAAGAATAGGAAAATGAAAAATGAGGATGGGTTTTTGCAGTCATACTGGAATAAATTTCAAAAAGTGATCTGCACCTGGTGATTACTGTTGTAGTGGAGAGAGAGATAATGGGAACTGCAGATGTTGGAGAAGCCAAGATAACAAAATGTGAGGCTGGATGAACACAGCAGGCCAAGCGGCATCTCAGGAGCACAAAAGCTGACGTTTCGGGCCTAGACCCTTCGGCCTGAAACGTCAGCTCCTTTACTGTTGTAGTGGTGTTGGTTAGTTCAGTTAGTTGTGTGGCTGGCTTGTAATGCAGAGTGACACCAACAACATGGGTTGGGAGGCTGCAAGCAAAGACAGGTCTCTTTCGTTTCCCAACCTCTAGGAATAGTAAGGAAGCAATCCTTAAAGGCTCAGAAAAGAAGATCTTTGAACATAAGCAAAGATGTAGTCCAACTGATTGGATACCAAATTGAGGATCTTCTGTCGCTCTGTAGTTGACAATAACATTGCCACCAAAATAAAGAATTGTGAGGAAGTCACCTCATTTTGCCCTTATGGTTTGGACTCAACCCACAGAAGTTGTACCTTTTTACCTGTGATTTCACCCCATGATACTTCTGCAGAGCTGACCATTTGGGTCTAGGCCCGAAACGTTAGCTTTTGTGCTCCTGAGATGCTGCTTGGCCTGCTGTGTTCATCCAGCTTCACACTTTGTTATCTCGACCATTTGTCTGTCCTGCTTGTGAATGAATGTGTGTGTATTTGCATCTGGAGGGGATTTTGTTTTCACTTGGCATTGTAGTAGCCAATTATCTGTTTTGTTAAGAAGTTTGTTTCTAATTTTTTTCTCTTTATTGATGCAACTTGATGTGTATTTCTTTTGTCCTGGGTAGCAGTCAACATCATACAAATTAACCATCTTAGTGATTCATTTGGTCACTTTATAGATTTGTGATGCCACATGGAATAGTGGGTAATGATCACCAGCACACTTTTCTCATCGAGATTGTGACATTGCGATTTGAATTTCTGTTCTCTAGATGAGTTACCAGTGACAAAAGCACCACACTTCTGTACCCTTACAGTTTGTAAATAGGGGTATTGAATTTGGGAGTAAATATTTATGACACTACATGTATAAATCCATTGTTATACTACAACTACTGTGTGTAATTTTGAATGACCTATTAAAGAAATGTCATTCAGTCAGCTGAAGAGTGTTTCACAAAAATGGGACCTTGTAGTATGAAGACAGGCAAGAGTTAGTGGGATTATTTCATTAAAGCTGAGAAGGCTCGAAAGAGTTTCAGTGGAAGCTTTTGAAATTATGCAGAGAAAGCTGTAATTAATGGTAATTGTACAATGAGTAAACACTGGACAAGTTACACAATCAGGTGTGAAGATGAAGCACATTTGTTGTAAATAAAGTGAGAAAGAGGTTAAGAGACATTTTAAAAAAAACATAATTGTTCGAACATTGAATTGTTTGAAGTGGCAAGTGGTTGAGGCCAGGACATCTTTTATGGAAAATCTTGGCTTTGAGGAGCATGTGCATTGGTGGTATTAGTTTTCCATTACTTTAGGAAAAAGCTGGTAAAGACAGGATGAGTTGAATGGTCTGCTTCTGAATGGTAAACTTCTATAGTTCTATGCCAGAAACTGACCAATACTTCTCTCATACGAATCATGCATGTAATGCTAATACTCATGTAGGAACTGCTTGGTTAAAACAGGAAATTATGGTTTAAGTACTTCGGTTATGCAGGTACGTATGAATGTTTTCTGTCTATGCTACTTAACTCTCAAGTTTGTGTAATTTTTTGGCATGCGTTATTGATGATTTTCCACAAAGCTTTTCCTATTACTCTGCTATAACTCTAAGGAAGCATAAACAAAGCCCTGGCATGCAAGCAGGAAATTTGCACAGTAAACTACCATCTCCCATTCCAAGTTCCTGGTGTATTTGATTTTATGAATCTGATTGTTCTCATCCCTTGATCCACTGCTGCAAACTGGCTTAAGAAAATGTCAGTTGTACTTCTATTTAGACTTACAGGATAGTATTTTGTTAAGTGGAGGACAGTCTAAACTCTTAAAAACAGTGAATAGGAAATGATTCCAGCATTCTCGCCACTTCCTTGGTGCCCCTAATTTACACTGTCTTGGATGAAGGGTTCCTAATTTGCCTTTCTAATATGGCCAGCTCTATTGCTGGAATAGGCATCATTTAGCACCTTCCAGTCTTTAAGTCAAGCTAACTTGCTGGTGTTAGAGGGTTTGAGCCATAGAGAGAGGCTGAATGTGCTGGGGCTATTTTCCCTGGAATGTTAGAGGTTGAGGGGTGGCCTTTTAGAGGTTTATAAAATCATGAGGGGCTTGGATAGTGTGAACAGCCAATATCTCTTTCCTGGAGTAGAGGAGTCTAAAACTGATGACCTCTGGTTTAAGGTGAGTGTGGAAAGATATAAAAAAAGACCTAAAGGGTAATGTTTTCATACAGAAGGTGGTGTATGTGTATAATGAGCTGACAGAGGAAGTAATGGAGGCTAGTATAGTTATAATATTTTAAAAGGCATTGGGATGGATATATGAATAGAAAGGGTTTAGAGGGATATGGACCAAATTCTGGCAAATGGGATTAAGTTAGGTTATCTGGTCGGCAAAGACGAGTTAGTCTGAAGGGCCTGTTTCTGTGCTCTTATGACCCATGGCTTCTGTTGGTGGGAATCTTTGGAAACTAATTTCCAAAGTTTTTGCCCATGACATGTGTCAGCTCATCCCCACTCCACTTTGAATGACTGTTCATATTCTGCATGCTATTAATTAATTACTGCTTTTGTACTTCAGTCTCAGATCTAGGTTACAAAATTTTGTGCATCTTTACAACACTTTGGAGCTATGGGAATTATTCTGACTGGCATCCGTGCAGTAACATTGAATATCATAATGATTAATGATGAACTGAAATACCATGTAACAGCCAGTTTTACATGGTAACTTAATAAGACAGCTCTATTACAGCATCTTCTCTGGACATTTTTACCACAGTCAGAACCAATAGTAAAATGAGCCACAGATGTCTACAGCTGAAAGAAGAATCTGATTTTAGTACAATGTATATGTATAACCACTATTTTCAAAACTGTTTTTACCAGAATTAAAATTGTCCCCCATTAAACTGTATTGGTATATTATTACTGCTAAATTACTGATTCTATTTACTAGTCTGTCAGAATAAAAATGCAATGTTTCTTTATTTGCAGTGTCGCTTTCGTAAAAAGCTGAAGAGGACTGAAACAAATTGGAAAGCTGCGATTAATGGTAATTGTAGATGAATAAACATTAGACGAGTCATACAACCATCTATGAAGATTAAGTGCATTTTTGGCAGTTATTGATTTTTCTGAAACTTCTCTATTTTACTATTTTCCTTAAGAGTCAACTGAGACAGAACAAGAGATGGAAACGGAAAAACAGGTTCCTTTACATAAATATAGAAAGGGTTTTAATTTCATGAAAAAGTAAGTTTTATTTTTTGAAAAATATTCAAGAAAAATTTTATCAAGCATATGTTATATGTTTACGTTTACATCCTAAAGCAAGTCACTCTATTGGAATAACTTTCAAACAGATTTTTGGTGAGCAGCCACTTTGAAGCAATTCAAGTAATAATGGAGCAGTAATGTCGTGAATAACTTGCTTCATGGAGTTCTATAAATGCATATCTAACTTGTGAAAGCACTGTGTTGAGCATCTTCAATATAGAAATACTTTTCTGTTCCCTGAAGAAATACTGCCAGAAAATGATCTTAAAAAGTTACACATAATATTCATTTTAGGTGCTGGTGGGAGACAGGTTTTTGGTAATGTATGAATAGTTCAGACAAGATAACAAAAACCTCAAAATATTTTTGAAATGCTTTATTCAGGGTAAAATTAATGAGTCTTTAGAATTATATTAATTATTTAAGCATTGCCTACATTACAGGAACATTGTCTTTGGCAACATTTACTGTTTTTTTTAAAAAGGAAAGTATAGTACAGAAAAAAAAGTAGGTGAATAAAAAATGTATTTGGTGAATAAGAAACAATGATTTTATGTAT
This sequence comes from Stegostoma tigrinum, assembly GCF_030684315.1. Lineage (NCBI taxonomy): Eukaryota > Metazoa > Chordata > Chondrichthyes > Orectolobiformes > Stegostomatidae > Stegostoma > Stegostoma tigrinum. The sequence continues at coordinate 2,966,252 of NC_081359.1, read as the reverse complement.
TAAACAAGAGTCATTCAAAACATGAACTCTTTTTCTCTCCAAGTTTGTTGCCAGACCTACTGAGTTCCTCCAGCATTTTTGTTTCTATTTCTGATTTCCAGTATCTTCAGTACTTTGCTTGTGTTAATAGTTTAAGGTAAATGGGTATTGCTTGAATGAGAGATGGTTTGGAAATTCCAGGGACCAATACTGGCTGCACTTGATAACAGGCGTAACTTTTTTGGTTAAGTGTAAGGTATGTTAGACTACATAGTCTACACAAACCTCACTTGCCCTTCCTTATACTTACAGCCGCCCACAAATATTGTAGGCACTTTTTTTTTCACACTGACCTGCAGTAACTGAAGAGTTATTTATACGTGGCACATTCTATAACAAACTGGGACCTGTGTGAACAGGACAAGCAACTGGGTATTTCGTCAAGTAATCCGAAAAGGAATTGGTATCCACCAGTCAGAAGATGGGAGGCTGATAGGTAGTCAGGAAAGCCCCAGAGTGCATCTCACTGAAATTTTTCTCTTTTTTTAGAAAATAGTGAGAGTTCCTCAGGACATTGTGTTGTCAATGGGGGTTTAAACTAATTTGGCAAGGGGATGGGACACAAAATTTGAGGTGTACAGTCACATGGGGATGTACAGGAAAGAGGAAAAATCGTCAATCTGGATGACAGTGGTGAGAGACATACTAGCTCTGACAATGTGGAGTCTGAACGGGTAGAGCTGAGAAATACCAAGGTGCAAAAACATTTGTGAGTGTCATATAAAGACCTCCCAACTGCAGTGGTGATGTTGGGAATGGCATTAAACAGGAAATTAGAGATGCATGTGATAAGGGAATATTGGTGATCGTGGGTGATTTTAATCTGCACAGAGATTAATCTAATTAGCTACAGTGCCCTACAGGAGGAATTCTGGATGGGATGCTTTTCTTGACCAATATATTGAGGAACAAACTAGGGAGCAGGCCATCTTGGACTGAATACTGTGTAATGAGAAGGGAATCATCACTGGTCTAGTTGTGCAAGACCCCTTGGGGATGAGCAACCGTAACATGATAGAATTTTTTTTTATCAAGATGGGGAGAGTGAGGTAGTTGATTCGGAGACTGAATCTTAATAGAGGAAACTAAGAAGATATAAGGCGTGAGTTGGCCTTGGTTGATTGGGGAGAGTTATTTAAAGGGATGACAGCTGATAGGCAGTGGCAAACATTCAAGGAATGTAAGGGGGAACTGCATTAACTCTTTATTCTTGTCTGGCACAAAAGCAAAATGGGTAAGAGGGCCAATCCATAGCATATAAAGGAAATTAGAGATAGTCTCCAATCCAAGGAAGAAGCATACAGACCGGCCAAGAAAAATAATAAATTTGAGGATCAGGAGCAGTTTAGAATTCAGCTAAGAAGGACCGAGGGATTGATTTAAGAAGGGGGAGTATGACAGTAAGGTCGTCAGGAACATAAAGACTGATGCTAAGAATTTCTATAGTTACGTGAAGAGAAAGGGGTTGGTGGAGACAAATGTAGGATCCCTATAAACAGAAATGGGGGAATGTATAATAGGGGACAAAAGTAGTTGAGCAACTGAGCACATAGTTTTGTACTGTCTTCGCGAAAGAGGAAATAAATCATATATCAGAAATTTTGGAGAATGCAAGATTTAGTGAGAGGGAAGAATTGAGGAAGATCAATATCAGTGGAGAAATGGTGCTGGGAAGATTACTGGGATTGAAGGTGGACAAATCCTCAGGGCCTGATAATCTGAATCCCAGAGTACTTAAGGAAGTGACTCGTGAAATAGTGGATGCATTGGTGGTCATCTTCAAGGATGTGATAGACTCTGGAACAGTCCCTGCAGATTGGAGGGTGGCTAATGTCACTCCAATTTTCAAAAAGGGAGGTAGAGAGAAAATGAAGTTATAGACCAGTGAGCCTAACATCTGCAGTGGAGAAAATTCTTGAATCCATTATGAAGGACTTTAGAGTGGAGCATTTAGAAAGCAGTGGCAGGATCAAATAGAGTCAGCGTGGATTTATAAAGATGAAGTCATGCTTGTTAAATCTTTTGGAATTCTATGAAAATGTAACTAGTACAGTTGACAAGGGAAGGCCAATCAATGTGGTATATTTGGACTTTCAGAAAATGTGACAAAGGCTCACAAGAGGTTATTGTGCAAGAGCAATGTGTATGGGATTGGGGGAAATGTATTGAGATGGATAGAAAACTGGTTGGCAGAGAGGAAACAGCGTAGGAATTAATGGGTCCTTTTCAAATTGGCAGGCAGTAACTAGAGGGGTGCCACAGGGATCAGTGCTGGGATTCCAGCTGTTCCCAATATATATTAATGATTTGGATGAGGAACAAAGTGTAACATCTCCAAGTTTGCCGATGACGTCAAGTAGGGTGGGAGGATGAACTATGACGAGAGGACAGACATCCTTCAGCACTATCTCGATAAATGAGGTTATTCACTTTGGAAGCGAAATCAAGAAGGCAAATCACTATGTGAATGGCTGTAAATTGGGAGAGGGGAGTGTGCAGATGGACCAGTCTCTAAAGGTGAGCATGCAGGTGCAGCAGGCAGTAAAGAAGGTAAATTGTATGTTGGCCTTCATCGAGTACAGGAGCAGGGATGTGTTGTGGCACTTACATAGGACCTTGTTGAGGCTACACTTAGTATATTGTGCGCAGTTTTGGTCTCCTTTTCTGAGGAAGGATGCTCTTGCTGTCTCGGGAGTGCAGCAAGTGTTTATCAGGCTGATTCCAGGGATGGTGGGTCTGACTTGTGAGGAGAGATTGACTAGGTTAGGATTGTTTTCGTGAGACTTCATACAAATGATGGGAGATCTCCTAGAGATTTATAAAATTCTAACAGGACTAGGCAGGCTAGATGCAGGGAGGATGTTCCCCAAGGTGGATGTGTCCACAACCAGGGATCACAGCGTGAGGATTCGGGGTAGACCATTTAGGACGGAGATGAGGAGACATTTCTTCACCCAAAGACTTGTGAACCTGTGGAATTCGTTACCACAGGCAGTAGTTGATACCAAAACATTGAATGTATTCAAGAGGCAGCTAGACATAGCACTTGGGGTGAACAGGATCAAAGGTTATGGGGAGAAAGCAGGATTAGGCTGTTGAGATTGTGTTGAATGGTGGAGCTGGCTCGAAGGGGGTGGCCATTTGGCCCTGCTCCTATCTTCTGTGTTTCTGTGACAAGATATTTATAGCCAGATTAAGGCCAAAGAGAGCACTACAAAGCTGGGTGGCATTGTAATGCAAGGGGTGTTGCTAGTAAGGCAGGAAGGTTGATAACGGTGTTGATAAATACATGGGAATATGGTATGGTATTGCTGTTACGGAAACGTGCTTAAGTGAGAGTTAGGTCATCAGCTCAGTGTTATATGATATTGAATCTTCAGATGTTATAGAGTGGAGTGATGTAAAAGAAGAGGTAGTGTTGCAATATTGATCAGAAATTCTATTATGTAATGAGGAGGAATAGTCTTATGGAGTTCTTCGTTTGAGAACTCGTACACAAGAACAAATAAATCCCTCTGTTACACATCACTCTGCAATCTCCCTTGATCTAATAATATTCTACCGTGAAAGTAGGCAGCTTCATATTTTTATTTATTTGTAGATAAATCCGTAGATTTGTTTTGCCCACTCACTTAACCAATCTGTATCCCAAGCACTTTGTTTCTGCCTCACCAGGTGCCTTCTGTGTATTTTGTACGGTGAAGTCCTATTATTATTTTTGTGATTTTGTTTGTAAACTGAAATGGGAAAAGAAGTAAGGATTGCTGCACTTGACATTCATTGTAAATGCGGTTTACACTGCTTGTCCAGCAGTGGCAGAAGACTAGTTGCAGGCAAGCTGGAGCCAAAGGGTGTGTATCAATGGAGATGCTGCTTGCAACAAGTAACTGATTGGTGTTGGAGAATGGTGGCCGGTCTTTGACAGAGGCCTTCTGGCTGCGATTGGCTCCCAGGTCAGCTGAACAGCTGGTCGGTGTGAATGTTTGGACAGAAACCATGGAATCTCAGGAACAGAAAAAGCTTCCTTTCTCTCTGCTGTTTAAAAAAACACATGAAGGCTTAAGAATGCCTTCATGGATGCTGTAAGCATTGACTCTTAACTAATAAGTCAGGGATAGCATAAGTATAAACCAATCTCCATGTGCCTCCTGCAAGCAACTGAAAGTACCTGGTGAACGAAAGTTGAGGAGCACCCAGTCCTGACAAGCCAACTGGATCATCTTATTGAGCCCTTAGGGCATGGAACATCAAAGTCTCTACCCAGTCCTTCCCTGTGCTTATCATACTCATTTTTATGTCAGTCTCTGTGTCCACTGGAGTTTTAAGAAGGGGATTAGAGCTTTAACTGGTAGAGTTTTCTGTTGACAGCTTGTGATAGCTGGAATCTTTATTTGTAAGAAATAGTATTCATCATTAAGTACAGAAACCAGGTCCATTCTTTCTGTACTCTGTACCTAAAAGATACATTAGAAACTTCTGCTTGATGCTATAAAATCTTGAACTTTTGTCTACAGTATCTGAAATCTACTTGGTCCCTTCATCCAAATGTCATTTAATATGAAGTGTAAATAACTGAGGCTCAAGAAAAGTAGGAACCTAGTTGTTCCTTTATTTTTGTAAATTGAGTGCAGGAATTCTTCATTTCATTTTAACATTGTTTCCTGCATGACCCAGCAACTGCACATCAACTATGGAGATATTCCACTGCACCACCACATTAATTATTCTTTTGTCCAAAATGGTTTCACTGCTATACCTTGGATCCATCCATATTACAGTCATTGGAGTTATACCTAAAATGAAGGTTATACCTAAAATGAAGGAAGACGTTTTTAGCGCTGAAGACTTATTCATCTCAGCTGCAGATATTGCTGCTGGAGTTCCATATAGCATCTGATTAGTCGACCATCTTTAGCTGCTTCATCAATGATCATGAATAGCAGAAGTGGAAAATTTGCTGATATTCACACTGTTTAATGTCATTTGTAGCTCCTCAAATAGTGAAAGAGTCTTTATCCACACATAGCAAGACCCAGACACTTCAGTTTGAGCAGGTAAGATGCAAATCGTATTCATACCACACAAGTGCCAGGCAATGACTATCTCCAGCAAGAGAGAACCTAACTGCATTCTTCTAATGTTCAACAGCTTTATCGACGCTGAATTTCCCATCAGTAGCATCCTAGATGGTTGATGGGGGGATGGGAGGGAATTCTACAGCAACTAACTTGTCTCCTGACTTCTTCAAGTCTATCCACCACTCTCAAAGTTTCATAGAAGTATTTACATAAGAGGCTCCAACTGCATTATCCATTTAGATAATCCAATGGTCTATGGTTGGCTAGCATTAATATCACATACCTGACCTCATAAATATTCCTAAATTGCTTCCTAGTCTCTCATGTAATGAAGTTCCCTGGAAAAAAACCCAGTACAGCAAGTCTCTTTTTTAAGCAATGATCTTTTCAGCAGAGCTGATTTGCGAGACTACATTCTGCTGACGTAACTTGCTTATTGTACCTGCTTCTGCTGCTGCTTATGCGTACACAGGGAATTGTGTAATACAGAAGTCTCTAACTTAACAATCTTTACTATGTACAGTCTCAGTTTTGCTGATATTTGTAAAAATAATATCAATTCAGGAGCATCCTCTTGCTTAATCTGTGCATTCAGATCTTTGATATTATGCTGTGGTCACTATCTGAGACAAAACGACTTGCTTTGATTGCCATCTACCGCCTTCTGTGTTCACTGTCTTCACGACAGTGTGTCTGATCTACAAGATGCAATGCAGTATCTGATCAAGGCTCTGATAACATCTTGAAAATCCTCAACCTCTGCAGCATAGAAGGATGGGGGATGTCAAGGCCAGGGTCATATTTTTAAGCTGAGGGGAGAGAGATTCAAAAAAGATATGAGGGGGATATTCTTTACACAGACGGTGGTTCACATGTTAGATGAACTTCCTGAGGAATCCCTGGGCGTGACCACAGTTTTTGTTTTATTCTTTGATGGGATGAATGCGTCACTGGTCAGGCAGCATTTTTTTGCCCATCCCTGCTTGCCCAGAGGGCATTTCAGAGTCAACCACATTGCTGTGGGTCTGGAGTCACATTAAGGCCAGACCAGGTAAGGATGGCTGCTTCCTTCCCTAGAGTGTGTTCGTAAACTGGATGGGTTTTTCCAAACAATCAAATGGATTCACAGTCACCATTAGATAAGTACATGAATAGGAAAAGTTTGATATGATTTGATTTAGTGTAGTCATATGTACTAACGTATAGTGAAAAGCTTAGTTTTGAGAGCGATACAGGCAGATTATAGCAAACAAAGACATTCAGATCATAGGGCGATTAGACAGAGTGAGGCATACAGGTTACAACTGCACAGGAGGTATGCAAAGCATTATTTGAAGTTAGAGTCCATTCAGCAATCTAACACCAGGGAAGAAGCTGTTCTTGAACCTGGTTGGGCGTCAGTACAAGCTTTTGTATCTTCTGCCTGATGGAAGTGGTTGGAAGATGGTATTACCAGGGTGGGAGGGGTCTTTGGTGTTATTCGCTTTTCCCCGGCACCAAGAAGATGGGACGGATACAGGCCAGGTGCAAGCAGGTGGGATTTGTTTAGTTTGGGATTATGTTCGACATTGACAGTGTGGACTTAGGGGCTATATAGCCTGTTTCCACACCATAGAGATTCTACAACAGACAAATTGGACCAAAGGTTCTGGTTCCATGCTGTATGACTCTATGACAAGGGACCAAATGTTTGGGAACAGCACCACCTGCGTGGCCTGCTGTGTTCATCTAGCTCTACATCTTGTTATCTCAATGAAGTAATATATCTGTTTCAGGAGGTACAAGCTGACTATGAATATTTGTTAGAACTACTAGATGTTCAGCTTTCCAAATAGGGAACTGCCCGTGAACATTGCAACAGATGGACAGCTTGGCAATTCAAATGAAACCAATTACAAAATTAATTTAGCCCTCACTGGTGACATTCAGTATGTGTTCAGATCAATCCACTACGAATATTGTCATTGCCTTTTTGTTTCAGTCACCAAACACAGATTCAGGACAATGAAACTGACAAATCACTGTTTTGTTATACAATTTAGAGTGCTCCAAACACAGCATGTCTGGTAGAGAGAGAAAGAGAGTTAATGTTTTCAGTCCAGTAATTGCTTATCAGAACCGAAATATCTACCTGTACTTTAAAGTTTATATTTGTGAGAATATAATATGCTAATAGCATTGTGTTTAACATTGACCTTACATTTATGTTGATAAGGTGGGTAAAATTGATTTTTATGTATTGACTTGTATGCATTGCACATAAACAGAAGACAGCGCAATGTAACAGAAGATTTTGACAAGTCAGAGTTCGAAGAGTGTAAAGATGCCCTCACTGAGAAAGGAGCTCTGAATAAAGTAGCACTTGACGAAAGTTCCTGTGAGGTGCCCTTTTCTGATCATCGTCATTGTCATTGCTGCAAAGATACATCTGGTTCATTGGATTCAGTTACATCTGAGAAACTAAGTTACAAGAAATCCAAATCTGTTTCCTACAATTCTTCTCAGTATAGTGCTTTAAAAGGTGGTGGGAAGGACTGTCTAGCCTCATCTGACCTTAAACAAAAATCTTTAAAAGAAAATTTGGTCAGAAAGCATACTTCAGTCGGAACAAACACATCTGATCAGTTTTCTTCGGAAGAAATATGGAGAACCACTCCTAGTGTTACATGGACAAGTACTGATGAGCAGTGTACAGTTATGAGTAAATCCGTGGATACGAATAGTTCAGAATCAAGAAGTAAATCTGAATTGAAAGAGACTGAATACAGCAGTTATGAGTATGAGAGATATTCCATATCACCACCAGAATTGAGAAAAGATGAAACAGTTATGTCAAAGATTATGCATGAGGATGCCAAAATGGCAAGGTCACAATTATCAAGTCCGGAATCATCTCTTAGTTACTGTACACAAACCACAAACAGTACTTACAATACTGAAGCGTCAGTGAGAAAAACACCATCTGTCAATGTGAAAAAGGTGGCACCTTACTCTATAATACAAGACCAGGTCCGCTATCCACTTTCTCCAGTATCTACGCCTGGTTTAGAAACCATTTCATTTTGCAGTAGTGATGGTTGTTCCTCTTTTGCTCATTATTCAGATACCCAGTGGTCATCTGAGTCATCTTGGTCTACAGGTACTAGCATCAATACTGTAACAGGTAACACCCACTTCTCTGGGCATGAAACCATTACTGAAATTGAAACGCCAAGCTGTGTGCCATCCTCCTGTCCAGCATCCCCAACAGGTCAGACCTTGTTTGCCTCTGGATCAGTAATCGACAAAACAAAAGAAGTGCCAGAACAGGATGATTTCGTAAATGATAGCTACTGTAATGACCTTCAAGGAACAGTCTTACCAGATGTGGAGATAGAACAAATGGAGTTACTGGGAGTTTCTAAAGTAAAGAACCAGCTTCCTTTGCCTGAGGTCTACCATTTGGGCGAAAATGAAAAGGACTCATCAGCGAGTGATACGAATTTTCATGCTTATCCATGCATTGAGGAAGTTGTTTTTTTGACAAAAGAAAATGTTGAAAAATTTGAATTACTTCAGCTCAAAAATGATCTTCATTCTGTTTTACCACCAGTTACTGAGGAGTTGGAAAATGCCAAGAAAAGTCAGCAGGTGAATGGAAAAGTTCATCAAATGGATGACTTGATTTATCAAACATTACCTTCACCTGTTCCAAAATTAGATGAGAACCAAATAAGGTCTCTTGAGCTGAATGTTGCTCGTATGGCATTAGAGAGTCAATGGGGTTTGCCACACATTCATAAAGAATCACTTGCAACAATGTTGCCACCACTGTCACCCTTACCTAAAAGCTCATATATTGAACCCCTCATCAAGGAAGTAGAAACACCAGTCCTTACTGGAAATGAAGTTAATGACTTGGAATTTAATCTGCAAAGAAGAATTGGAATGCATCAGTGGATGCCAACATCAATCAAGGAAGTTAACTCTGCAGACCCTACTAACTCTGTCGTAACAAAATCAAATCTAGAAAAACTCAAGGGAAGGCAGCCCACCCGCCTGAAGTTAAATTTGGAAAGAAAGGTAGCTCAAGACTCAGACAGCTTCCCTCTCATTCAAACAACTGCAGGAGATTTAGATGCGCTGGCTGAAATTAAGAGGGAAGAGTTTGAAACACCACTAACGTATAGTGAGCAGCCATTTCACCTTGAAATGAGGCCAGCAATTGAAGACAAAGCAAAATCTCATGCAGTCATCATTGAAGAAGTTAATACTCCTCAACTCAGTAAATGTGACATTGAATATCTTGAATCTCATCTAGATAGAAACAATTTTCAGCTCACATCTAACTGTTTTGTGAACAAAGAACAGCAATTTGAAGAGATATCGAGTCACCATCTGCAAAACGAGGTTAATAAATCTGAGACACCACAACAGTCTATTTCAACCGATCAGCCGTCAAAAACAGAGGCTGAGCGTGAACCATCATTGATCTCACTGAATGAATTCATTCTGCAAAATACTGATTTCACCTATGGGAATACCCTACTTTTAAACGAAAAACAAAGTCAAGTTAATCAGTTCAGTAAGACTGCAAAAAAAGATGATATTTCTGAGAACATCAGGTATAGTGTACCATCTGATTCAAATGACAAAGGGCAAACTTATCAAACAATATCAAACCAAAATGCTAAGATTGCTTCCCCAGTCTCCATTTTTAACACTAATAAATTAGCTAATCTAAAATCACAATCTCTTGATGAGGAACAGCCTCCAGCATCTGTAACACACGCAATGGATTGTAAAGAACTTAAATATTTTGATGAGATCAAAACAGACAGAGTTCAATTTACAAAACAACAAACATCAAGTAACATCCATCCATCGGTCCTGTTTAGGAAATCAGGCAACACTGGCATAGTAATGCCCATTGAGAAGGTTCAGAATGTTATGAGTGAACCTAATATTTGTGTTGCTGAGAAACAGTTTGAAGTTCCAGCACATGCTCACAAATCATTGAGCTGTGTTCACCTGAATAAAATTCCTACAACTAACATTCTTCCTCTTGATATAACAGCTCCTAGGCCAAGGCCACAATGTGTACCATTTATTGAGCAGGATGCTGTAGACTGCTTGGAGATGAACTTGAAACAAAGGCTTATTTCCCATCTCTGGGAATATCCAACTTCTTGTGAAAGTTCAATGAACATGATGACTCCTGAAGAAAGTCCCACAACCAAAGCAAGTGATGCCAACATTGAGCCAATTGGTGTGGAGTCACCTTTCATTGATCCTAAAACAAGAGAGAGCCTTGAGTGGCACGTTACACAGAGAAAATTGCAGCACAGCTGGGATTCATTCACAAATTTTCAGAACCCAACAGAAGTCTGCATTTCTTCTTCACCTAAATTGCCTCCTTCACCATCAAGTCCAAATGATACAGTTGTTATTACCACTGAATTGCCATTCATAAGTTCAGAACATAAAAAAATTGTAGAAAGAAATGTGAATAGAAGAATTGCAATTAATAAGCAGAGTCTGCCAAAGTTTGTCCAGCAATCTTTAGATGATTTTAGTGTTACCACACCACTGTCTTTAGAAAACTTTGATAGAAATTATTCAGTGGTCAATAACAGTGACATACCACATCCTTTAAATATCATTCCTTATCAGAACACACAGCTTGAGAATGAAAGAAAAGCTATGGTTCAAGCACATCAGAGTAATAGTGGAGAAACAAATGGGTTAAGAGAGGCTTCTTTTGTTATTAGATTGAAGCCGGAATATGAAAATAAATTAATTATGTGCTTAGCAAAACAGAAGGTTGAAATTAAATCAAATTGTTTACCAAACTTGGTATCAGAATCATATAAACGTTCATATTCTCAGACATCAAAGAAATATTTACCAGCGCTGATTAAATTTGGGAAAGGATATAAAAAGCCAAGGCCATTGTATATACCTTTTATGGAGCGTGATGCTGTTGATCGACTGGAAATGAACTTAAGTCAGAAGCTTATTTCAAATTTGTGCGGATTCCGAACTTTATATGAAGAGTCTTTGGAAATAATAATTCCTAAAGCACCAGCAATACAACCACCAATCAAGACACATGCAACTAAAATAGAACCCATTGGTATGGATACAGTTTTCCTTGAAGATAAAATTCGAAACAATCTGGAAAGGCATATCGTACAGATAAAACTTCAACTTAACTGGGGCATACCAACAGAAATTCAGAGCTCAAGAAATAAATTCATTCCAGCTGCTCCAAAGTTGATTTATTCCCAGCTAAATCCACAGCCTTGTTCAGACCTAGTTATTGTTTTAACAGATCTGGCATTTATAAGCAATGAACATAAGAAAACGTTGGAGATCAATATGAAGAAAAAGATCATCAATCGTAGACGGGGTCTCCTTCCCAATGTTGTGCAGAGGTCTTTAATCAATTTTATGGATTTTAGTTTAATAAAAGATCTCATTGCACATTCTGACATTGTGAAAAGAAGAAAATCATCATGCAGTAGCAATGATCATCATAAGATGTTACAGAATACTAAAAAAGTAGTTTTGTTGAAGCATAAAAGCAGTAGGAAAAACAGAGAACTTACCAAGATAGAATTTAAAGATAAACTAGAGATGTGCATTGCGAAACAATGCTTAGATATTAAAATGGATTATCTTCCTGATATTGTAAAAGAGATGTACAAAGTCACATACCCTTTAGAATCAAAGAAAAGTTTACCAAAATTAATTGCACTTGGCAGGGGTAATAAGAAACTACGGCCATGTTACATACCTTTTATCGAGCAGGATGTTGTTGATCGTTTGGAGTTGAATTTAAAACACAAACAGATTTCCAATCTCTGGGGACTTGAAACACTATATGAAAAGTCATTAGAGATGATGATTTCTCAAGAAATACCTCTTCCTCCAGCAATTCAGGCAACCGATACTAAAATACTACCTACAGCTGTGAAAACTGATTTCATTTCTAATAAAGCCAGGTGTATTTTGGAGTGGCATATTACACAGAAAAAGCTTGAATACGACTGGAGTTTTCCATTACATATTCAAAGATCACAAGAAGCATTCATTCCACCTGCTCCAAAACTAATTCCATCACAGTTCAACCCACGGCCTGATTTTTATGTAAATGTTATTCCAACTGAACTTGCATTTTTAGATGTTGAATGCAAGAAAAAATTGGATCTGAATGTAAAGAAACGGATCATCAATCATCAGTGGGGCCTCCCTAAGTTTGTTCATTCATCTTTAGAAAGTTTTATGTCTCGTGCACCAAAGGTAAAAGGTACCAAACCACAATTAGAAATATCAGAAGAAAATGACACTATGCTAAGTACGAAGGCTAAAGCAGTTTGTTTACAAAGCAAGTTGTTGCAGCTCAAGAGAACAAAATTGTCTGCACCATTTTCTGAACAAGCCACCAGATTGATGAAGAGACAGAAAAAAGGAGAGCTTTCTATACTTGCTGGTCTAAACTCAAAACAGAAAGTTCAGTTAGATATGTGTTTAACAATGCAATGCCTAGAAATAAAACTGGGTAGTTTGCCAGCAATTGTACAAGAATGCTACAAAAATACATATCCTCCAGCACAAAAAAAATCTTTACCAAAACTTTTGGCACCAGGTGAAGGTTTTAAAAAAGCAAGACCATTGTACATTCCATTTGTTGAGCAAGATGCTGTTGATCACCTGGAAATGAACTTGAAGATCAAACACATTTCCCACCTCTGGGGATTTCAAACTCTGCATGAAGAGTCATTAGAAATGATGATTCCCAAAGCTCCACCCGTGCTTCCAACATTGAAAGGAAATAAAGCCCAAATAGTGCCTGTGCCAATGGGAACCACTTTTATTAGCAAAGAAGTCAGAGATAAATTAGAATGGCATGTTACTCAAAAGAAACTTCAGTACAGTTGGGGCATACCATCACATTATCAGAAGTCGTTAGAGGCATTCATTCCAGTTGCTCCAAAGTTGGTTCCATCTCAGCTAAACCCGCAAGCTGATTCCGCTGTGGTTGTTACTCTGAATGAATTGCCATTTTTAGATGTTGAAACTAATAAAACATTGGAGTTGACTATCAGAAAAAAGATCATCAATCAGAGATGGGGTCTCCCTAACTTTATTCAATCATCTTTACGAAATTTCATGGCTCCTGCCCCGTTAATGAATGATAACTTATTACTGTCAAAAATGGTAACAAGAAAGAAATCAAAGACCAGTAGCATTGAAACAGAGAATTATAAAACTAGTTTCCAACAGAAAGCATTTATAAAAGCACAAGGAGATGATTTGTCATCAGCACAATTCCAAAAAAGTAGGAGTTCAAAAACAACCAAAATAGGTGAGCTCAAACCAGAAGATAAAAGTAAAATAGAAATATGCTTGCTAAAGCAACGTCTTGAAATTTGTATGGACTGCTTGCCAGAAATGGTGAAGTCGTTTTATAAGACCACTTATTATTCAATATCAAAAAAATCAGTAGTGCCACATAATATTATCCCCCGAAGTGGATTGAAAAAGCCAAAAGCATTGTATATGTCTTTTATTGAACAGAATATTGTAGACAATTTGGAACTTAACTTAAAACACAAACAGATTGACAATTTATGGGGAATTAAAACTTTATACGATGAATCAATGGAAATGATGATACCTAAAGCTCCTCCAGTGCCGCCACCAATCAAGACAAGTGGAGCTCAGATAGAGCCTGTAGGCGTGGAAATTAATTTCTGTGATGGTGAAATTCGAAAAGATCTTGAAAGTCACATTACACGAAAAATGCTTCAGCAAAAGTGGGGTTTACCATTTAATATTCAGAGGTCACAAGAAGCATTAATTCCACCTGCTCCAAAATTAGTCTTATCTGCCTTAAATCCCCAACCTGATTTTGTGTTTGTGTTTGCTCCACCTGAGTTGCCATTCATTAACAAAGAACATAAAAGAATATTGGAGTTTAGTCTAAAGAAGAGGGTTGTAAATCGGAAATTAGGCCTTCCTAAGCTCATTGTGTCTTCTTTAAGCAATTTTATGGTTCCTGTTCCACCAATGAAGGATCTCACTGGGCAAACTGAAATAATTAAAGATCAGGAAATATTGAGTAACCCACCAATTGAAAAAGTTAACAGTGAAGTGTCTTCTTCAGACACATTTCCATTGCATGGTGGAAAAAATATTTCACTGTCACAATATATCAGAGAAAGTAAAACATCAAATCAGATGGCTGACTTTAAAATAGTTCTCGAACAAGAACATGTTGGACTGTCTATTTGCCTAATAAAGCAAAGCCTACAAATTAAAATGCACAGTATGCCCAAACTAGTGAAAGAGTTGTACAGAAATACCTATCCTGCACAAGTAAAGAAACCTCTTCCAAAGCTAATTGCTCCTGGTGAAGGATTCAAAAGGTCAAGGTCAACGTATATATCATTTATTGAACAGGAGTCAGTTGATCGTTTAGAGTTAAACTTAAAGCACAAACAGATTATGCATCTCTGGTCACTAGAGACACCATATGAAATGTCTGTTGAAATGCTGATTCCTAAAGGACCAAATGTGTTTCCAGTCCTTGAGTCAAGCAGAGTTCAAATTGAGCCTGTAGGCATGGAAATGACTTTTATTGACAATGATGTTAGAGACAAGTTGGAACGACATATTACAAGGAAAAAACTAGAGAGTAATTGGGGATTGCCTGTGCATATTCAGAAATCAACTGATACGTTTATCCCACCTGCTCCAAAACTTGTTCCCTCCATGCTAAATCCATGTCATGTTGATGTAGTAGTTGTTACAATAGCTGAGTTACTTTTCATAAGTGCTGAAGATAGAAATAGATTGGAACTGAATACAAAGAAAAAGATCATACATAAAAAATGGGGTCTGCCAAACCTGATTCAGTCATCTATCAGGGACTTCATTGCTCCAATTCCATCACTGCAAGGTCACATACAACAGTCCAAAAGCATGAGAGGAAGCAAGACGTTTAACCACATTGACGCCAATTCCAGAATGATGATAAGAAGCAAAAAAGAAAAGTTCCCTTCATTGCATTGCCAAAACATACAGAAAACAGCAAGCTTAAAGAGTATAAGTGCATTTCCAGATTTTGTGGACCTCAAACCGGAATGCAAAGATGAAATAAATATGTGTTTGTTAAAGCAGGTGCTTGATATTAAAACACACTATTTACCTGACATCGTACAAGAATCGTATAAACATGCTTATCCTACAGCATCAAAGAAAGCATTACCAAAGCTCAGTGTTCCCAGTGAAGGATGTAAGAAACAAAGACCATGGTGCCTACCATTTGTTGAACAAAGTGCCATTGACCACTTAGAGCTGAACTTAAAACACAGACAGATTATCCATCTTTGGAGGCTTGAAACTCTATATGATGAATCCATGGAAATGATGATTCCAAAAGGGCCACCCCTGCCTCCTGCCATCAAAGCAAGTGGAGCTAAAGTGGAACCTGTGGGTGTGAAAAGTACTTTTATTGAATGTGATATCAGGGACAAAATGGAATGGCACATTACACATAAAAAACTGCAACAGAATTGGAGCTTACCACAGCATATTCAGATGTCGGCAGAAACATTTATCCCACCTGCTCCAAAACTGATTCCATCTCAGCTGAATCCACAGCTTAGCCTTAGTGTAGTTGTTGCTCCTACTGAATTGGCATTTTTAAGCAAAGGACATCGGAGGTTATTAGAACATAATACAAAGAAAAAGATAATCAATCATAAATGGGGTCTTCCAGTACTTATTCAGTCTTCATTAAGAAACTTCATGACTCCTTCTCCATTAAGAAAAGATCTTTTGCAACAGTCAGAAATAATAGAAGCCAACAAAACAGGATCCACCATAACTGACACAAGAAAAAAGACTAGAATTCCTCTGCAAATGCACAAAAGGGCAATGATGTCTTTACAGTATAAAAAAGATTGTAAAGATGCAAAACTGAGCAAAGTGTCTGAGGTGGCCGTTTTATCTGACTTCACACAAGAGAATGCTGATAAGCTGGATATGTGCTTAAGAAAATTGCATCTAGAAATTAACTTACATTGTTTGCCAGAAATAGTGAAAGAATCTTATAAGAAAAGTTACCCTTCTGTGTCAAAGAAGCCATTAAGAAAGATTATTGCACGTGGTGAAGGATGTAAAAAGTCACGTACATTATACATAGCATTTATTGAGCAGGATGCAGTGGATCGTTTGGAGCTGAACCTGAAGCATAAACTGATTTTCCATAACTGGGGACTTGCAACCCCAAATGATGAATCAATGGAAATGATGATCGCGAAAGGGCCTCCCCTACCTCCAGTAATCAAGTCAAGTGGAGCTACAATAGAACATGTGGGTAGGGAAACACCTTTCCTAGATAATAAAGTGAGAGAGAGCTTTGAAGACTATGTTATACGGCGAAAACTTCAAAAAACCTGGGGTGTACCATTAGATGTTCAGAGATCAGAAGAAGCATTTATACCATTTGCTCCAAAACTAATTTCATCCCGGCTAAACCAGCAATCTACATTTTCAGTTGTTGTTACGCCAACTGAGCTGCCTTTTCTTCGTGATGAGCATAAGAGAATATTGGAGATGAATACGAAGAAAAAGATAATAAATTACAAATGGGGTCTTCCTAAGCTTGTTCAGTTATCTTTGAATAAGTTCATGAGTACTGCTCCAGATGTTTCCAGCAATATTGACCATAAAGAAAATAAAATGGTACTTCGCAATACATTTACATCAGTCAGAAAGGGGAAGTTATCAGCATTGCAATCTGAAAAAACTAGCAGAAGCAAGAAAATGAAGAATACAGATAAGAATTTATTTCTTGATAGCTTCCAACCAGAATTGAAATACAAACTTGAGATTTGTTTAACAAAGCTGAGTCTTGAGATTAAGACTGGATGCTTACCTGAAATGGTGAGGGAGTTTTCCAAAAGCACCTATCCCCCACAATCAAAGAAACCTTTGCCAAAGCTAATTGTAACTGGTAAAGGATTTAAAAAGCCAAGGCCACATTGTTTACCATTTATTGAAAAAGATGCTGTTAATCAATTAGAGTTGAATTTAAAGCATAAGCTGATTGCCCATCTCTGTAAATTTTCAAATTTATATGAAGAATCAGTAGAAATAATGATGTCCAAAGGACCATCTGTGCCTCCAGTCATTAAGGCAACAAATGCTGTAATATGCCCTGTGCAAATGGAAACACGTTTCATTGAAGATGAAGTTAGAAGTAGACTAGAATGGCATGTCACACAGAAGAAACTTCAACACAACTGGGGATTACCATTACTCATTCAGAAATCCCAAGATGCATTTATTCCACCTGCTCCAAAGCTAATTCCTGCAAATCTAAGACCACAGCCTGGTTTTTCCCTCGTTTTCGTTTCGCCTGAATTGGTTTTCTTGAATTCAGAACATAAGAAAAAACTGGAGCTTAATACAAGAAAAAGAATCATAAATTACAGATGGGGTCTTCCTAAAGCTGTTCAGTATTCATTAACTAGTTTTATGGCTTCTATTGCACAGCTGCCTGAAGCAGTGGAACAAAACAGAACATCTTCCACTGATATTCAAGTGAGAAATAGAAAAGTAGGCACTTCAATGAACATATTTTTACAGTCTAAGAAAGCTAAACAACCTTTAAAACAGAGTCAAAAAAGTAACACTAATCCAAAACCTTCCAGTGCAGCAGAGATATGTCTTTCTGCTAAACTCAACCAAGAAAATAAAGACAAGCTAGAAATATGTTTGATAAAACACTGCCTTGAAATTAAAAACAGTTGTTTTCCAGAAATAGTGAAGGATATGTATAAGGCTACATATCCTCCAAAGCCAAAAAAGCCTCTTTCAAAGCCAATCGCACCATGCAAAGGATTTAAAAAGCCAAGATTATTGTATCTACCTTTTATTGAACAGGATGCTGTTGACCTGATAGAACTGAACTTAAAACACAAACAGCTTACCCATCTGTGGGGATTTCCAACCCAATACGAAGAATCGGTAGCAATGATGATTCCCGAAGTACCGCCTGAACCTCCAGCAATCAAGGCAAATGGAACTCAAATAGAATTTGTGGGTGAAGAAGCAACTTTCCTGGACCATAAAATTAAGGACAAACTAGAATGGCACATAGCACAGAAGAAACTTCAGCATAACTGGGGCTTTCCACTGCACATTCAAAGATCACAAGAAAATTTTATTCCCCCTGCTCCAAAACTAATTCCATTCCATGTGAAGCCCGAGTTTCTCTTTGTGACAATCTGTGTGCCGGCTGAGCTGCCTTTCCTCAGTGATGGACACCGGAAATTATTGGAATTGAATACAAGGAAAAGAATTATAAATTGCAGATGGGGCCTTCCAAAGGTAGTGCAGTCATCTTTAAACAGTTTCATACCTGTTGCCCCACAGGCAGAAGATTTCATACTAGAGTCACAACATCAAACAATGCCCATTTTCATAGTGCCTACTTCTTCAGGCAATATTATTCGATTAAGAAAAAAAATGTCTTTAACAAAGCAACAAAGAGACATAAAAATGGATAGCAATGTTGAGATATTGTTTTCTGATAATCAAATGGTTACAAGGGGAGCTGTTATAGAATTCTCCTTAATAAAGCAATGTTTAGAAATTAAAATGGGAAGTCTGCCTAAACTGGTGACGGATGCCTACAGTAGTACCTATGCTAAGGTACCAAAGAAGATTTTACCAAAGACCATTTTACCTGGCAAAGGCTTTAAAAAACAAAAGCCATCATATCTGCCGTTTATTGAACAAGAAGCAGTTGATCGTTTGGAGTTGAATTTAATGCACAAACAAATCACCCATGAATGGGGATTTTCAACTGTCTATGAAGAATCGTTGGAAATGATGATTCCAGTGGGACCACCATTGCCTCCACTGATCAAAGCTAGTGGGGCTCAAATAGAACCTGTTGGTATGGAAAATAATTCCATTACAAATAAAGTAAGAGACAGGCTAGAATTACACATAACACAGAAAAAACTTCAGTACAATTGGGGTCTGCCATTACATATTCAAAGATCACTAGAAGTATTCATTCCTTCTGCTCCAAAAGTTGTTCCAATCCAGGTAAATTCCCAGCCTGATTTTTCAGTAGTTGTTGCTCCTTGTGAGTTGGCATTTCTTACTGAAGATCACAGACAAACACTGAATCGAAATATAAAGAAAAGGATTATAAATCGTAAATGGGGTCTTCCTAAAATCATTCAGTCATCTCTAATGCAGTTTATTGCTCCAACTCCTGATGATGATGATTTCATGCAACCATCAGCACATTGTAAAGAAAGCACCACAGTGCTCAATAATAATAACCTTGGAAGGAGCTATAAAATATTTTCTCAGAGTACAAACCTGCGACTCAAAGGAGGAAGATTGTTTTCCCAGTATGAGACAGATGAGGTGAGCTTAAACAAAGTAAAAGAGATAGCTACAAATGTTATCCTTAGATCGCAATCCAAGGAAAACCTCCATATCAGCTTGCTAAGGCAGTGTCTAGAAATTAAAATTGATTGTTTGCCTCAACTGGTAAAAGATTTGTACAAACGTACTTATCCAGTAACATCAAAGAGATCTTTACCAAAGCTTGTTGCACCAGGTAGGGGATTTAAAAAACCAAGAGTACGGTATATTTCCTTCATGAAACAAGATGATATTGATCTGATAGAGATGAACTTGAAACACAGGCAACTTGCATACCTTTGCGGATTTGAAACACTGTATGATAAGTCGATGGAAATGATGATTCCCAAAGGACCACCTTTACCTCCATCAGTTAAACCTCATGGAATTCAAATAGAGCATGCGCCACAACCAGCAACTGTTTTTTCTGACGGAGTTAAAGAGTTTCTAGAATGGCATATTTTGCAGAAAAAACTTCAGCATACTTGGGGGTTGCCATCACATGTTCAGAAATCAACCAGAGCATTTATTCCACCTGCTCCAAAGCTGATTGCAACCCAACTCAATCCACAGCCTGATGTTCAAATAGTTATTGGTCTGACTGAGTTAGAGTTTATAAGTGATGAGCACCAAAAAGCACTTGAAACTAATGTAAAGAAAAGGATTGTAAATCACAGATGGGGCCTTCCACAGCTGATTCAATCATCTTTAAATGAATTTATGACACCCCCTCCACCAATACAGGACTTTGTGCAACAAATTAAAGTTAAGAGAACTTGTGGGATAAGATGCCAAACTGTAGGGTTATCAAATGATTGTAAAATGATTTCCTCTCAGCATGCATCTCTTCTGACCAAAGAACAAAAAAAGACTTTAAATTATGGAAGTTTAAAGGAGAGTGTCAAAGTGAAAAAGAAAGAAAGGATGTCTACTCTGGCTGAACTTAGATCAGAATGCAGCAATAAACTAAATATGTGTTTGATAAAACAAAGCCTGTCTATTAAACTGCACTGCCTTCCAGAACTGGTAATGGATTTGTACAAACAAACCTATCCTCCAGCACTGAAGAAATCATTACCAAAGCTGAGAACACATATTAAAGGATTCAAGAAAACAAGGTTACCATACATTTTGTTTGCCGAACAAGATATTGTTCATCGCCTGGATATGAATTTAAAACACAAGCAGATTAATTACCTTTGGGGTGTTGCAACAATATTTGATGAATCAATGGAAATGATGATTCCTAAAGCACCACCTTTGCTTCCAGTAATCAAACCAAGTGGAGCTAAAATAGAGCATAAAGGTATGGAATTAGCCTTCCAGCCCACGGAAATTATTGATATCCTGGAATGGCATATTATAACAAAAAAGTTTGAGTACCAGTGGGGCATACCATTACATATCCAACAATCAATAGACAAGTTCATTCCATCTCCTCCAAAACTAGTTGGATCACATTTTAGCCAGTGTCCTGATTGTGATATTTCTGTTTCCGTAAACGAGCTAATTTTCCTAAGTGACGAATTCAAGGAAACATTGGAAATAAATACAAAGAGCAGGATCATAAATCAGAGACAGGGCATTCCCAATATAATTCAGGCATCTTTGAATAGTTTTATACCTCCCGTTCCATCAGGAAATGAGTTCATGCCACAGTTACAGATTGGAGGAGGGAGTACCACAGGTTTCAGTGGAAGCGAACTGAGCAAAATCAACACAGTTCTATCCTCTGAACAAAAGTCATGTGCAAGCTCTATCTCTTCAGAAAATCCTGAAAATGACACAGTAAGTGGCTGTATTGATAGTTTGGAAGAATTTTCAGTCAGTCCAAAATTGGAAACTAAAGATGAAATGAATGCTGATGTGACAATGCAATCTTTGGAAATGCAATCCGTCTATAAATGTTCTTACTCAGCCACAAGTAAAAGTTTTCTGAAACTAAATACCCCTTACAGAAGATTGAAAAAACAAAATTTGAAGAGTAAGTGGGGTGATGATTGCCTTGAGGTAGAGTATCCCATAGCCTCACCCAGCTATAGACCAAAATCTATGAAGACTGTGGGTTCTTCAACTTGGACAACAAACCAGAAACTGGCTGACTTAACCTATAAACCAATGACAATCGTGGGACTGTCTCTGGGTCCAGCAACAATAGAAGCAAATGTACCTTCATCTCCCATGATTGTGCAAGAAGATTTCAGTGTTTATCTGAAACAAAATATGTGTTCAGCTTTTTTGCCACGTCCAGATCCTTATGCAGATTGTGAAGAAATCTTACCAAAAAATGCAAGAGACGTTAGTAGTGATGTGTCCTGTTCAGAACAATTGATGGAGGAAGCAAAAAACCATATTCAGCAAGGTGAAGAACATGGGTACGTCAAAATAATTGCAGGTGCTATTGTTAATAATCAGAAGGAAGAACAAAAAGTGCAAGTTGATCTATCAGAAATAATTTGTGCAAAGCCAACACCGACAGGACTTGGAAATAATACCTTGCAAAAACGAATGATTGTTACATCTCAAGATCCTGATGATGGAAACTATTTGAGTGTTTCTGATGAGGAACTTCACGGTGCATATTATGAAAACCTTAATAAATCATACCATACTTCCAGAACACATTCTGCAAAGAAAAAGTGCAAGAAAACATTTCAAAGTCGGTATTCAAGTCAAACAAAGCCAGATAAGACTTTGATTAAGTCAAAGGCTAAGTTTTCCAAGCAAGATTGCCAGAGATCAAGGTTAATTAAACATAATGAAGAAGAAACAAAACCAGAGTTGGGCAATGAGAATATTCTTTTTGTCAGCCCAGCTGAAGAACTCTGGTCAGAAACAAACCAAAAAGAGAAATCTTCCTCTTTTTCCTCATACTGTGACCAAGCAGAAAGCCCAGTATCAGCAAGAGAAACATCGCACAGTTGTAGAAATGATGAAAGGTCCTCACAGAGTTCTATAGCCAATAGTCAAGGATGTCAGCAAGCATTGTCACGTGAGGATTCACCATTTGCAACAAATAAAGACTGTGAAGGTACCTGTGGAATGACTTTTTGTCGGATGATAAAACTTAGTAAATATGTGTAGTTATTATTTTCCAATTTAAAGCTTAATGTAATTTAAGATATATAAGATAAAAATTAGTTGTGTTTTTACTGTATTATCTTAATTTAAATTGTTGCTTTGGATAGCCTGTTTAACATAGATTTTGACCACTGGATATGCTTACTGTCAGAACTTGGGAACAGAAGATCTAGAAGCAGGACTAGACAATTCAGCCCCTCAAGCCTGCTGCACCATTCAGCACAGTCATCGTTGATCTCATTTTAATCTCAACACCACTTTCCTGCCTACTCATCATAACCCTTCAACCCATTACTCATTAAGAATCTATCTGTCTCCACAAGCTACCTTTAATTTGGTTACTTTTTAAGAAATTTCACAATCAAGTATTGAAACAATGATTTAAACTTTATTGCATGTGGCAATCAAAATACCTTCTCATATAAGTAAATTAAGCCTCAACTTGACAATTGCTTGATTAATAATGGAATTTAGTGATGATTCCAACCGACAGTGTCTATCTTTTTTAACATCATCCAGACCAGGTAAGGATGGTAGTTTCTTTCCCTAAAGGACATTAGTGAAAGAGATGGGTTTTCCCCCAACAATTGACAATGGGTTCATAGTCAACATTAGATTCTTAATTCCAGATACTTTATTGAATTCAAATTCAACCATCTGCCGTGACAGGGTTTGAACCTGGGTCTCTGGAGTGTTGTCTGGGTCTCTGTATTAACAATCCAGTAATAATCCCATTGGGCCATTGCCTCCCCTTTGATGTTTAGGATCCGTGCACTGTTGTTCTTTGAAGTTCTGCTGTTGAACAGTTCTGGTGTTTAATTCTTAAACAGTTTCTCTTCTTTCAGGTCTCTGGTCTGATATCATTGATAATTTCTTAGATTCTTGCATCCAAAATATTGCAAGTCTGCAGCTTGCCATCTTATTAGGAGTAGTTTCTTTGTCCCTCATTAGATTTGGCACTGACTGTCTGTTTGAAGACACAGCTTTCCTGCAGTTAACTCCTTAAATTCTTCTGCAGGGGATGCCACAGGTTAAGGTAGCCATTTAATAAGCAGTTGTTAAAACAATTTTGTTCATGTAGCTTCGACTCCTTCCCCAGACATGGTTAATTATTTTCAATTCCAGTATGTTTGTCCTTGTCCCTTTCAATCTATGAACCATTATCAGAGTTCTGAACTTTATAATATCATACCTCCTTAAATTTACTCAGTGTCCCAGCATCCACTGTACTCTGGGGGAGTGAATTCCACAGATTCACGACTCTTTGAGAGAAGTAATTCCTCCTTAGCACATTTTAAAATCAGCTTCCTTTAGCTTAAATTCTAGATTGCCCCACATGGGGAAATGTCTGCTCTGCATCTACTTTGTCATTCCCCTTTTGTATTCTCGTATACCTGAAGTAGGTCTCCTTTCATTTTTATAAACTCCAGGGAGTTTACTTAAACTGCTCATTCCATCTTCATAAGACAAACCTCAGGAATCAATCTAGACTCTAACATTTAGTCCATCAGGACATTGGCACTTGTCAGTTCACAGCTCCAGCACTTTACTCAGTACCACTTCGCTAGGTAATTACAAATTCCACGACTTCCTACTTCCCTTAAAATTCCTGATTTATAGCTGCTTCAGGGATGTTACTTGTGTCCTCTGTAGTAAAGACTGATGCAAAAGACTGTTAAATTCATCTGCCATTTCATTATTTTCCATTGTTAATTCTTCAGTCTGAGTTTTATATTTCTTGCTAGTTTTCTCTTGTACTTTAATTTTCCTTTTTTTGTTAATTATTTAGGTTGTTCAATACTTTTCTTATATTCTGTCTAATCTTTTGATCAGCCACTTGTCTTTTCATAATTACGTACTTTTCTTTCGTTCAGTATTATCTCTAAGATTTTTAATTAACCACAGATGATAGGTCTTTCCCTAGGAATTTTTCTTAGTCATAGAATGTATTCTCTATATTCTGAAATATCCCCTTAAATGTCTGTTCCTACTTCTCTGTTGATCTATTCTTTAGCATAATTTTCCAATTCACTTCAGCGAGTTCTGTTTTCCTACCTTCAAGGCTGCTGTATTTAAAAAAGAATTGGACCAACTTAATCTTTCTCAAACTGAAGGTAAAATTTAAACATATGTTCGCTGCAACCTAAGAGCATCTTCACTCTGAAATCATTAATCAATCTGATTTAATCAATTTCATTGAACCCTCTGTGATCTAGTATAATCTGTTCTCTGGCTGGCTCCAGAATATTATGTTTTAGGAAACTATCCTGAAATTATTGTATGAACTCCTCATCTAGGCCACCTTCGATCTTATAATCTTTCTAGTTAATATGTAGATTCAAATCTCCCATAATGTTAATTTGATTTCATACTTCTGAAATAAATTTCTTGATTCTGTTTTAAATGTTTATGAAGAGTTTGAATCTTCCCAATCTTGTGAAAACATCAGCAAAATATATTTTATCATTTTTCTTTCAATTGAAACAAAATAGAGGGTTTGCAGCAGTTAGCCTTCTTCCCGATAATAAAATGTGAGGCTGGATGAACACAGCAGGCCAAGCAGCATCTCAGGAGCACAAAAGCTGACGTTTCGGGCCTAGACCCTTCATCAGAGAGCCTTCTTCCCGAGGCAGTTTTCAACTTCTCCAGTTTCAAAAGTGGTAAATTGTGGGATTTTTAATTTTTGTTTTAAAAGTGTTATACAAGTTCTTTTTAAGGCATCAATACTTTTACCTGCCTGTCTTGCTGGCTCATTTATAATACTTAAAGTATTTAAAATACTTTATTAAACTTTGCAGCTTACAGCTATTGCTTCATTCCCGACTTCAGCAATGTCTGTTTCGTGCCTCTAGTTTCTCTCATCCCAGCTTTCCAGTTATTACTGTGCTATCATGATTTCTGCCTTCTTTTCCTTAGTGTGTTTACTTTATAATCTTAACTCCCCAATTTCAGTTTACACCTCAAAATGGTTCTGAAATTTTCTAAGCTATGACTTTGTTTAGTCCCTACTGGCTTTTTCTACTAGTTTTTCTCTGGTTCTTGCTGCTTCAGGCCTCAGTCACAGAGATGTTTATCATCTCCACAGCCTGTGCTGACTTATTTAAATAATTTTCTTTCATTTTGAGATGTCTTTCTTGCCTGCTGCTTTATTAAAGACGTGTTCCATAAAAGTCAACCTCACCACTCTGCAATATTTTCTGTGCTGATCCTCTTCAGACTTTACATGGATTTTTTATCCTATTGGTTGATTCAAGTCTTAAACAACATTTGCACCATTGGCACCATGTTACGTTAATGCTAATAATCACTCATAAGAGATTGATTAATTCTTTGATTTAGTTTATTTGAGACAATAAAGCACATTGAAAATTAAGAGACAGATAAAGAGCATTGGCAGAGTTGCAACCTGCTGCAGTGCAGCACATGAACATCTTAAAGATGAAGTCTTTTAATGACAAGATACACATAAAACAGGAGACTCCATTGGACTTCTAAAGCCGCTAGATGGAAAGGTAATAATTTGAGGACTAATTTATTTCAAGACTAGGCAGATAGCCTTGTATACGTTGTAACTTGCATTTGTTATGTATTCAGTGATCTGACTCGAAGCACTGGAGTGTTGCTCTGCTTTAATCAGCAACTGCACTCTCAACAGCTTCATCCCATGATGTATTTTGTTTATAAACAATGCTGACAATTTAACGTAGTGCTGAATGAGTGCCGCATTGTTAGTGGTGCTGTCTTTCAGGTGAGATGTTAAGCTGAAGCTTGTCTGTTGTCTCAGTGAAGGTAAAGGAAAGGTTCTTGAAGTAAAAGAACATTTTGAAAATGCTAAGCAGATAAAGCAACTGTTGCAAAAATGGAAAAAAACTGATAAATTTTCAAATTAATAACTTTTTATAGCAGTGGGATTAGAGTGTAAGAATAAAGAAGTCTTTATATAATCATGTAGATCATGTTAAGACCGCACCTGGAGTATTGTATAAAATTTTGACCTCCTTATCAAAGGAATAGTATACTTTCCTGAGAGGGACTGCAGTAATGATTCATCAGACAGATTCTGGGGATTAAGAGATTTTGTCAAAGGAGAAATAAGTAGACTCCATACTTATTCTATACAGTTCAGAAGAGTAAAAAGTGATCTCATTGAAAAATGAAATTCTTAAAAGCTTGAAAGGTAGTCATTGGGAAGATGTTCCTCTGCTGGACGTCCAGGAATGATGGATCACAATCTCAGTGTAAAGAGTTGGACATTTAGGACAGAAAAAGACTTATCCAAAGACTTTCAAATCCCTGGAATTCTCTACCCATGATGACTGTGGGTGCTTAGTGTTTGAGGATATTCAAATAAGAGATCAGTATGGCAATGGTCCAAAGTGTCAGGCAGGCCTGTGGAAATCTTATTGTGAATGGGTGAATGTGCTCCTGACACAGGTTTGTGTTTATGTTGACAGTCTTTTGGAAACCAGCTCACTAGAAGCACACAGATTCCTCTTTGGGGCACAGCTCATTGATGGAGGACTATTTCATTTTATTCTGCTGCATTAAATGAAAAATTTTTATTACGTTCATTATGCTGATACTGTGATCAGTAAGAAAATGGAGAGACAACCAGGTGACTGCTATCAGAGATAATGGGAACTGCAGATGCTGGAGAATCCAAGATAATAAAATGTGAGCCTGGATGAACACAGCAGGCCAAGCAGCATCTCAGGAGCACAAAAGCTGACGTTTCGGGCCTAGACCCTTCATCAGAGGTCTGTTGAAGGGTCTAGGCCCGAAACGTCAGCTTTTGTGCTCCTGAGATGCTGCTTGGCCTGCTGTGTTCATCCAGCCTCACATTTTGTTGTCCAGGTGACTGCTATGGCCCGCTATGATAATGTTGGTGGCCATTCCTTGGGGTATCTGGGCATTGAGCACCTCGGCCTGCCTGAGTGTCTTCTGTAATGATGCAGAGGCACCCTCTTTGACCTGATCTGCTGGAGATTACAAGGTCACTACTAAAGGAAAGGTGGAAGGGCAAGGAATCTCAGTGTCCGGAGATGAATTCTCTTTGGACAACTGCCTGATGCACTCTTCCTTTCACGTGCCCTATCTTGCTTCCCATCTCCTCTGGTACAGGGACACATGGAGGGAGATTGTGGTGTCTCATCCTAGTGTCTTGTCACTGATACTATCCAGTGATGAAATGTAGATCCAGGTGTTTATCTGGCAGCTGCTGGATGATCCCCTGTATTGAGGCAGCCAGGTGCTTGCATGTTAGAGTAATGACAGTAAAAAAAACTTGGACGGTATACTCCATCTTCTGCTGTAGACCACTGATGGTCCCAAGCATTTCTGCCTGATGTTATCCTGCCACCCATTTGCAGCCAAAGGATGCCAATTATGGCTGAGAGTAGAGGCTCACCGGCTTCATAGGGCTAACAGGATCTTCCGTTAACTGCGGAAGTGATGCAGGGACCAACTGTACTACTTCCAGATTTGCTGTCGACACCAAATTGGGTGGAAACCTAAGTTATGAGGAAGGTGCAGTTGGCTTCAAGCGAACTTGCTGTACTTCCCAAACTCCCAACATTAAAGAAATATTCTGTTTTTCTGCAAAAATATATGACCTAACATTTTGAGATAGTAGGAACTGCCGATGCTGGAGATAACAAGGTGTAGAGTTGGATGAACACAGGAAGCCAGGCAGCATCAGAGGAGCAGGAAAGCTGATATTTCGGGTCTGGACTTTTCTTCATCGTTTTCTTCTGCCACATTCTAGCCCGTTCACTCAGCTTATCCAAGTCCTCTTCAAGCCTCCTTGTGTAGTCACCTAGAAGATCGAGAAACTTTCAGTAACTTCTTCAACAAACACACACCAAGTAACTTTAGTTTCTTCATCGCTTCCTTACTGTCTTCTTCCTGACTCTTCTGTTTTTAGAACCTTACTCCCTCTGTACCCATGTCATGGTAACAATGTGAACTGTAACCTCAGTTATTCACTCTCCTCCCTAATAGTAGCCTCAGTTGCTGTTTGACATCCTTGACCCTGGCATCATGGATGATGTGGAAGTATCATTGTAGGACTGGGGTGGACAAGGTCAGACATCACATAACACCAGGCTATAGTGCAGAAGGTTTATTTGAAATCTCAAGCTTTTGGAGCACTGCTGCTTTGTCACAGCACTTCACTTGACGAAGCAGTGGCACTCCGAAAGCTTGTGATTTCAAATAAACCTATTGAACTATAATCTAGTGGCGTGTGAGGAGTCACATTTACAGAGGTAGAAATGAAGGTATGAATATCAAACAACCACCCACAAGTCTGAATTGAGTCCTTCTTGATACGGGAAATCTTGTCGTCCCATGAAGAGAAGGATTGAGTATAATGGCAGTGGGTGTGTCAGAAACTTACAAGTATGCATAACCACACCACGTCCTGATCTCTTACCTGTACGTGATTATTTTCCTATGTGACATACTGCCGCACAGGAACAGTTAGACTGAATGATGCCCCTGTCAGTGTCTGCTTGCTCTGGGCAAACTGTGCCACTTAGCTTTGCGGAATGCAAATAATTGTTCAACACCTTCCTGAGTTGGAGTTGGATTCTTCTGTCCATGAGCATTGAGCTGTGCTATGACCTCAGTCCAGGTTGCCTTTGTCTGATTGCAAAACCTCCTGCTCCAGTCCTTGGGCAAGAGAACCTCCCTTCATTACTCTGAACCAGAGCTTCTAACAAGGCATTGCTGAACCCTGGGCTTTGTTTTTCTCCCGTGAAAGATCTTTGGAACTGTGTGGGAATGACTGACACAGCCTTCACTGATGCTACAGTCATATACTGAATAAAGGACTGTCTGGTGCTTTTTAATATGGTATTGCAATCTTTGACCCTAAAATTTTGTAACCGGGATGAAAGCTTCCTGCCTGTCTTTATGCCATAAGTTCAGCTCAGTAGTTTGAGCAAATATAACAGGCACAAAGATGTGAAGCAGCAATCACAAACACAGACAGCAGACGCCGTAATGGAAGATTCTGCCCCGTGTCACCAGTATTGCTCCTTTCTCAGCATAGTTCAGCGCTGGCATTCATATTTTAAGATGTTAACTCTGTGGGCACAGTGACTCCATCAGGGAAAAAAAAATTGTTTGAATGGCTATGGTAGAATTTGAATGCAGTAATAATCTGGAATGAAGAGTCTAACGATGACTGTGACCATTGTGGTAAAAACTCGTCTGGTTCGTTAATGTCCTTTAGGGAAAGAAACTGTTACCCTTACCTGGTCTGGCTAACATGTGACTCGAAACCCACAGGAAAGTGATTGACTCTCAACTGCCCTCTGGACAATTAGGGATGGGCAAAAAATGCTGCCTAGCCAGTGTTGCCCACACCTGTGGATGAATAAACAAAAGATCAATTTGATACTTAATTCTTTTCTGAATTTCGAAAGTGTGCATTGTAAATTCATTTCTTATCTCTCTGAAAGAGTACTTTTGGGATAAGGAAGAGTAATGAGCATATGCACACACTAATATTGTATCCTTAAGCCTTGCAAGGAAGATGTAGGATAACATCTATGGGTTGAGCTAAATGAAGAAATCTCAGTTTAACATCTCATCAAAATATGGTTTAGTACTTACTTGTGTTTGGTTTGCATCTTAACGTTGCTTTGAACCATTTAATACTATGTAGAATAAAATGAAACTGCTGGTGTTGGTAATGCTAACAAAGGCTAAAGATTAATTTGAATTGAATACAACTTGTTGACAGACATGAGTTGCATGATGGTCTTGAAATAATAACTTATCTGATTTCTTTTCTGTTTTAGTCTATTACCAGTGTGAGAGTCCATTATTGTCACACACAGTACACTAGGACAGAGGGAGTAAGAGAACCTATGATGGGTAATGTATGTGGAATTTTACTTAAATAAGCACTTATTCCTTGCCGAAGTGAAAAATTAATAACAGGAAGCATTTTTTTTTCTTTTGACTTTCAGTTGCATCAGCAGGATTTCGTAAAATTTGCAATCACAAGGCATCAATGAAGCAAATGACTATCTTATTGCCTGCTGAAATGATTCTGTTACATTACATGTAACATTTCACTTGCTTAAATAAACATCAGAATGGCAAAGTGAAAAGACCTGATCTCCATGCAGTTAATCTCCCTCCAAATGATTTTGTTTATTATGAATGGAAGTTCTTGAAGGGCTATCTGTGAACTTTTCTTAATAAATAACAGACTAATAGGCTTGCATATGGGGCAGAATTTTACATTCTTCCACCAACAAGCTTGAAGGCAAGGGGTTTTGTTAAAGCGAGTTTGCAGCCTACCTCCTCTGCAGTTATGGGAGAAGTGGAGGTGCTATCAGGTGGTCTGTCCACCAGTGAGTCAGTCAAGGTTCCTAAGTAAACAATTAATGCAGGGATTGTGCTGGCGGGGAAGGAGGCACTTAACAATGGCCAAACCAACAGCTATGATCTGTGAGCTCACGGCAGGCACAAGTCGATCTCTCTTCTTTGGAACACAGAGTCCATGTGAGGGCTCACCCCAATAACCTCTCCACCTTCTACTTCTCCATAGGCCTCTGAAACCTTAGTGCCAAAGTCTTCTCAGATCGTGGCACCTGGTAAGACTGCTGACCACAGAACCATTTCCTGTTACAACACCACATGCCTCTATCTGAAAGTGTTGAAGAGCTACCACTAGATGTCTGAACCATGTCTGAGGAATGACAGTGTTCACTCTTAATTTCTCTCCACAGATGTTACCAAACCTGCTGAGCGTTTCCAGCAATTTCTGTTTTTGTTTCTGATTTCCAGCAGTTCTTTTGGTGTTTATCTGAACCAATGACATCCTAATCCAGAAGTGCAGATGTCCTGCCTGCAGCCTTTATATTGACAAATGGGCCAGGCTAGGACACACTCCAGCCCACCTCAGCCTTATAGCCAAGATGGGGAATCTGACATCTCACATAATTTAGCCTGTAGTTTTGAGCAAGACAAGAGATTAAATTCAATTGGAAGGGAAATCTTCACTCATTTAATCTAACATGCATTTCCAGCTGTGAATTCAGCCAGAATATTTTAGTATTGTTGATAAAAGAAATGCTTTTTCAAAGCTTTTCAGTTTGTACTTAACAAGATATTTTCAGAATGTCAGTGTGATAGCGAGCAACATTTTTTCTTGATTGAGAGTGCTGCTTGATTGGCAGGTGTAAAATGATTGGTAGAAGCATCAACATGAGCATTGGTTTGTTAATAAATGACAGTTAACCACCAAACTTGTTTAAATTGAAGCCAGGCAGTGAGGGCATGGTCCTGAGGATGATTCAGAGAATGGCCAGTGTCTATTTTGTAAAGTTGAAATAGATAGTCTCCGCCTGTGATTCTCTGTCTGCAAACACAGGGCCTTATGTATTAATGTATACCATTTTGAATATGTTGAAATGTGCCACGCTGTAAGCCAATCTGCCAGTCATTGGTTGTCAGCATAATTCTTACCAAATGTTGTCGAATTATGGAATTATAGCTAATGTCACTGTTTTGAGATTTGCATGCATCAGCTGTTTGGGTAAATACAAACAGAAACTAGAAGTATGAGGAGGCCATTCAGCCCTTCAAGCTGCTTCACCATTCAGTCTGATCATGCCTGAACATCCAATTCGGTGCCCTGCTCTGGCTTTCCATAACTGATGATCCCTTCAGCCCAAAGAACTATATCTAACTTCTGCTTGTAAATATTCACTGTTTGGACTTCAATCACTTTCTGTGGTGAATAAATTTCTTCTCATCTTAATCCTAAATGGCCAACTCCAGGTTCTGGACACTTTGGTAATCGGAAACACCCTTCCTCTGTTTATTCTGTCTGGTCCTGCTTGAGTTTTATAAGTTTCTGTGAGATCCCCTGTCTTCTAAACTCCAGTGAACAGGGTCCTAATGAATTCAGTCTCTTTTTGCATGTCAGTCCTGCCAAGAATCAGTCTGTTAAATCTTTATTATACTCCCTGAGTTGCCAAAACATTGCAAAACTGCACGTAACACTGCAGGTGCCTCACCAAGTCCTGTGCGATTGCAATAAGCTCCTGAATGATGGATGATATATTTATTGCCACATATATCTTGAAGATACAGTAAACAGTGTTTTGTCACCCAATCCAGCACCATTTTGAGTTACAAAAAGAAATTACTTAAATAAGAGATAGTAGGAACTGCCGATGCTGGAGAATCTGAGATAATGCCTGGTCTCAGCAGTGTAGAGGTTACTGCCCCATTCTGCAACTGCACCTCCCTTGTCCACAGGTTTGATGGTGAGGTTAGGATTGGAGTGGAGGGAGCAGAGGGCTGCATGTTCTGCGGGGGAGACGTTGGAGTGGGTGAAAGGGGTGGAGAGGTTCAGGCGATCGATGTCTCGACGACAGTTAGAGATGAAGAGGTCGAGGGAGGGTAGGAGGCATTTGGGTGGTGTCCAAGAGGAGGGGGTGTGTTGGAGGCGGGAGAAGGGGTCAGTAGAGGGAGGGTTAGGCTCAAGATTAAAGAAATAAGCGCGGAGGTGGAAGACTTCACAAGCTTCAAAATCTCCCCTCCCCCGACCATAACCCAAAACCAGCCCAGCTAGTCCCCGCTTCCCTAACCATTCCTCCCACCTCAAGCCCCACCCCCACCTCCTACCCACTAATCTCATCCCGCCTCCTTGATCTGTCCATCCTCCCTGGACTGACCTATCCCTCCCTAACTCCCCACCTACATTCACCTTCACTGGCTCTAACCCCACCTCTTTGACCTGTCTGTCTCCTTTCACCCTATCTTCTCCTTTATCCATCTTCTAGCCGCCTCCCTCTGTCTCCCTATTCATTTCAGAATCCTCTTCCCCCCCCCCATTTCTGAAAAAGGGTCTTAACCAGAAACGTCTAGCTTTCCTGCACCTCTGATGCTGCTTGGCCTGCTGTGTTCATCCAGCTTCACACCATTTTACTTAAATAAGAGTTCATCAGTTCAAATTGAGTCTCAAGAACTGCTCCAGGGCTTCTACATGGAGTTCCACTCCAGGAACAGCAATGATGATGCCAGTGCCCTAGGAGACCCTGGGTCTACTGCCATCTGACATCACCAAGAGTCCAGGCACCAGGTCTGTAGCTGCCAGGAATCCCCACATGGGGCACCATCACCACCAAGAGCTCCCTTGTACTCTTACTATGAACGTCTTCGTACCTTCACCATCTGCTCCATTGCAGGCTTACTTCCAGTGACTGAGCCTGTGACTCTGCTGTTGGTGCTACCTTATAGCCTTAGTTACAGCTTGATTCATGACTGAAGATTCACTTATGGCTGAGGTATGTTTCAGAAGTGATGATATTGTAAAAAGGTAGTATGTGAATAGTACGACACTGACGGACCCTCTGGTTCTCATCAACTGCCCCTTGGAACAGCAATTGGATTTAGTGAAGGAGTAAAGGGAAGTGAAAAACACTGGGATGGTGATGGGAATGGAGGACGGTAAGTGACAGTAGCAAAAGGGGCCTGGGAAAAACATAGGATGAAGTCGCTGAGGGTCACTTTTAAATAGAACCTGACTTAAAATGCAATTTGGAGCTAATGATGGTTCTCTTATTTTCATGTGATTGAACATTTGCTGCACAAACTGGAAATTAAGCAAAATGCCACAGAGAGTGTATGTTGGAATGAGTCAGAGCATCAACAAACTAATTTCCAGGTTTGGTGAACAGTATGATTGATGAGAGTTTTGACGTCTTTAAAATGCAGAGCAGGCACAACAGCGAAAGTTATATCTGTGTAGAATCACCTATGGTGCAGCAAAACAATAGCAAAGACAGAAGTCATTCTAAAATCTTGTAGTAATATTGAAATATTCTTCAGTCAGGAGCTAGATGGTAGCAGAAGCTGAATGCTAGGTCAACAGGACAGTCACTGACTGCAGCTAACAGTAACAGAGATGTGACAACGTTTCAGTATCTGAGCAGGCCAGCAGAAAAGTGTAATCTGGCTGTCCAGAGGATTCCAGTAATTTGTGAAAAATACAGCACTCCCTGAAAAAATCACAAAGCTTACATAGGAGGTGAATGGATAATAGCTGTTTAAAAATCAGTCCCCTCATCTTTGGAGCTAAAATGAACCCACTGTTTGAGCTAGGAGAATATAAATAATGGAAGAGATAATTTTTAAATTGGGGAAGCAAGGTCTGTGGATTATAGTAAATGGCTAAAGATAGAGGTGATCAATAAGGAGTTTCTTAGGGAGTTACATGTTCAGGAACCATTCTGTGTAGTATTCATCAACACACAAACAAATTACTGATGAAAATCACAGAAAGCAGATGTTTAAACCAAAAATAGAGAAATTGAAAATGATATAAGGATTGAACAAAATCAGAAATTTCTCTTAAGATCTCACCTTATTCTAGCTCATAGATTACTTACAGTTGCTATAAAGGCCAACGTACTATTTGCCCTCCGCCACCTGCATGCTTACTTTCAGTGACTGGTGTATAAGAACACCCATGTCTTGTCGCACCTCCCCTTTTCCACATTTCTCACATTTATCTCTTACCTCACATTTATGCACATTATATTTACCTGCTGTGCATTTGGTCAATCATTCAACTTGCCCAAATCATATTGACACATCTCTGCATCCTCCTCACAGCTCATCCTTCCATAGAGCTTTGGTCATCCAAAAGCTTGGAGATATTACATTTGTTGCTGCCTTCTCCATCAGTAACATTATGTATTTGTTATGAAGTGGAGGTTGAGACCACTCAGGTAACTAAAACCAAACAGCCAGAGAAGCTCACTTCACTTCATAAGGAAGTGTGAAAATTGGTATAATCTGCCTCCTACCCTCCTCAAACTGTTACAAAGGAGAGGTTAAATGAAATGAACTCCTGATAGTCACTCTATAATCCACAAGTAACAAATTATTTATTTAACGGTGAAAAAGTTAACAGAATACTAACAAACTAAACATTTCCCCTTTAACTACTAATTATTCCCAAGTAAAACAACATTCTATTGGTATGCTGTTCCAATAGATATGAATACCACTTACATAAACCAAATTAATTTTAAAAAATTAAAGCTTATTCTCTTGAAATTGCAACCATGTTAAGTGTTCTGGAATGTTCTTTGCCTTCTCGTCTGTCCTCATGTCAGGAATGCCTTCCACGGTTGAATTCTTTGTCGAGAATAAAAGCAAATGAGTGCTGAAGGATCTTTATTTAGATGGTGTATATTCTAAAAGCGTAGAAACTTCAGTGAGAGCCAGTGATTTTTCTTTCCTTTAGAGCTGATGGCTATTGAGAGCTGCTTTCACACCAATTTTCAAATGCCCTCTTCTTGTATACCTTTAATGGCCTATTAATTTCTTAGAATAGGAGTGGTCCGAGGTTGTCAAAATCATCAGATTTAAATGTAATTGGGTTTTGGTATGTAGGGCCTGGTTGAAATCAATTGGCAAAATTCAAAAACCTATTGCCACGGTAAAAATGCTGTTTTGCATGCTGACAATATATTTTTTTTGCTACAGTGTTTCAGTTTCAAGAATGCTCTGTGCATGTGCTGCTGCCTACAGACATTTTTCTAATCTCCAAGCCTAGAAAAACACACTTTTTAAAGGGACCACAGACTAGTCCCCCTATCATTCTACAATTAAATTCTAACATCCTGCCTTCCAATCCACAATTACTATCCCAAATTTGCAACATATTGTAACATACTGAATTGCTGAGGCCCAAGCACTGATCTCTGTACTATCCTACTAGTCACTGCCTGACCCTTCTAAGAAGACCCATTTATTCCCAGTTTTCTTTTAATCTCGTGCCAACCAGCTCTCAATTCATGTCAGTACACCAGCCTAAATCTCATGAACTTTAATTTTCCACACTAATCTCTTAGGTGGGACCTTATCAAAAGGCTGTAAGTCCAAGTAAATCATACGCAGTGCCTCCCTATTATCAACTGTCCTCAAAAAAACAACAGTACATTTATCATGTAAGTGCAAACAGCGTAAAGGATGTGTTGTTTGATATCTCTCAACCTTTGGTATCTATAGGACCTTTATTATTTTATTTTTATTCTCAGTTCTGGTTGAAACTGTGAGCTGTGAATTGACAGTGACCTTTGGCTGTGAGCAGCAACTTATTTTTTTCTTAGAGAAAGAAAGAACAGGCAAACTGATGTTTGTGATGGGACCTGGCCTGATGATATTTCTGGCAGGTTGATTATTGTTCAAAGAACACTGTAGTTGATTCAGCTCCAGAGATGCGTTATGCACAAAAGCTGGCACAAGTCTGGATGTTAAAAAGGGCCATCACAGAGGGGCCAATGCTGACCTTTCAAACAGAATATTGAAAAAAAACAGAAACCAAAATTTGGTCTGTCTTTTTAGACAGAAAGGCCATAATTGTGAAAGCTGCCGTGAAGCATTTTGGTTGCTCTCTAGTTATCTTCCTGTTATCACCTTATTGTAAGTGCAGAAGATAGAACCCCAGCTTTACAAAATACATGAATATTATACAGAACCTACAGGATGCTGTTTGTATTGACTAGTGTCTTCAGAAATTAAGCAAAATCCAATGTCATCGACCTGTGATACTGCATGTCATTGAAGCTACATAAGTGAACTGACCATTTACATTTCTTTTATTCTTTTCTTTCAATTTATCCTTTACCTGTATCTGTCAATGTATGAGTGGGACTATGTTCAAAGAAGACTGGTGTTGTAGTGGTCCATGATACAAGTTGACAAGATGGCTGTCTGTGGCTTTTTAGCTTACACAAGATAGCCAAAAGGGGTTGGCAGTTACACATAGCAGATGTTTGCAGCCAGACTTTGGTCTCCACACAGAGTTACTTAAAAATATTAATAAAGGGCATTTTTGAAAGGCCTAGTTAAGCCAAGTTTGTCATTTAGTAAAAAGTAGAGGGAAAGGTATGATCCCACACTAATCTCGACTCTGCGTAATTGTCATTACATAGTGAACATCTCAATATGAACATGATGAAATGCAATCCACAAACATCCATACAGAGATTTAGTTGCAGATTATGAGCAGTCAACTGTGGACAGCATAAAGAGACCTCCTCAATAGCAAAGAGATGGAGCAACAAATGGTGTGAATGGACAATATCTAAGAGAGCAAAAGATAAAAATTTGTAGATTAAGTGCAGATTCTTAACATTGAAAGATTAGGAGAAGAGTGACAGAGAGACAGATTACAAAATACAGAGTGAAGATGAGGTTATATCCCCGAATTATTTGTGGAACCTATGTAAATTTTGTTTAATGATATGGTAAAGCTGTAAAGTGATTGAATTTTGCTCTCATCAGTGGAATTCAAATTAATACTTTAATTAGTAATGGAAAGTGTTTCGAGCAGAAACAGTAAAAAGGTAATTCAAGAACTAAACTCCGTTTTAAAACTGACTTATAAGAATAGTGGGGATTGTAATTGAAACTGCAATTCAGAAGGACTGTTTGTTTGATCTCTCAGGCTGAGGTGAGAGAGGGGCTGTTGCCAATTTGTTAGCCATGTCACAGAATTGTAGACATATTAGATTAATTTTATTTTCATAACTTTGTCACTGTTGGTAGAAATTACTTTCTTTCCCAATCTTCTGTATGAAAGTTAGTAGGGAATTTGGAAGAGTTCATGGTCATACAAGTAAGTATTTAGGCTATTGGCAAATAATGTGGTTCAGCTGGTAAATGTCTGAGAAGGAGTATAACTGTCAGAACCATTGTGGCATCTCAAAGAGAGATGGTGGAGATATCTGGTAAATATCATGAGATTATTGGAGGACCTAGGGCTGTCCATAGAGTTGTCCACCATTGATCATATGTTTACAGGATTGGATGTATAGATTAGGGAGATGTGGGTAACAATGAGATTGATGTTGCAAATAATTATTGTAACATGAAAGGTATTAACGTGTATTTATCTGGGGAAAGTCATAGCATCACTGACCTCTCCTCTGATCTAAGCTGTATTTAAGAGGACAACTGGGCCTCATGTGAAAGCCAGAGTCCAAGCAGTCTCTGGCCTCTCCCATACGTGTTGTAAAAGAACTCTGAATAAAGATCACTTGTCTTGCTGAATGTAGAACTCAAGACTGCTGTTTGATATTTCTCCCTACAACAATTGGATTTCAATTAGAGACATTAATTAGATTACTTTGTCTAGTTTTGATTTGCTAAAGTTACAGTATTAATAATAAATTGTTAATTTTTGTTCAAGTATAAATTTGATGTCTGGTATAGATTATTCATGAAGTCTGTTTCAGAACTATTGGGGTCAATTTTAAGGGTCATTGCAGGTATTAATTTTACTATGTTGCGAATTTAGGGGTACGAAGGCTGATTTGATTTGGCTTGCTGTCACCATGTCATAACAAAAGTCTACATGCTTTGCACCACATTGGCACTGAAATTGATATACTACATTATTCAATTGTATGCTAGGCCATTTTTTGTTTAGTGTCATAGCATCATCTTGAAAATGGTGAACAAAACTCATGTTGCTACTGCATACCTGCTGATCAGTTTATCTGAGATATATGAGACACATTTTACAAACAAAAGTGGCCTTAAGAATATTCATGAATTTCCATGATAAACAGTGAGAAATGATCTGATTAGAGTCACAGAGCTGTACAGCATGGAAACAGACCCTTCAGTCCAGTCTGTCTATGCCAACCAAATATCTTAAATTAAGCTAGTCCCATTTGCTGGCATTTGGCCCATATCCCCCTAAACCCTTCCTATTCATATACCTATCCAGATGCCTTTTAAATGTTGTAATTGTACCAGCCTTCACCACTTCCTCTGGCAGTTCATACCATACACGCACCACCCTCTGCGTGAAAACGTTGCTCCTTGGGTCACTTTTAAAGCTTTCCCCTCTCACCTTAAACCTATGCCCTGTAGTTTTGGACTCCTCCACCCTGGGAAAAAGACCATGTTGTCTATTTACCCTATCCATGTCCCTCATGATTTCATAAACTTCTGCAAGGTCATTCCAAGTCTTGTCATTATTTTGCAGGATGGCATTGATATGCCCTATTTCAGCATCAGAATTGCATGGTTAGGAACACACAGACTCTATTTATGATTTTACTAATAAAGCCATTCCTACAATGCATAGAATTGTGGAGATCTCTTGTGTGAACTAGTGAAGGTAGGTTTACATTAGGCAGTAGAGAGAACAAGCAATATCTCTAGAACATGTCCATCATGGGCCTCCTGCAGTGCCACAATGATGCCACCCGAAGGTTGCAGGAACAGCAACTCAATTTCCGCCTGGGAACCCTGCAGCCTAATGGTATCAATGTGGACTTCACCAGTTTCAAAATCTCCCCTTCCCCAACTGCATCCCAAAACCAGCCCAGTTCGTCCCCTCCCTCCACTGCACCACACAACCAGCCCAGCTCTTCCCCTCCACCCACTGCATCCCAAAACCAGTCCAGCCTGTCTCTGCCTCCCTAACCTGTTCTTCCTCTCACCCATCCCTTCCTCCCACCCCAAGCCGCACCCCCATCTACCTACTAACCTCATCCCACCTCCTTGACCTTTCTGTCTTCCCTGGACTGACCTTTCCCCTCCCTCCCTCCCCACCTATCTTCTTTTCTCTCCATCTTCGGTCTGCCTCCCCCTCCCTATTTATTCCAGAACCCTCACCCCATCCCCCTCTCTGATGAAGGGTCTAGGCCCGAAACGTCAGCTTTTGTGCTCCTGAGATGCTGCTTGGCCTGCTGTGTTCATCCAGCCTCACATTTTATTATCTTGGATTCTCCAGCATCTGCAGTTCCTATTATCTCTGATATCTCTAGAACAGAGCTCTTTTAACTCCTCTCAATTTGAATGCAGGCTGGAGCCATATCAGCCATCAAAAATATACAAGGGATAAGAGTTTAAGTGTTATTCAATCAAAGGCACAGATCTCATGGAACTTCACAGAGTTGTTAATGAGAACTGTAGTCAGGTGGCAACACCATCTATTTGGGCGTACAAAATAGGAACAAATTACTGCAGATACCGGAATCTATACTGGAATAAAATGCTGGAAATCGTAGTCGATCAGGCAGCATCTATACAGAGAAAACAAGCTAACACTGCAGGTCGAAACGACTCTTCATCTTTTAACACTCAAGCCGCAGTTGCTGAGTTTGTACATTAATTGAAACATATAAAATAATCAGAGGGTTAGATAGGGTGGATGGGGAGAGCCTTTTTCCTAGGATGGTGACGGCGAGCACGAGGGGACATAGCTTTAAATTGAGGGGGAAAAGATATCGGACAGATGTCAGAGTTAGTTTCTTTACTCAGAGAGTAGTAAGGGAATGGAACGCTTTGCCTGCAACGGTAGTAGATTCGCCACCTTTAGGGACATTTAAGTCATCATTGGATAAGCATATCGACGTACATGGAATAGTGTAGGTTAGATGGGCTTGAGATCGGTATGACAGGTCGGCACAACATCGAGGGCCGAAGGGCCTGTACTGTGCTGTAATGTTCTATGTTCTATTTAATTAATTCTAATTTTGACAATCCTAGCAGGTCTGGTACACTGGTATAGTGTTGCAGTACAAATGGTACATTCAGTTACAAACTGGCAGTTTCAAATGACCTCATGGACACAACATTTATATTGGTACGCAGTCCTGTAGGTCCTTATAAATGGGTCAAATATTTGCTCAAAACTGATTTTAGCAATTGCCCAACTATGTGACCAATTCATGTTATATATAACCAGTCATAGATAACGTCAGGCATAAAGGGACATCACTTCTGTGCACCTTGGTCAGTTCACATCCATACAGTGAGGACAAGGCACCTTTCTTTGATGTCATAGTTAGATCATTGGATGGCTTTGATGCACTCTTTGACAACATGAGGTTTGTACAGTGAGTAAGTAGTTCGGGTCCTCTTTACGAGGTTGTTGGTGGGATGTTACTTGTATCCTCTACAGTGAAGACTGATGCAAAGTACATGTTCAATTTGTGGCCAGATAACTGTTCTAGTTCTGGCCTATATCTGAAACCAGATTGGGCATCCTTTGAGCATCCAGGCCTGATAGGACCTAGTTTGGTAGCTAGTCGTAGTTTAGATAAGGATTGTGACAAAGATTTAAAGTTGCAACTGATACAGTAATCAATGTAAGAATTGGGAATTTTATTGTGACAGAGCAGTGTCACAGACAATATTAACGAAATGCCTCCTTTTATGTCTTTAGTGTACTTTGTAAATAAAATTGTGTTGAATGGCAAGTCGACTTACTCTTTCATTTGTCACACAAGATAGTACCCAAGCAAAATATTTTTGCATAAAACCTGTCCAAAGTATAGACAACAGGAGCATTGAGTTTATTTATGACCTGGCTATAGAATAGTCAACTGATTTGATTCTATTGGTAGCTGTAAAAATGACGCAGTATTACATCTGAAAAATGATGCTCAACTTACTGTCAGTTCTCTTCATTACTGCAGTGTTTATATTCAGGATAAATTCAAACTGGAACTGGATTCCATGGTACAAAGCACACAGCAACATTCACAATAATTGGTGCCACTCCAATGTTTTTGATTTGAAGAGAGATGTACATGCTTAGATCCAAGACGAATGAATTATTCCAAAAAGATGTACATACTCCCACCCTGGAGGAGCTTAATCTCAAGTGTCCAGCACAGTACATTTTTCCCAAGCTTGATGAAAGAATGGACATGTCCATACATCATTCCCTAGAGTCACAGGAACTGACATTTACTCCACCAACAAAGGAGCAGCACCCTAAAAGCTTGTGACTCCAAATAGATCTGTTGGACTATAACCTGGCGCCGTGCGACTTGAGACGCCAATGTTCAGAGCACTTTTTGGTAGATACTGACTTTTTTCCTTCAGATTATCACTCAGATAGCCAGGATATATTCCAACAGCATTTAGATCATACTGGAGAGAATATCAGGTTATCTCTACATTGTAAATTAGATTGCAGTTCTCCACAAAAGCAAACATCAGCATGACCAACTTTCATCAATTCATGGACAGCAGCAAGAAACATAACTTAAATAACTTCTTCAGGTTTATTCTTCAAAACAGCATTAGAACTAATCCCACCAATTAGGAAATATACAAACAATGATTAAACCCGAAATTAAAGATAGTCTCAGTTTATTCAACTTATTTTTAAATTACTGTATAGTTTACTTTTGCAATGGAAGTATCTGCTGTAAAATGTACACCACAACGGAATATCAAACATGTGGCAGAAAGATCACCAACATATCTTTCACTCTCTTGAAAATCACTTTATTGTCCAGAAGGTGTGGTCTTCAATGTTATGATCCTTTCAAACCCACCATGTTTGAAGTCGATGCATCCCAGAAATACCTCAGGCCATGTCTATCAGGAAGACAAACAGGAGGCTGGAAGAACACAACAAGCCAGGCAGATTTTGGAAGAAAAGAGTCAACGTTTTGGGTATTACCCTCTTCAGGACTGGACGTAGGGGTATACAGAGCTGCAGATAAAGGAAGGAGTGGAAGTGGAATGGTGCTATAAATGGACACTGGTAGTAGGCATGACCTGGTTGGTTGATGGGAGGGATGAATCTGGTTGGTGGCTGGAAGAGAGGAGGTGGGGCTGGAAGGGTTATTTGAAATTGGAGAACACAATGTTGAGACCTCTGAGCTGTGGGGTGCCTAGGTGGAAGATAAGGTGTTGTTCCTCAAATCTGTGTTCCGAGTTGCTGTGACACTGGAGGAAGCCAAGGACAGACATGTTGGAGGGGAAGTGAGTGAGGAGTTGAAATGGACAGTGACCGAGAGGTTAAGTTGGCCATTATGTGCCAGGTGCAGATGCTCGGTGAAATGGTCACCTAGTCTACATTTGGTTTCATTGATGTAGAGAAGACCATATCAGGAGGACCAGTTGCAATAGACTAGGTTGGAGATGCAGGTGCAGCTCTGTCTCACCTGCAAGGACTGTTTAGGGCCCTGGATGGAGGTGAGGGAGGTGGTGTGTGGGCAAGTGTTGCAGATTGAAATTGGTGGGTACAATGTTGTAGGTACCACAGAGATATAGCTGCAAGGTAATCAGGGCTGAGAACTAAACTTCGAAGGATTCCTATTGAAAGGGCAGGCAGAGGGGCTGGGGTTGTTTTGTATATAAGAAATGAAATTAAATTTGAAAGCAAGTAGTGATACAGGGTCAGAAGGTATAGAATCTGTGTGGGTAGATTTGAG
This sequence comes from Stegostoma tigrinum, assembly GCF_030684315.1. Taxonomy (NCBI): domain Eukaryota; kingdom Metazoa; phylum Chordata; class Chondrichthyes; order Orectolobiformes; family Stegostomatidae; genus Stegostoma; species Stegostoma tigrinum. The sequence goes on along the minus strand of NC_081359.1, from coordinate 2,922,376 downwards.
GAACCACAAAGAATAAAAGACCTTGATGGGAGTTATGTAAAGGCTGCCCAGCGGTAGTCAGAATGTGTGGAATAAAAATAAATCAAAGGCTAGGAAAGGCATGTAAGAAAGGCACAATTATATTAATCATGGGGGCACTTCAATATGCAGTTGGACTGGGAAATCAGGCTGGTAGCAGATCCCAAGGAAAGGAATTCATGTCTACAAGATGGGTTTTTCGGAGCAGCTTGTGGTAAAGCCCACTAGGGGACAGACAATACTGGATTTGGTGATGTGATATGAGACCGACTTGATTTCTTTTCTTTGTCCAATTAGTGAATGTACCAAATGTAAACTGTTGCTTCTCAATAAACTGTGTGCAGTTCTGGTTGCTCTGCTATAGGAAGGATATTATTAAATTGGAGAGGGTTCAGAAAAGATTTACCAGGAGGTTGCCAGGAATGGAAAGCTTTGAGTTATGTCTATTAGGACATTCAGGACCTGCTCCTCTGCAATATAGACATTTTTCAAGATATTGCTATTTATTTCCCCACATTCTCTATCTTCTATACCCTTCTCTACAGTAAACACTGATACAAAATACTTGTTCAGTATCTCCCCCATCTTGTGATTATACACATAGGTGGCCTTGCTGATCTTTAAAGGGCCTTATTCTCTCCCTAGTTACCCTTTTGTTCTTAAAGGATTCTCCTTAAACCTGTTTGCCAAAGCTATCTCATGCCTGCTTTCTGCCCTCATAATTTCCCTCTTAAGTATACTCCTACTGCTTTTATACTCTTCTAGTGATTCACTCTGTCTATGCTGGCTATACCTGATGTATGGGCTGGGACTTTCTTCACTGCAGCATAAGAGGTTGAGAGGTGACCTTGTAGAAGTTTATAAAATAATGAGAGATCTAGGTGGAGTTAATGGGACACGAGTTGACTTTTCCCTAGGATTGGGGATTTCTAGACTAGGGGACACATTTTTAAGGTGAGGGGAGAAAGATTTCTAAAAAAAAACATTTTTTTACACAGATAGGGATTTGCATGTGGAATAAACTTCCTGGAGAAGTGGTGAATACGGGTACAATTACAATGTTTAAAGGACATTTGGATAAGTACTGAAATAAGAAAGGTTTGGAGGGAAATGGGCTGAGAGCAGGCAAGGTGGGCTTAGTTTAGGATTGTGTATGGCAATGGACTGGCTGGGCGGAAGGGTCTGTTTCCATGCTGTGAGACTCTATGACTCCAGTGACCTTTCTTAAACGGCCAACCTTTCCATGCCAAACACTCGCAGATAAGACCAAACATTTGCAGTTCTGCGGAAGACTCGCTGAGCCCTTTGCCAGTAGTTTCAGTGCCAAACATTGACTCCCCTTCTGTTTACTGTAACGTTTCAGACAGTGACATGATGCTTTATTTTGTTGCAATAACATGATTGCAGGTTTCTATTTGAAACAAGCCAGTGTGTGTGTGTGTGTGTGTGTGTTTGGGGGGTGGTGTAAGTTGTCCATGCCCTGGTCTGGGTGACCTTGCCAGCAGGCTGTGTGTGTGTGTGTGTGTGTGGGTGAGCCGTGCTGATCCCTGCACGAGCTGGGGCTCGGGCTCGGGCTCAGTCTGTGGGAGCCGCAGCTCCGGGCGGCGGGGCTGAGGGAGCCGATATGGCTCTGCATGCGGACGGTGCCTTCCCTTACCAAGGCCTCCTCCCCAAGAAAGAGACGGGCGCCGCGTCTTTCCTGTCCCGTTACCCGGACTATGACGGCCGGGGGGTACTGATCGCCGTCTTGGACACCGGGGTGGACCCGGGGGCGCAGGGGCTGCAGGTAAGGAGCGAGCGCTAGGCCCCGCCAAGCCTCGGCCTCTCGTAGTCAGCGGGGCCGCGGAGACTGACACCTTATTTCCCCATCGCCGCCAACCTTTGTTAAATACAAACCTCGTTCCTTATCCATGTGAGAGTGAACCGAAACGGCACGGGAATACTGTCTACGTTTGTCTGTAAATTACTGAGCGGGTCGGTGTTTTGTTTTTATTCAGACTAATTTGACATTTCTCCTCCCACCACTAACATCACAGGATTATTAACGAAAATAGAAATTGCTGGAAAAGCTGAGCTCACCTGCAGTTTCCGTGTTTGTTTCTGATTTCCGCAGTTCTTTCGGTTTTTTTTAAAAACAGGATTACTAACCTCTGCACCAGTTTGCACTCCTTTTGACATTATTTCCCCCTCAGTGAGCATGGGAGAGCCCGGGGTCGAGTGTGTGGGGCATTTGCTTCTGGTTGTCATTCAAGACCGAGAGCAATTTGGATTTATTGTCATTGAGTGAAAGGTTATGGTCTGTTTATTACTGGGGCTGATCCATGTGCTACGACTGAACATTCAAAAACAAAGAGCTACCGTTGCTGGAAATCTGAAACAAACGCAGAATTTGCTGGAGGGTCTCAGCACCTCACCACCTCTGCCAGCACCTGTGTGGAGAAAGCACTGATGCTGGCAGACCTATTGAGTTTCTCCAGTGATTCATGTTTTTGTTTATGAACCATGTATTGTGGTAAAATTTCGAGTCAAAGCCTGCACTCTGTAAGGTCTCCAGACTTTTCCTTGGATGTGTTGACAATGAACATACCCGCTTTAATGGTTGATTTGGAGTGCAAGTTTGCAATATAATTACTTTTCAGTCATTATTTCATTTCTTAGCTAGGCATCAAAATAGTATTTTCATGTACAGTTTTTAAAACAGACCATGTGCCTTTCAATGTGACAAAGGCAAAACTGTGCTCCCCACCCATCCCCCAGATTCCTACCTCCCAAAACATAATGAGACAAATTTACCTGTTTCTCACCAAGTTGGAAAATGAGGTGCAAATAGGTACCTTTTTTATAAGTTGGGGATGTCCTAATTTAGGATTTGGTGCTAATTAGGAACCCATTACACTTACATTGTAAAATGTAAGTGTACTTCCTGGGCCATAAAGTTTAGCTTCAAATCCCACTTGCCTCAGAGGTGTGTGATAATATCTGAAAAAGTTGACTTGAAATATTTTTTTACAAAGTGCAGCCTGAGGGTCTTGTAATACAGTTATTGTATCCCTACCTCAAGGCAGAATCCCAGGTTCAGGACTTAGCTGCCATGGACACATGTCACAGCATGTCTGAACAGTTTAATAAGAAAGATAATGGTGTAAAATAAGAGCCTTGTGGTGCTATGATAGTGAACCTGCTTGTATAAGGTGATTACAAATAATTATTTAAAGTGTAAAACTGGATTTAAGTTATTTTAAAGTTAGGTTAGGTTAGCAAATTATTGCGAAAGGATCTTTTGTGAGGTCGCTTTAGACATTTGTTTATTTCACGTATGTAATCATATTTTCAATTGCAATGTGAAGGCCAAACTCTACTTTTAAAATGTTTAACAATGTTTAAATACATAAACATTCACACCTGGAAATTATGCCACATGCTCAATTATATTTGATCATTTAAGCTGCTCTTATGCAACTGATAGCAAACATGATGACTGTTTGAAAATGTGGAATGATTTGTGACACAGAAAGAGCCCGCTCAGCCGTTAGGTTCATGGTGGTTGTAGTGTGGAGTGATAAAGTCTAATCCCACCTTCCAGCTCCTGTCTGCGTGCTCTGAGTTAAGGCACTTTAGAAAAACAAAAAGTAGGAGCAAGAGAAGGGCATTTGGCCCTTTGAATCTGCTTTGCTTTTCATTATGATCATGGCTGATGTCAAACTCAGACCCCTGTTCCCACTTACTCTCCATACTCTTTAGCTATAAGAATATTATCTAACTCCATCATGAAAATATTCAACGTTTTGATCTCAGCTGCTTTCTGAGGCAAAGAATTCCACAGGCTTACCACTTTGGTGATTTGGAAATTACTCCTCATCTCAGTCCTAAATGGCCTACTCTGTATTCTTAGACTGTGACCCCTGGTTTGGACTCCTGATCATTGGGAATGTCCTTCTGCATTTTACTCTGTCTAGACCTGTTGGAATTTTATAGATTTCAGTGAGATCCCGCTCATACTTATAAAAGCTGGTGAATATAGCCCAAACCAATCCAATCTGTCTTCATACACCAGCCATCTCAGAAATCAGGTTAGTAAACTTTTGTTGCACTGCCTTCATAGCCTACACACCCTTCCTCAGATAAAGAGACCGAACTGCACACAGTATTCCAAATATGGTCTCAGTACATACCCAAGATAACAAGGTGTGGAGCTGGATGAACACAACAGGCCAAGCAGCATCTTAGGAGGAGGAAAGCATTCCTGCTCCTAAGATACTGCTTGGCCTGCTGTGTTCATCCAGCTCCACACCTTGTTATCTCAGATTCTCCAGCATCTGCAGTTCCTGTTATCTCACTACATATCCAGGTGTTTTTTTAAATGTGATAAAGATGTCATTCTGTACATGCATTCAAGCCTTGCATTGTAGACTCCCTTTGATTGAGAAAAATAAGCTTCAGGTCCCCTCTAATCCTTTTGCCAGTTACTTTTAGCCTGTTCTCTGGTTGTTGCCCACTGTACACAGAGCTGGACTAACTAGCAACTACAAACTTCCTACTCTGATATCCAGGCCTTGAGTAATAAAGGAGGAATCCTCTTGCCCATGCTACCTTCAGAGAGCTGTCTGTTTCATTACAGTTTGTAATATTGGTAACAGAGGTGATCAGATTAAATTGTAAAATTTCAGGGTCTCATTACCCACCCCTCTTTTCTGAAAATGGGACGAATGGCAAGTGGAAGAGTAAAGTTACATTGTGGGCCTTGATTACTACTTTGCCAAAGTGGAAGCAAGGTGTGACCTTAACATTTCATTATCATACACAAGCAAGAAAAGAAGAAAAGCTTTTTTTTCCAGAATTACAACCTGATGATTTGAGCACAGATGAACTAGATAGATTGTTAACTTTTGTGGATTACAATTTATCAGAAAGGTGGTCTGTTGATTGCTAATGGTTGTGGTCAGGGTTTGACAAATTTAGAAAGCATGAGGATGGTATTCTGGATGAGTGTACAATGGAAATCAATAACATAGAGAATACTGGAGAAACTCAGCAGGTTTGGCAGAATCTGTACAGAGAGAAACAGAATTAACTTTTCGAGCCCGCCCTTCTGATTGTTCCATTTGCCTCAGCACCTATTTGAGAAAGGCTTGCCCTTTGCCACTAGTCATATTACAGATTCTCAGAAAGGTGCAGCAGCTTCCAAAACTGAAATGGGCACATTGCAAAGCCTAATTGGATACCCAAACAAGGCCAGCCCCAGATGCCAGTTTTAAAGTACTGGAGTTGAGTACGCCATGAAAAATTCCAAAGAGAACTATAATATTTGAGCAAACAAAAAATTGGAAGAAATAAAATTGGAGCATTATGGTTTGAAATTTCTATCTTAAGGAGATGCTGGGAACACAAAACTTGTTTTTAGTGATATTTGTTATCACAGATCATTGTGATGCGTTCTTGAGTGGGGAGAGTTCATAATTTTTGTTATGGAAACGGGAGGTAGATGTTACCCTTTATCTTGATAATCTAAAGCTACTGGAATAGTAGTTACCGGCAGAGACTCTCACTGGGAGATCATTGATTAAGTTTCCCACTGTAATGGAAATTTTGGTATTGATCACTACCAGAACAGCCTCTCATTTGTACTGGGGAAACTAAAAGATGGGAAGCTTCAAAACCAGGTGGTGTCTTAAGTATGGGTGGAGGGGAAGGCCTGTGAATGAGGCAAGAATGATGTTGGGGAATGGAGTGGGAGGGAGATTGGAAATGGGGCATCCAAGGGAGGTATGGAGCTCAGACTGTGGGGTTCGGGAGGGGTCGTTCACAAGAGACTTTGGTCAGCGTGGGATCCAGCATTTCCCACAGAGCTGGGAGCAGTAACAGTGTGAAATGATACTATGGGAGAGGAACCACAGTAAACGGTGAATGAAACCTGGGATTTTAATATGGGTAAATAATGAAACGTTTCTTTCACCCGTACCCAGGTAGCGAATGAAGGCACAGAACCAAGGGAGGAGAATAGGTTCTTGAACTGAGGGTTATTGTCTTCAGTAATGCCTTTGAGAACGTCCCTCATGGCAGACTGATACAGAAGGTAAAGTCACACGGGGTCAGAAGTGAGCTTGTAAGATGTATAAAACATACTGGCTCAGTCATAGAAGACAGAGGGTAGCAGTGGACGGGTGCGTTTCTGATGGGAATATGACTAGTGGTGTTCCTCGCTGATCACTGTTAGGACCTTTACTAATTGTAATATATATAAATAAGTTGGAGGAAGATATAACTAGTTTGATTAGTAAGTTTATGGATGACACAAAAGTTGGTGGGATTGTGGATAATGATGAAGACCGTCAGAGGTTGTAGCAGGATGTAGATCGGTTGGTGACTTAGGCAGAGATGGCAGATGGAGTTTAATCCAGAAAAATATGAAGTAATGCATTTTGGAAGGTCTAATCCAGATGGAAAATATACAGTAAATGGCAGAACCCTTAAGAGCACTTATAGGCAGAGGGACCTGGGTGTGAAGGTACACATGTCACTGAAAGTGGCAATGCAGGTGGAAAAGGTAGTCAACAAGGCATACAGCATGCTTGCCTTCATCAGTTGGGACATTGAGTTTAAAAATTAGCAGGTAATGTTGCAGCTTTATAGAACCTTAATTAGGCCACAGTTGGAATATTGTGTTCTATTTTGGTTGCTGCACTGCCAGAAGGATGTGGTGGCCTTGGAGATGGTACAGAAAATATTTACCAGGACATTGCTTGGTATGGAGGGCCTTAGCTACCACGAGAGGTTGCAGAAACTTGGGTTGTTCTCACTGGAATGATGGAGGTTGAGGGGTGACCTGATAGAGGTCTACAAGATTATGAAGGGGGTGGACAGTCAGAAGCTTTTTTTCCCAGGGTGGAAGAGTCAGTTACTAGGGGCATAGGTTTAAGGTGCGAGGAGCAAGGTGATGTACAAGGCAAATTTTTTTACACACAGGGTAGTGGGTGCCTGGAACTTGTTGCTGGGGGAGGTAGTGGAAGCAGATACAATAGTGACTTTTAAAGGGTGCCTTGACAAATAGGATGGGAATAGAGGGATATAGGGTAGGGGGTTTTAGTTGTGCCGGGCAGCATGTCAGTGCAGGCTTGGAGGGCCAAAGGACCTGTTCCTGTGCTGTAATTTTCTTTTTTCTATGTTCTACTTGTGGCTCGAAGGAGAGGAGAACACACAATTTCAAGAAATTGCCTTTTTACATATTTATCCCAATTTCCTCTTTGAAACTCTTTGTATCTCTTTCCTCATTTTAATAAACTCCTTAAAATGTGCTTTCTGGACTAAACTCTTAGACACCTGCCCTACGTCTCCTTTATAAGACTCAATATTCTGTTTTGCCATGAAATACCTTCGGATATTTAGCTATGGAAGTTACTATATAAATGTGAGTCATTAAGCATTATAGCAATGACTGTTAGAGAGTTATTGTGTTACTGCTAGATATGAAGATTATCTGAGCATTGCTACATTTTGTTTTCAATATTTCAGTACGTTAGCTGTAATCAATATTATGAAAGATGTCTGCCCTGTGGTTTCCCCGCTGCAAATCACTTCTCCACTTCTGTTTGCCCTTTCTCCCTGTGCCGTTGGTTTACCTGCTTTCTCCTGCTCACAGATAGATCCTGATTCTTGGAACTTTTCTCCGATAATAAATAATGCAAGGCCACAGGCAAAAATACGTGGCACCCAGCTGTTGTAAATGATTTATAGAAATCACAAGATCAGTCCTACAGGAATGCCTCTAACTAAATTTGGCAAACCTACCTGGGCTTTGTAAGTAGAGGCTTGGAATTTAAATGTGAGGAGCTTTTTTAAAACTTTAAAATCACAAGTTATGTAGGATTACATAGGATCAATGGTACAAAAACAAGCCGTTCAGACAACTAATCCATGCTAATTTTTACTTTCACCTTGATTCTCTTCCTTTCTCAAATGTCATCATAAACGTCTATTTCTTTTTCTCTAAATTTCTTATCTGGTTTCCTTGTCTCCTTTAATAAATATATAATTTCAACAGTCAAATAGTGAGACAACCTAATCTGTAAATGACAGGTTTGACAGCCAACTTGAGCATGGAACATATGAGAATCTAGAGGCATGGTTCTCATAATGCAATCAACAAATGTATAGAATTGGACCCCATACAACCGTGTACAGATCAAAACCAGAAATGCCAGTACTCACCAGAACAGTATAATTTCCAAGTGGAGTAGAATAACATCGCTTTATCGGAGGCTCCACTGATGATGTTACCTAGCATGGTAATGAAATGTCTGAACGAAAACAAGCCAGTTCGGCAAGCAAGTCAACGATATCATCCACAACTCGAGCTACAGATCTTTGCTAAAACTTAAGCATGAGAACAAAATTGCATATTAAATAGCCTCACACTCTATATATTAAGATCAACCCCAGCTGGAGTATTGTGTTCAGTTCTAGATACCAGACTTTAGTAGGGCTGTAAAGGCTTGGAAGAGGGGGCAGAGATTTACTAAAAGGAAATGTTCACGAGCACTCTGACTGTAGTTCATGCTTTTGTAATCCGTACAGTTGCAGTGCCTGTGAAGTCACTGTGACTGATGCCTCAGCTTCACACTTAAGTTTATTCCATGCAGCAGCCTGGTGCCCTCCAATGAACTGTTCACTCAGGGTATCTCAGAAAGTGTCTTTGCTGCCTCACCCATTGCCCCACTCGCTGAGAATAGTGATGAGCTGGCAAGTAAACTGGAGGGTGCATCACCCAACAGAGCAACCCAGGTGTAGGGGGTAACCCATGAGATGGATAAGGGATTCGTTGGCTAATAGGAAGCAGGGGATGGGCATAAATGGGTTTTTTTGGTTTGTTGCAATGTGACAATTGGTGTACCACAGGAATCAGTGCAGTGGCCCCAAACGTTTAAAATTTATATCAAAGATATGGAAGAGGGGACAAAATGTATGGTTGCTAAGTTTGCTGATGATAAAAAGATAGTTCGTGAGTTGTGAAGAGAACATAAGGTCCTGCAAATGTCAATAGTGTAAGTGAATGGGAAAACGATGTTGATAGGTGGAGGTTAGAGTGCCAAAATGTGAACTTGATGACTTTGACAGGAGGAGTAGAAAAGCAGCATATCTTTTAAATGGAGAGATCTTAGAGAATTCTGAGACCCAGAGGGATCTGAGTATTTTGGCACATAAATCACAAAATGTTAGTGTGGAGTTTTTTTTTCGTTCATGTGATGACAGTGTCGCTGGCTGGGTCAGAACTTATTGCCTATCCCTAGTTGCCCTTGGGAAAGTTGTGGTGAGCTGCTTTCTTGAACCTCTGCGGCCTGTTGCTATTGGCACACCTGTAGTGTTGTTGGGGAAAAAAGTTTGAGGTGATATATTTTCTAAGTCAGGATCATGAATGGCTTGAAGGCAAACTTAAAAGTTATGGTGTTTCCATGTATCTGCTGCTCTTCTAGATGGAAGTGGTCACAGGTCTGGATGGAGCTGTCTAAGGACGCTTGGTGAGTTGTTGTGGTATATCTTGTAGATGCTGTGAGTTGGTCATGGAGGGAGTAGATGTGGAACCAATCAAGTAGTAACTGTACCCTCGATGGGATCAAGCTTCTTGAGCGTTGTTGGACTGCACCCTTTCAGGCAAGTGGGGTGTATTCCATCACACTCCTGACTTGTGCCTTTTGGACAGGTTTTGTGAAGTCAGGAGGTGAGGCATTCACTGCAGGATATTTAGCTTTTGATCTTCTAGTGGAGCCTCAGTATCTTTGTCACAATGCAATAAAAAAAACCAAAAGAATTGCAGATGCTGTAAATTAGGAACAAAAACAAAGTTGCTGGAAATGCTCAACAGGCCTGACAGCATCTGTGAAGGAAAAAACAGGTTAACGTTTCAGCTTGTGTTGGTTCTAGTCAATGGTAGCCCCTAGGATGTTGATAGTGAGGGATTTAGTGATGGGAATACCGTTGTATGCAAAGGTCAGTGGTTAAATTCTCTCATATTGGAGATAAGCATTGCCTATGGTAGTTGTATGGATCCATAAGTATGACTGTGCCATGCTGTTGCTTGACGACACTGTGAGACAGCTTTCCCAATTTGTTTCCATTGTTAATAATGAGGACGGCGCAGGGTCAACAGGACAGACTTTGCCGTCGCCATATCTGGTGCCAAGGTCAATACCAGGTACCTGTCTAAATTCATTGTTTTATTTTTAGATTTTTTAAACAGATCGAGTACTGTGTATATCTGCGGTGTCCTTATTTAAGAAAGGACATAGATCATTATACCCAGTGCAGAGAAGGTTCCGGCGACTGGTACTGGGATAGTCAAGGTGGGTTTATCTTATGAAGAAAGGTTGATCTGGTTGGGCATATAACCGTTGGAGTTTGGAAGAATAGGAGACAATCTTGTAGGAATGTTTCAGATCTTTAGAGGACTTGACCGCATTGATTTAGGAGTTCTGCATTCAAGACCCACCTGTTTTAGAGGCGTGTAATAACATCTCTGAACAGGTTGTTGAGAGAGTGTTGTTTTTAGATGGTGAAAGAAAGGGTTTCCTTGTTGACCAGACCAGAACCAGGGGACACAGTTTAAAAATAAGCAGTCTCCCAATTATGTTGGACGTGAGGAAGAATTTGTTTTCTTTTGGGATCATGATTGTAGAGAGTGGTAGAAGTGGCCCCATTGAATAAGGTACAGGTAGATAGATTGTTGACTGAAAAGGGAAAGTGTTTTTTGTGGTAGATAGTGATAAGGAGTTGAGGCTAACAATTTGACCGGCCATGATTTTATTGAATGTTGGAGCGGTAAAATAGCCTGCTGATGCTCCTCATTTGTATACATGTGCGTTTACAAGGTATTTTCATTGTTTCTCACAGGGAGTCAGGTTTACAGAGCATTTTGTAGGTGCAGTGGGGTGCTGTTGTGGAGGTAGGCTAGGAAGGACGCTTGGATCTTCAAAACAGCGGATCATCTCTCAACATCATTTAAGTACCCCTTAAACATCAACTCTCACCTCCCATTTCCCATGCCATCTATATCCCCCATCCAGTCAGCCACATGCAACTCGGATTCCCCATGCTACTTTACATTCCTCATGCCTGACCATGGGTCTCTCCGCCATAGTCACTTACTCGGTATGTACAATGTACATGTTTCGGGTAATGAGATAATGGGAATTAGTTTAAAATCATTGGAAAACCATTAAACTTTTAATAGCTTTAAAAATAAATCAAACTCCCTATCATTGATGCTGGGCCAAAAATTGTGAAGAATAAAGAAGTTGTTACATTTTAAGTGCTACATAGATTTGTAAACAAACAAGATGCCACATCAGGCACATAAATGTGTTATATGAAAGGCTTGAAAGTGTTTCGGTTGGTCTTGGAACAGCAAAAACCACCTGAGCTGAAGCTTGTGAAACCAAGTCATGTGTTTGTAACCGAATAACTGTCATAACAAAAGCATCATGCTCCACTGACAATAGGGTTTCATTTCATTTCAAAGTACATGCCTGTCAAGTAGTACAGGGGGAACGCAGGTGTCAAATTTGCCAGCATAATGAAATCAGAGTATGAAAACTTAATAGAGAGGACTTCTTTAAAAATATGATTTAATACATTATAAATGGTACTTTCTGTATTGGAAAATCAATGTGACAAGAACAATTAAACAATGCTAGCCAACGTGGGTCAACTTGCCTTCACAGAATAGCTCCTTCTGATGAATCACTGTATTAAGAAATTCAGCATTCCCAAATAGTACCTGATACAGTACTGACATTTGCAAATGTCAAGACATTTGTGTTTGCTGTACTTCAATATACAATGTTCCTGACTCCTGAGCAGGTTTGCCATTTTCTTTATGAGCTCTCTAATCTGGTGTGCTTGTAATAGGCTTCCAAACCCTGATTTTCATTCCAAGTTTAAAATGTGAAGCCTGACCCTAACCTGGTGGGTGGGTTTGATTTGCAAAGTAGACATTCCTAATGCATAAAAAGACCAGAGGAAAATGGCACAAGTTGGGAATGTGGAAGAAAATTGGATTTCCTTCCCAAAAAAAAACACGTGCCATTCACACACTGAAACATTCCTCCATGCCCAGATGTAGATTCATCCCCAATGATTAACATAAATTCAGTTCAAATTTTGCATGTTGGATTAAATATTTGATTTATAGCAATTTTTCTCACTTCCATAATGTATTGGAAGTAATTGGTGTTCTAAGTAGTGAAAACAAGTCTTTTAGGTGAATTGCATTTTGTTATAAACTTGTAATTACATACCTTATTATGATTTTGATTTGATTTGTTATTGCCACATGTGCCTAGATACAGTGAAAATTTTTATTTTATGTGCAGTACAGGTGGATCATACCATACAAAGTGCATAATGGTAATAGAACAGAGGAAGGAATACAGTGTTACGGCTGCAGAGAAGGTGTACAAACAGGAAGATCAACATTAAATTTAAAATTTTGAGAGGTCCCTTCAAGAAGTCTAATAAAGTGGGAAAGAAGTTGTTCTTGAATCTGTTAGTATGTTTGTGTGAGCTTTTGTACCTCTGCCAGATGGAAGAGGTTGGAAGAGATTATAGCTGGGGTGGGAGGGTCTTGGATTATGTTGGCTGCCTACCAGAGACAGTGAGAAGTATTGAAGGATAGCAGGTAAATGCATGATGGAATGGGCTGTATTCACAACTCTGTTGTTTTTTGTGGTCCTGGGCAGAGCAGTTTCCATGCCAAGCTGTGATGCATCCAAATAGAATGCTTTTTGTGGTGCATCTATAAAAATTGGTAAGTGTCTTTAAGGACATGCCAATTTTCCTCAGCCTTTTGATGAAGTAGAGATGTTGTTGTGCTTTCTTGACCATGGCATTAATGTGGGTGGACCAGGACAGTTTGTTGGTGATTATCACTCTTAGGACCTTGATGCTCTCAACCGTCTCCACCTCAACTCCGTTCATGCAGACAGGGGCGTGCCTGCTTCTTGTTTCCCGCTATAGCCCGAATCACTCTTCACAATTAATGCATTCCTCTGCCTTCTTGATCATATTTCAAAGCATTTTATTTACAAATTTTGTTGTGTATTAGACGCTGCTGATGTTGTTCATCACTAGCAGGAAGTGTATAGTAGTACATGCTGGGATTTGCTACCTAGTGTCCTTTGTACTTCTTTTATTTAGGATTTCACAATTACAAGCTAGAAACATAAGGATAGTGCACCTAGCTTGTGTAACTCTTTCCTTGAGGGATTTTTGTTGAGTCCCTAAATACTGCTTTTAGAGATATTCTAATAAGGCATTTCTGTACATTTCTCTCAATGATCCATTGCAGGTACCTTGATTACAAAAGTTTGGTGAAGGAAAGTAAAGTGTCCCCTTTCTCTGACACATAGACAATCTATTCGTATCACAGAAAAGAGTAAAGCTATTGTTGATGAAAACACTCCCGAATTTGACCCAGTTTGGTATTTTAGCAGAGACTTACAGTATGTTTGAAACCCAATAAGAGGAGCAGCAAGTCTTTTCAAAGTGCTTCATGCGTTCAACACTTACAAAATCTCATTATGTCTCAGAATAGTTACTGCAGACTGTTATGTGACTGTTTGCTGAGATTAATTATTGTTATCCTACAATACCACAACTGATGGCATCTAACTAAAAATAATTTATTTACAGGTCACGAGTGATGGAAAGCCTAAAATTATTGACATCATAGATACCACAGGGAGCGGAGATGTGAACACGTCCACAGTAGTGGAGCCAAAAGATGAGAAAATTATTGGCCTTTCAGGAAGGACACTTAAGGTAATAATGGTGTACTTTAAGGTAATAATGGTTCATTTCTAAAAGATTGTAATTTTTGTGCAGTCATTACGCCATCTAATGTTACGACTAAAGAAGTCAGATGGCAAAGTGAAATCTGGCATGATAGATTTTTTTTGTTTTTTTTAACGTGGCAGTCTTTCTCTGAAACATAGGCTAACAAAGCTACCAAGCTTACTATAACAATGAAACTGACATCTATTGCACAAACAGAAACTAAATGAAGCTATCTAAATGTAATACATTTTGAAAGATTTCAACATACCTGGCAAAACAAAATCCTAACTACCTCCCAATGTGTTACTTAATAGTTAATCAATATCCCTTGAAATATTTCTTCCCTGTCTAACCTGTACATCATTTAACTTCTACTTCTCAATTCCTGTCCTGTGAGCCATGAAGCCTGTTTTTCCTAGAATATTCAGACAACCAAGAACTTAGAATATCTCAGTTTTTTAATGATCTGCACCATTCTAAACAAATACTGTGGTCTGGAATTTTGGCAAACCACTGTGAACAATTTCCTTTCCTAGAAGAGTCAGAGAGGCTATACTTGTTTCTGACACTAGTCAGATCTCCTTTGAACTGAACTCAGAAACTTTTGAACTAAATTGAAACAAAACTTGTTCATCCTATATTTTGCTACATCTAATAGCTTAATGTTTTGTGTCTCCTGTTGTTCCCTCAATATAAGCAAACTTCCATTAACACTTCGGGAAGTCTTACACTCACCTGATCTCTGACATTAACTGACTTAAGTCATCATTGTTTTGGAAACACTAATCTAGTTAATTTTTAAACCACTTAACAAAAATAGACCAATACCCATATACCACTAATTTGAAACTCAACTCTCTTTTAAAAAGATATATAAACTATTTGCATTTTGCTAAATATAATGCAAACCATTGAGCCATGAACTATCCAGCATGTCCCCATCTTATCAATTCAGCTTTATTTTGTAATACATCTCAAACTGTAGTAGTGGTGCATAGTGACTGTCCAAGCTTGTAGGAACCTTTCATCAAAGTGCCGTTTATATTTCAAAAGAGCATGATCATTGGTAGGAGTTTCTGTTGGTTGTGATAGTTTTATTCTGTGCAATTTATCCAAATCCCCAAATAAGTATACAGGCTGAGAATATAAACACACCCTGTATCTGGCTGAAGTAGGGAGACTACAACCTTTTGTGCTAATTGAAAAAACATCTCATCAGAAGCTAGTCCTCTGTTCCCAATTAGCTTGCAGGTTTCACCTCACTGCATACCTTCATGGGATATTGAAAAGCCTCTTACCCTTTTCATGCATAAACTTTAAAAGTGTCAATTTATTTCCTTTACTCGGAAACTGATGACCATGCACAAACCTGACAAGGGATTGCATCTGCTTATTCTTTTAAGGAAATAGAATTATTCTAAATCTGGTTACTCACAGGTGGTTAAGTAGACTGTCTGATTAAGAATGCTGACTTTCTTTTGTGATAAATCTGTTTTTAACTGTATCAGTAAAATTGCACAAGGTTTACTGCCTTAAGTATAACAGGAAGATTTTTAAGGCAAGACTCTTTTTTTAAACTTTGTTGTGAAATGTTGCCTGATCGAATTGGTGTGTGGAAGAAATAAGTAAGTGAAAATTTAAGAAAAATATTCTTTGAAAACTAGCAGAACATATGCCCAGCTCACCAAATCCACAGATGTGAGCAACACTCGGTCAAAGTGGATAAAGAGATCCTCACAAGCTACTTAAGCCTTCTTGTCGCAATTTGATGCCCTCTACTTATTGGTTCTTATTTAGGTATCAGATTTGACTATTTAACAGTCACCCAACCATGAATTTGGCTATGATTGGCTATGATTTTACACGTGGCATGGATACAGAAGGAGGCCTTCCTTTACTGGAAAAGGAAGCAAACTGTGTACTGTTTGCATTGTACTAATACTGCCCTGAAATACAGAGTGGAAATATAGCAACTAATTTGAACAAAGTAGAAATACAGCAACTGATTTGAACAAAGTAAGAAACCACAATTGTTGATAAGATAATTGTCACGATAATCTGTCTCAAGTGGTTGAGATGTAATTCAGGATATACTGAGGAGGACTTCACTGCAGTTCTCCTAAGAGTGCCTTGTGTTTCACACACAGCTAAACTTGTTGCAACTCATTGAAAAGGCAGGACTGTGTGCAGCCCCACAGCCTTAATCTATGTGCTCAAATCTCGAGAAAGGGGGATGCACCAACACCCTTCTAACCTAGAAATGAACGACGAAGACGGACATGTACCTGTGAAATTAGTTCTGTAGTAGCCCACAGTATGACAATTAATAGATGCCGTTTTTTAAGAAAAAATACTCAGTTTGCAATGAATATTGATCAGTTTTTCACTTTTATTTTAAATGAAGTTAAATATTTCACTTTAGCATCAAGAGACAGTTCATGATGAAGTCCTTGATTTCACCCAGAAATTGTACATCGCGGTGAGCTTTTCTGACAAGCAATAAAACACAGTCAAACTGAATAATTGGCCTTAAAATGCAACTTAAGAACATAGCTACATGAGTAGGCCATTCAGTCCAATGAGTCTGCTGCAGCATTCAGCCAGACAATGGCTGATCATTTACCTCAACACTACTATCCCCCCAAGCCTCAATGTTATTACTTTCTCAGAAACCTATTGATTTCTGTCTTGAACAAGGTCAATTATTGAACTTGCACTATTCTCTGGTGTACAGAATTCCAAAGATGCACCACTCCCTGTGTGAAGAAATTCCTCCTCATCTCAGTCTTAAACACCCTATGTGTTATCCTGATAGCCTGCCTCTTGATTCTAGTCTCACCAGTCTATCTGTATCCACCCAGTCATGCACTGTAATAATTTTTCAGTTTCAGTTAGAAAATTCAGGAAAATACAGATCGAGTTTCTTTAATCCTGTTCATAAGAAAATACTGTGATTAGACTGGTAAACCTCTGTAGCACTGATTGGTCCTTGAAAATGAACAAACTAACATGAAGTCTCTGTCACCTATTTCACTTTGTAGGGGTTTATGCAGCTGCACATAATTGTGTAACCAACAATTCGCAATTACCCCATTTGTTAAAGAGACAGAGGGGAGATGATTACTTAAAACTTGAATACTAGCACAAAACTTCTTTTTCTCGGATCTTGGTTTCTTTCCCTCTCCTAATATAATTTCTAAAATTTATCTAACAAACATTTAATATTTAAATGTGATTTAAAAAACTATTTATTCCCTACTTTTGCACAAAAACACATCATCCACCATATAGGTTGCTGCAGAAGGGACACCTTCAGTGCTGTTGGGAAGGGAGCTCCGGGATTTAGACAGCTACAATGAAGGAATAGAAGTGTAGCCTGCGTAAGGATGATGTGTGATTTGGAAGGGAACTTGCAAAAGGTAGTGTTCCAAGCACCTGCTGTCCTTGTTCTCCCAGGTGGTAGACACCACAGGTTTGAAAGATGGTGTCAAAGGTGCCTTGAATTTCTGGTTCAAGTTTGCTTAAAGGTAGCATGCACCAGTCAGCTTTGTGCAACTGTTTCTGAGGTCAGTTGTTTTCGTGTGGAACTATAAGACACGTAGAAAGAAATCAGGAGATTGAGGTTGAGGGTTTGGAAGAGTGGAAAAGGTATCAAAGGAAGTGCCGATTGAATGATGGGGGAGTAAGGCTACCTGGCATCCCAAGTGCTGCCAGACAAGACAGATGGTGGGATGGTGGGAGCAGTCAGTCAGAGTGAAAAAAACAAGACATTGAAAGCATAGCATTTGTCCTTCCAAATGTGAATTCATCTTCCTGTTTGACTGAGAGGCTGTCCTGTTATCCCACTGTATCTGCAGCATTGTTGGGAAATGATGGCTTTCGTTACAGAATTACGTCCCTCATGTTGTAGTCATAAGAATCTTCTGTGTGCACTCAAGTGCTTTAAATTCTGATTCTAATTGGATGAGAAATGGGGGGAATAAAGAGACCAGAAGTTCTTGGGTTCAGTTGGTGGGAATAGGAAGCCACTGACAAAATTCTGACCAAAGATTCTAAATTAGAACATCCAAGTTGTTGTTAATGAATAAGTAGAAAGATAGCTACTCAATTTGTTTCTGGATCTGTTTTCGATGTTTTTTTTAAATCAAGTTAAATTTTGAAATGGAGAGAGAGGATAGGAGGAAACTAATGGGAGTGTGAGGATTCAATGAACACATCAATTACAGGAGGAGGTTGAGAACATGTGGAATATAGTGGGAGAATATGGGAAGGGAGCCACTGAATTTCTTCTACGATTCTCAACGTGATTGCAGACTGGGATCATTGATGTTTCCTTTCCCTGTTACACTGAACTTTCAATAAGAGCTGATGAGAAACAAAGAAGAAGAGACTAGTCATATAAGAGACACAAGATAACAATAGAAAAGCAGAGCAGGTAGAGGCACAAGGAGAAATGAAGCAAAAACAATCCAAATCAGGCCTATAGGAGAGAGATATCATTCATGAACTTGCCTTTGAAACGCTTTGGCAATCGACTAATAATATGCTAAATTTTAATTTGGTCGGCACATTTCATTGAAAATATATTTTGAGTTCTAGACTATTCTGTGATAAGTATTTTTGAGTCTGTAAGAAACACAGCTGTTTGCATCATAGTGACAGAATGTTACTTTTGTGACTGCACAGTTTTGGGCAGTGCATCATTGCAATATTTCAACTTATTTTCTTAAAATGAAATTCCACAACCTTTTGTTCATTAGCTAAACTTACTGCTGTTTAAACAACATTTTTTAAAATCAGCAAATATATATTTCAGCATTGCTTATTTATTAAATCGTCTTTCTACTTGTGTTTTATCTTTGTCCAAATGCATTTGTCTTTGCTGATCACTATGTAAATTTTTCATGCTGCCATAACAGGTTAGCAGAGTTTTTAACAGCATAAGAAGTGGCCCTTTGGCCCACCGTGTTCCTGTGGGTCATTAAATATCCATCAGTTCCAGTTCATTATTCTTTACAAGTACAAGTACTACACCCCTCCTAACTTCCCTTTTCCTTTCCTTAACAGCAATACTTAATTTGCAGCAAAACTTTCTATGTTTAAGATTACTTCCGCTGTCAAAAAAAGTACCAGTTAAATTTAGAGCTTTGCTGTTTAGTTGTGTTTGTGGCTGAATCTATTCATTTGGTATTTGTATTTTAAAATTGGGGTAGCATATGAGTCAGTTCAGAGAAGGTCGGAATGTCATTTGGAACAGTGAACTGGCATCAATTCTAGGAAAATTTGTGACTTTTTTTCTATTCATTTGTGGGATGTGGGCATCGTTGGCTGGACAAGCATTTCTTGCCCATCCCTAGTTGCCCTTGAGAAAGTGGTGGTGAGCTACCTTCTTGAACCGCTGCAGTCGTCCTCCTGTGGGTCAACCCACAATGCCATTCAGAAAGAGAAAGATCATCAAGTGTCAGAGATGTTATGTTTTAAATGAGGTATTAAGAGGAGGTTGCATTTGCCATATCAAATAGACATGGGAAGATCCCATCATTTGATTGCCAATATTTATTCCTTAACTGAAAACAGGTTGTCTTGCCATGAATATTTTACTGTTACAAGGTCTTGCCCTGTGCAGATTGACTGCCTTGCTTCTTAATATTACAGCCACGATGAAAGCTACTTTGTCAGTTTCAAAGCACTCTTGGATGTACAGTGTGTGAAAGGAGTAATTGAAGACAAAGACAGAAAGGCAAATTATTTTCTTATTCAAATTGTCTATGTCACATTTTCCAGTAGCAATAACGGTGAAACAATAATCTTTCACCCTCATTAGTCCACTGAAGCTGACGCCAGCTCTGATAATCTGTTATTTTTGCAATAATGTGGAAATGGAGAAGTTGCTGTCAATTATTTTGTGCTCCTCCATCGTGGACTGTTTTATTTCCCTGTGATTCCTTGGCAGTCAATTAATTGACAAAAACTCTCACTTTTATGCTACTAGCCTTGCTGTATTGATTGATATTTATTGTCATGTATGAAATACTGTGAAAAGCTATGTTTACGAGCAGTACAAGCAGATCATAGTAAGCTTCATGATAGATACACAACTCTGTTGTTTTGCTTTTAAAGATTCCTGAAAATTGGATCAACCCATCTGGAAAATATAATGTTGGTCTCAAAAATATATATGAACTTTACCCCAAAGCGTTAAAGGAAAGGATACAGGTAAGGCTACAATATATATTACTTAAAAACATCATTTGTGTTTTCATCTGGTAATAAGCCATGTATTTATTCCTCTGCATTTTATTTTTGTCAAAAGATGAAGGATATTTGAAAAGAAAGTCCTTTGATTTTCCTTTACAGAAAGAAAAGCGGGAAAAACTCTGGGATCCAATTCATCGTGTTTCTTTGGCAGAAGCTTGCAGAAAACTCGATGAGTTTGACAGCACTCATACAAATTTGTCACAAGTTAGTATTTTGTATGTGCACATTTATAGTGCAACCTGCGCACAGAGAAGTAATTGTGAAATGAATTTGTTAAATCTGAAAACTCCCAGCTAAAGATGATAGAAATGGTAATTAATCATACATGTGTGTCTGTCTTTATGAAAGGTCCCCTCTAATGGTAGTAGTCACAGTTCAATAGTTGCAATGTTTTCCATCCTGTTACTATTTCCCAAAGATGAAGCTACACATTTCTCTTGCCTACATTCAGTCACTTTATTGCAATAGATAGGGCTGAATAACTGAGAGCAGCTTTCTCTAAAAATTTAGAAGATTCTTATCATTAAATATTTATATTGGATTTCCAAATTGTTTTAAAAAATAAATATCAACAATTTGAGCAATGAAGAAATTGATTATATTTAGGGTGAACCACCCAATTAACATATCTCATCAGAACTTTAAGAAAAGCATCTAAAAGATGGAATTCTCCAATCGAATTTTGATCTAGTTGCACATATATAAAATACACATCTCATTCTGAATTCTTTATTTTTCCTGGCCTAGCTTGATAAGCTCTCAAGAAACTGCTGAGAAGGCACATAAGAATGCCATTGTGATATTACAGAAATGGTGACTGTGCTGTAAATCATTTCTTACTCCCACATTGTGTAAACCTGTTGCATTGTGTAAGTTAATTTTCCTCAACTAAAGACCCCATGTTTGTAACTGAGTCTTTTATAAAGGTCTGACTTTCATTGTGAGTATTGAGCATTCATCTGATCTGCCAGAAGTTTTTTGCTTTTCAAGATTTCTCTGGAACACCAAAATGTAATAAATTTTATCTTCTACATCAGAGACAGAATCAGTCCTAGGCCACTTAGATGGTATTAAATGAAGCAACTAGAAAATAAATGAACATTAATGTACAAGAGACAAATTCTGAAATTGTGTGATTGATTGCATCTAGTCACCATGTTTCCTGGCTTGATTAAATTCTACACTTGGATTGATATTGAAAATGATTTTGTTAGTTGGTTCAGGTAGATTGGGAAAGTATACTTTTAGACATGAAGGTAATTATAGCAATGGTACATGTTTAAAGAATTAATCTATAATTTACAACAATAGGCATTTCCTTAAAGAATAAAAATCCAACAGAAATGTGGTCTAACTGTGGTTAGCCAGGGATTAAAATGTATTATAAAATTAAAGGAAAAAGTATATCATGTTGCAAAAATGAGCAGTAGCCCTGAGAATTTCATTATCCAGAAAAGATGACCAAGAAATTGATGGAGAAAACATAGAATGAGCATGAACTGTCAAGAGACATAAAAACAGACTGTTAAACAGCTCTTTGCATATAGAAAAAGAAAGAGATTAGTAAAAATAAATACAAGTTCCTTACAGGCAGACAGCAAAATCCAGAAGAGAATCAACAGACCACGTGTGCTTTCTTGACTTGGCATAAGCAACTTCACCCTGAGGCTTTTCCCTACCTATCTGAGTCTATGTAACTACAAAGTTGCAAAATAATAAGTTTGATTACGAGTTTCCTTCTCATCGATGGGGCTTTGTATCCAACAACCTGCTCTGGAAACTCTGCAAATTGTTGGAAAGCAGCTAGGACAATCCACAACATTCTGAAAAGAACAGCCAATAATATTCTTTTAAAACGTGGTTGTTTTGCTCTAATTAAAAAGAGAAATCAAAGTGACTGATGTCACGTCAAGAATTCTCAATGAACATGTCAAGTGTAGGTAGAAACCCAGAGGGAAGGGTCTGGGTGGATGGAGAATGTGAGAGCTGGGAGTAGGGGTCTGTGGGACAGGGAGAGAACTCCAGTCAAAAGAGATTGACATAGAGGTGACAGCAACAGAAGAGGAGTTCAACATCATGTCTTCCTTGAAATTCATTGAGGTGGGGACGCAGAGGGGTAAAACTGAGACCTTTGCTCAGTACCGAACATCCAGCATCAGCTAGCAGAAAGGATAATAAATTTCGACAACTGGTGGATCAGGAGAAAGGAGTCAGAGAGGAGGGGAGCAATGCCCTGGAGGGGTGGGGGTATGTGAGTACTTCCAGCTTGCATTCCTTAATGCCTGAAAGGAAGAGAAAATGTTTCTCCTTAGAATGACCCTGAGAATGTAGTGAAGTTTGTGGGTGTGTTCGGGAGGTGGCAGGGCAGCTCAGAGCTTGTATGAGGTGGTGCTGATGGAGGGGTTGAAGTGTTTTGTATGGCACTGATTGTGGATCTTAGACAGCTGCTTTTGCTGCATCTTGTGAATGGTGAACGTCACAGGAATAACCTGTGATTCTGGATGGATTCAAAACATGAAGGATGTAACTTCGGTCGGAATCCATGTGGTGTGAGTCTGAGCTGGAGGCAGTTACTGAGGAATGTGATGTGGCTGTGGGTGCAAGTTTTGGCAAACACCCTCTCTCACACTACGAGAGAAAACAGAATAAATGATGAAGATCGAGAAGCAAAGTTAAAATGGAAATTCTGTCGGAGAGAGGAGCAGAACTTCTTCAAGCTGGGCATACCTGGAAGAGACGTGGTAGTGAGTTAAACACTAAAATAAAACAAAGAACTGTGGATGGTGAAAATGTGAAATAAAAACGTATTGCTGGAGAAACACAGCATCTGTGGAAAGAAAACAGAGTTAATGTTTCGAATGCAGTGACTCTTCATTAGAACTATAAGGAAATTGGAAGCGAAATTAATAAACTTTTTCAAAAGCGAACAAGAGGTGGAAACAGTCCCGACTATGAGGTCCAGAGGAGGAATGGATCAAGGAATGTTCCATAGTCCTCACAGAGAGACAGACATAACTGGAGCCCATGTGGGTACCCATAGCCACCCTGTCACCTGGGGAATGAGAGAGGAGGTAAAGTGAAAGTCGTTTAAAGTGAGAACAAGCTCAGCTGGGCAGAAGATGGTGGCAGTAGAGGCTAGGAAAGTATGGTGTTGTTACTGAAGCCAAAATGGGAGGATGGAGGGGTAGAGGCAAAGGGGGAGCTGGAGCCCAGAGGGAGACAGAGAAAGAGAGAGATGTGAAAGGGGCAGGTAAACAAGGAATTACTACCCCCCCCCACCCCAAGGAGGTACTTTGATCTATATGGTTGATGGCATAAACCTTGAAGATCAAACTATGTTTACCTCGTGGCTGATGATGGCCCAACTGAGTGTTGTACTGTTTAAGGTTCAAATGGCAACCAAACAATTATTGAAATTGTTTAACTGGCCAACTACATTTGAAAACATCTATAAACTGTGAGCTGATTGAAACAACATGTTTAATACCACATTATTACTTTGTGAAGGCAGAAAAAATGCAGCGAGAAGAGCTCCATACACAGGTGGAATTGCTGAATTCCATGGAGAAAAAGTACAGTGACCTGGGTCCTGCATATGACTGTCTGGTGTGGCATGATGGTGAAACATGGAGGTAACCATGACCCTGAATAATCCTGATTTACAATCATGACTTTAAGCTGTTAAATAATAAGTAGACTTTGTGTTTGATGCTAAATAGCTCTTCATTTAGTCATTTGTAATTTTAGGTTAGTAAGTTGCCGACAAAAGTAATTTAAACCTTTTTTGCAAGAAAAACAGAACCTGTTTAACAAAATTACATTATCTAAACTTGAATTCTACTCAGCAACAGTATTGCTGTGGTTTATAAATGTTTCCCATGGATCGTAACCATTTGTTTTTAGAGCCTGTATGGACACCAGTGAATGTGGGGATCTCAGTAGTTGTACTGTGCTGAGGAATTACAGTGAAGCACAGGAATATGCCTCATTGGGAATATCTGAGATGCTCAACTACTCTGTCAATATTTATGATGAAGGCAATACGCTCTGTATTGTGACCAGTGGAGGTAAGACTTTATTACCTGGCTCTAACATTGTGATAATGTCACTGGGCTAGCAGTAATCCAGAGGCTGAAACTAATTCTTTCGGGTATGTGTGTTCAAATCCCACCATAGCAACTGGTGGAATTTAAAAATCGGTTAATTGATATGTCTGTGACTGAAAGTCCAGTGACCACGAAACTGTAATCAGTATTGCAAGAGCCTACCTGGGTGACTAATGTTCTTCAGAAAAGGAAATTCTCAGGCTTTCATTCCACATGTGAACCACCCTCTGTGCAAAAAAACTTGCCCCTGATGTCTTTTTTAAATCTCTGTCTCTACTCACCTTAAAGATGTGTTCCCTATTCTTGAAATTCCCCATCCAAGGGAAAAGACAACTACTATTAACTCTATAGCCCACATTATAAATTTATATAATGTTGCCTGTTAACCTCCTACGCTCAAGTGAAATAAGTCCCAGCCTATCCAGCCTTTCGTTATAACTCAAACCTTCTGCATCCCGGCAACATTCTAGTAAATCTCTTCCGAACCCTGCCCAACTTAATGATATCCTTCCTGTAACTGGGCGATCAAAACTGGACACAGTATTCCTGAAGAGGCTTCACCAAAATCCAACAACCTCAACATGACATCCCAATTCCTATGCTCAAAGGACTTAAGCAATGAAGGCAAGTATGCTAGATGCCTTTTTAACCGTTCTATCTGTATATGACACAAACGTCAAAGAATTTAGTACCTGCACTTGTCGGTCCCTCTCTCTACAAGACTATCCAGGGCCCTACCCTTAATTGTATAGCCCTACCTTTCTTGTTGTATCAAAATGCAATTCCTCATATTTATCCAGATTGAACCACCTGCCATTTATCAGACCATTGATCCATTTGACCAAGATCCCTTTATAATCTTAAAAAACATTCTTCACTGTCTACTATGTCACAAATTTGGTGTCATCTGCAAACTTACTAACCATGCCTTCTTTATACTCATCCAAGTCATTTATATAAATGATGAACAAAAGAGGACTCAGAACTAATCCCTGTGGAACACTATTAGTGACAGGCCTCCAGTTCGAAAAGCAACCCTCCACCATTACTTTCTGTCACTTGCTGTTGAGCCAGTTGGTAAGCTCACCCTGAATCCCATGTGACTTAACTTCACCAATTAGTCTACCATGTGGAACCTTGTGAAAGGCTTTGCTAAAATCCTGGAACATAAACAAAGTTGCTGGAAAAGCTCAGCAGGCCTAGCAGCATCTGTGAAGGAAAAAACAGAGTAAACATTTCAAGTCTGGTGACCCTACCTCAGAATGGAAAATCCTGTTGGGTTAATTGCATCTTTAATAAGTCCTCCACATTTTGCCTGCCTTTGAATTTTTTTAGTGAAATGAGCACTGTAATGATTTTGATGTTATTCCGGCAGAGAAAGAATACTACTCTACAATGCTGTTTCCGGTATTTGCATGTACGTGACAATAAAATCTAGATCTTATCTAATACTTGATTATTTGCCATTTTATAATGATATGGGCATTCTATACTAAATAGACATAATTTATGTGTACTTCTATTGGGGTGCCCAACAACAGAATTGAGAAGTGAGTAGGAAATGCGATTTGACCCATTTTTACCATCAGTCCAGGAAGACCGTACATTTGTGCCAATGTAGTGTCCAGCTATTTCATCAGTGCCACTAAAGTTGTCACTGTTGTAATCTAATTCCATTTGAAATATTGATCACTCTTTACCTCAAGAAGCCCCTTTTTGACAGTCCTCTATTTGCCTTTGATTATTTTGGACTTTGTACCTGCAGGCACACATTTGAATGTGCACAGCTCATAAATTTCTAGCATTAAAGCAAAGTCACTTTCATGAAATTATAGACTCTTAAATGTGACAGCTTGCTTGTGTACTTGATAATTATGTAAGTATTGTCTGGTAAGCAAACCACTGGGTGAACCACACTGTTGGGTTGCCTTCTTGACAATAAGAAACTGATGTATCTTTCTGATGGCTTGTTTCGTCAACAGGAGCCCACGGGACACATGTAGCTAGTATAGCTGCAGGTTTCTTTCCCGATGATCCCGAACGGAATGGCATAGCACCCGGAGCTCAGATTCTCGCAGTGAAAATTGGTGATACACGGCTAAGCACAATGGAAACTGGAACAGGCTTGATCAGAGCTGTAAGCATTCACTTGGCACACTCTTTCATTTAACTAATGTTAGCTTTTGATGATTCAAAGTATGAATGATATGGATAGTTCCCATGTTTTGTCTTTGATTTTCTATTTGGGTTGAACTGAAGGCCAGAAAAGGAGCACTCTTAGTTCTGAAAGTATGCTATAGGTACCCAAACAGTCAAAAGGAACTACAAGAGCAAATATGTAGGCAAATTGTTGAAAAGTGCAGAAACAAAGGAGACTAATAGGAGATTTCAACTACCTTGATATAAATTGGGATAAATTAATTCTGAAAGTCATTGCAGATGCAGAATTCTCAAAATGTATTCAGGAGAACCTTTTAAGTCAGCACATAGAATGCCCAATGAGACAGCAGGTAGAAAAGTTAATTAACTGTTAATTAGCCTGTTTTTTTTAAAAAAAGAATCCCCACAGTGTGGAAACAGGCCATTCGGCCTAACAAGTCCACACCAACCCACTGAAGAGCATCTTCCACTCCTATATCTTATGGTCTCTTATTTCACCCAGATCCATCTCCCTACTCTTTCCCAGTAACCCTGCAATTCCCACAGCTAATGCACTATAACCTGCACATCTCTGAACACAATGAGTAATTTAGAATGGCCAGTCCACCTAACCTGCACATTTTTGGACTACTGGAGGAAACTGGAGCATCCGGTGAAAACCTCTGCAGACACAGAGAGAATGTGAAAACTCCACACAAACAGTCTCCTGAGGCTGGAGTCAAACTCAGGTCCCTGGTGCTGTGAGGCAGCCAAGCTAACCACTGAGCCACCATTCCACCCCAAGGATATGCCCTTGTCACTTAGGCCAGTAAGACATCTGGCCTACTGACCACTGATGTTTAGTTTGGATTTTGCCACGGACACAATACTTGGCTTTTTCACACTTCCTGCCAAAGTGAGCAACTTCGCATATTCCCACCTACCAGAATTTTGCCCATTGTCTTAACCCAGCTATCCTTCTGCAAACCCTTTATGCATTCTTCACAATCTACTTTCCTACCTACCTTTGGGGTATCTGCAAATTTAGCTAACCTGTCTTCAATCCCCTCATCTGTCTTTTTCAAACCTGTTCGGATATGTTCTCATTACATACCTCTGAAGCAGGTGGGACTTGAACTTGGGTTTCCTAGCTCAGAGGCAGGGGCAGTACCATTGTGCCCTAAGATCTAACTCCCCTCATCTAGATACTTTTAGTCAACCTGTTCAGAGATTTTATCTTACACATCTGAAGCAGGTGGGATTTGAACCCTAGTCTCCTGATCCAGAGGTAGGAACACTACCACTGTGCCAGAAAACCCTTCCTACTTCCCTTTCTAAGTAATGGATCTACATTGTAAAAGGCTGAGGCCCTAGCTCCACTGATCACATCATGTTAATTGAAGACTGAATTCTGGATGTTCTCTGTTTTCTGCCAGTCAGCCAGTCTTCTATGGAGTGAGCTGTAGAATGGGTAGGACAAATCTGCAGCAATTTCTAGTTCACAGAAAGGTCAGTAACTAGGAGGCTTCGAGTTAAAGTAATAAGTAGAGGATTGTTGAGGAGGATTTCCTATCTTCTCCCCTCCCCACTGCCGAGTGATGGGACTGTGGCACTCATTGCCTAAAACGATAGTGGAGGCAGAAAACTTCATCACATTGGAAACAAAAAACTGGGTATGGATTTGGAAGTGCTATAGCTTACCGCACTATGGAGCAAGAGTTCATAGTTGGGATTAGTCTAAATATCTCTTTTTCAGCCAGTATGGCTGTGATGTGTCATATATATTTCCACATTTCTTCAGAACAACATTAAACTTTAGCATCTCATTCAAAGTTAGAAGTTCGCCTTTTTCAAAGAGCTGAGCTGAAATAACAGACCAAATGACATTCAGGACCTTACTAATGTCTGATATGAATTTCATGGGCTTGTTATATTTATTTAAAATTATGAAACTTAAAATCTTTAGAAATTAAATGGAATTAAGTTGATATTCTTTCAGGAAATTCACTTGCGCATAATACATTTAAAAATTGCAGTAGTAAGACCATCTGCTCATTCTTCTTGTTTTATATGTTGCTTGAAAAATACAAGGTGAAACGTTCTAAATAACGTTCCTATGATCTGCTTTTTCCACAATGCCAGGTTGTCTTATATAAAACTGTTAGGCTTTATATCTGTTCTGCCAACACGTAGGAGCATAGGAACAGAAGTAGGCCATTCAGCCCTCTGAGCCTTTTCCACCATTCAGTGAGACCATGCCTGATCTGTGGCCTAACTCTATATTTGCCTTTGACTCATATTCCTTAATACATTCGCTTAACAAAAAATTATGAATCTCAGATTTAAAATTAACAACTGATCTACCACCCACTGCAATTTGTGCAAGAGAATTCCAAACCTCTTCCACCCTTTGTGTGTAGAAATGCTTCCTAACATCTCTCCTGAATGTCTGGCCTTAATTCTCAGACTATGCCTCTTGTTCTAGAATCACCAACCAGGGAAAATAGTTTACCTTTATCCATTGTGGCGTCTCCTGTTTTCCAGATGATTGAAGCAATAAAATATAAATGTGATCTTGTAAACTACAGCTATGGTGAAGCCACACATTGGCCCAATTCAGGGTGAGTACAATTGATCAGTGCTCTGCTAATGCCAGAAACGAATAAATAAAAATATAAATCGGTGGAACTACATGCAAGTCCTGACTGTGGAATCAAATTTGACAGACACTGGGTTTAGATTGTTCTTGGGAAGTGTAAACAAATTACTTTTAAAGTGATACCATGAGATTTATTTTAACCAGTGATGGTAGAACACTTGATTTACTAGATGGTCCTCCGTTATTTAGAATGGGCATACATTTTATATCAATCATACAGCACTAACCATTAACAAAGTGTGGAGCTGGATGAACACAACAGGCCAAGCAGCATCTTAGGAGCACAAGAGCTGATGTTTCGGGCCTAGACCCTTCTTCAGAAAAGGGGGAGGCGGAGAGGGTTCTGAAATAAATAGGGGGAGAGAGAGAGGTGATCGAAGATGGATAGAGGAGCAGATAGGTGGAGAGGACACAGATAAGTTAAAGGGGCGGGGATGGAGCCAGTGGAGGTGAGTATAGGTGGGGAGGTAGGGAGGGGATAGGTCAGTCCAGGGAGGACAGACAGGCCAAGGGGGCTGGATGAGGTTAGTAGAAAGGAAATGGAGGTGCGGCATGAGGTGGGAGGAGGGGATAGGTGAGAGGAAGAACACGTTAGGGAGGCAGGGACAAGCTGGGCTGGTTCTGGGATGCAGTAGGGGGAGGGGAGATTTTGAAGCTTGTGAAGTCCTACTAACCTCGTGCCACCCCCTTGACCTGTCTGTCCTCCCCGGATGACTTATCCCCTCTCTACCTCCCCACCTACACTGGCTTCATCCCTGCCTCTTTAACTTGTCTGTCTCCTCTCCACCTGTCTTCTCCTCTATCCGTCTTCAATTCGCCTCCCCCTCTGTCCCTATTTATTTCAGAACCCTCTCCCCCTCCTTTTCTGATGAAGGGTCTAGGCCCGAAACGTCAGCTTTTGTGCTCCTAAGATGCTGCTTGTCCTGCTGTGTTCATCCAGCTTCACATTTTGTTATCTCGGATTCTCCAGCATCTGCAGTTCCCATTATCTCTGATACAATGTTAACACCACCGCCGCCTCCCCAACACCACCCCCCCACCACAACCCCAGCACTAACCATTCGACATCTTCATTAATATTTATTTCAAGGTCAGCAACATAATACTATGGATCATGGATTTTGGAATAAAATCTGAAAATGCTGGAAATACTCTGCAGAGTAAAATTGATTGTAATGTTAGAAAATACTTGTCAAACATGACAATCAAAATATTAAAGTTTAACCCATTAACCAATCATAAGTAGTTAGGAAATCTTGGATCCTGCATGGCTACTGGAAATAAACTAGACACCTCGTACTTCGATGTTTGTGTTTTGTGATGAATCTACTGAGGAATTGGTTGTGATGGATCCATGGATGGATGGTGATAATGTGAGTGATTGTGACTCTTGACAGAATTAAGATATGTACAGGTCGATTAACCAGTGTAGGTAATTGGCTGCCATATATTCCAGAACAGCCTAAGGAAGTTGCAATTGATGCCATTACCCAAAAGGTTACGAGCAAGTTTAAATGTGGGAGGTCATGTTGAAATTGCACAGGATGTTGGTGACGTCTCTTCTGGTGTATTGTGTAGAGTTCCGGTCGCCCTGTTATAGGAAGGATATTATTAAATTGGAGGGGGTTCAGAAAAGATTTGCCGGAATATTGTCAGGAATGGAAGGTTTGAGTCATAATGGTAGGCTGGAACTTTTTTCACTGGAGCGTAGGAGGTTAACGGGTGACCTTATTGAGGTTTATAAAATCATTAGAGGCATGGGTAAAGTGAATAGCAAGGATCTTTTCCCTGGGGTGGGTGAATTCAAAACTAGTGGACATGTTTTTAAGGTGAGAGGAGAAAGATTTAAAAAGGACATGAGCACTTTTTTTTTAATGCAGAGAGTTGTTCGTATGCGCAGTGAACTGCCACAGGAAGTGGTTGTTGCAGATACATTTATAACGTGTAAAAGACATTTAGATAAGTACCTGAATAAGCAAAGTTTGGAGGAATATAGGCTGAATACAGACAAGTGGGACTAGTTTGGTTTGGGAAAATGGTCTTCAGGAATTATTTGGACCAAAGGGTCTGTTTTCATGCTGTATGGCTCTATGTCTGTGTTCAGAATGATAGCTATGAGGCAAGGTCTGTGGACTGCAACAATGGAGTGAAAGAGTGGGGTAGAAAAGTCACTGTGATTGAATCGGGAGGGACCTATCGTGTAAAAAAAAATTTACAACCCTCTGATGGTGCAAAATGGAGATCTTGTAATGTAGCCCCAACAGAGACACAATTGGATACGGAAGCCATAACTAAATTCGGGCAATTCGATGATATAGAGACCACAGGGTGGACATGTCTTTAAGCTTGTGAAGTTCCAGTGACTGTCAGTAATCCTGAGGATGAGTTAATAAGGGAGACAAAACAGTGAGAATTATAAAGGTCAGAGAATTTAAAGATAATTCTGTGAGAAGGTTCAGCAATCTTTGCAACTGGATTTGTCCTGAAAAATGCTTGTAGATAAGACTTCTAAACAAAAGGAAGGCTGGAGGATTTTGAAGAGAGACTTAGTGGTTTAAATGTCGGCGTGGTCAGTCCCACAGCTGAAAATAATCCTTCTGAGCTTTGTTTTATTCAATTGTCTCTTTCAGATGCATTTGTGAAGTCATCACTGAAGCAGTATTGAAGTACAACATTATTTATGTATCAAGTGCAGGCAATAATGGGCCTTGCCTTTCCACTGTAGGGTGTCCAGGTGGAACTACTTCCAGTGTCATTGGTAAGAGCTGGTCTTATTTAACTCCGTTATAACTATTCCATAGGTATTTTTAAAAAAACCCTTCCATCCGTTTTCTCCCTTTTCCTAAAAAGCTTTTCACTGTAGTTCCACTGCTGGTACTGGGTACTTCCTGTACCTCAGTCAGTTTGAAACTAAAACTACCAACCAGCTACTTTTAATTTATTCATTTGCGTATCCATACGATTGCATCCAGAGTTCAATACCTTTCATGTATGATCATTGCATCCCAATATGTATATAAATTGTCAGTGTTGTGTGGATGAATATCGTTTACTTTATTGGGTCTGCAATGTTTGCCACAGGGCTAAGTACAATCATATTAAAAGTCTGCTCTAAAATAGAATCCATTTGGTTATACAACTAGCAGTGATTTTGAGAAATAAGCCATTGTACAATATTGGATTGCATAACTTAATGTTTGTCCGTTTATATTCCAGTATGAGTGACAGACCTGTCTGTTGTCAATTTGTTTAATTTATACTGTACAATTGTTTTGAAAGGGTAAGTCAGTTGTTAATCTGGTATCTCCATGAATATTTAAAAATAATGTAAATCCAATCTTCAGAATTTTTCTGAAGCATTCATCTTCCATGCCTTGCACCATTTAATTCTTCAGGGCAAGAATACACATCTTGAATGCGGCGAGCTATGGGAACCACGTGTGTTTGCATGTCTGATCTGTAATATTGATGTCAGTAAATGTGATTAGTCTATTTAGCAATGAGTTGTTTTACTATGTTACTGTTTTTCCACTATATCATTTTTTTGTTGCAATATCCAGCCATACCTACATTGAAGGATTGCCATTAATTTGGAAGCAATATAATCATTTTATTTAATAAGCACTGCCATTTTATGCCAATGAGTCAGACCTCAAGTAGTTAATTTTCCATAAAATTATAAGTTTGGTAAATGTTGTTCCACCATTGTATAACATAATTTTTCAAATTACAAGCTGCCAGAGGAAGTGGTCAAGGCTGTTATAATTACGACATTCAAAGGACATTTGGATAGCCATGGATCGGAAAGGATCGGAAAGTTTAGACAGATATGGGGCAAATATAGGCAGTTTTCTTTTAATCATTCACGGGATGAGGGTGCCTCTGACCACGCAGCATTTTTTGCCAGGGTGCGGTTCAGAGTCAACCACATTGCTGTGAGTCTGGAGTCACATATAGGACCAGACCTGGTAGGGAAGGCAGTTTCCTTCCCTAAACAGCATCGGTGAACCAGATGGCTTTTTCCGACAGTTGATAGTGATTAGATTCTTAACTCCAGATATTTTATTGAATTCAAATTCCATCATCTGCCATGGTGGGATTTGAACTCAGGGCCCCAGAACTTTATCTGGGTCTCTGGATTAGCAGTCCAGCAATAATACCACTAGGGCATTGCCTTCCTTCTGGAGGAAATAGGACTAGTTCAGCTTAGAAACCTGATCAGCATGAACAGGGTAGGCCAAAGGGCCTGTTTCTTTGCTGTATACCTCTATGACTCTATAATCGTATTTAACTACAGGGGTTGGCGCATATGTCTCACCTGACATGATGATTGCTGAATACTCCTTGCGAGAGAAGTTGCCTGCCAACCAATATACCTGGTCTTCAAGAGGACCTAGGTAAGTAATGTCTGTGCTGGTAAATCTTTTGGCTTATGAACAAGCTTTTATGGTGAATAGTACAGCAGTAGCTGTTAATTCTTGAGTAATCGTAAGAATAGTGTATTTATTTAAAAACTGATATTTTTTGTTTTTCATTTCCCTGCCTGACTCTTTTTAGTTTCACTTATCTTGAGCTTGTGCTGTGTGTTGTTAGTAATAAATACATTAACCTACTTTTGTGAAATTTCTTTGTTCCATTTTAACTGAGGCATTAATTCATTTTTTACAGTGTCATTTTTTACAGTGTCATTTTAAGGCTGTTCTAAGAGCTTTGAGTCTATTTATGTTCAGAAGCCATTTCTGTTCATCAACAAAGGATGAGATAATTATCATTTTCTTTCTGAGAAGAAATGTCTTCTCAGGGGTTGACGTTAGTTCATACTTAGTTTTTACTAGACATCAGGTTTAGGAGAGACCCTCAAATACCTGCTGTTTTAAAGTGTAGCCTAAATTTTTCACAAATATACGCATTATTTCTAAGATCATGTTGTTAAGAACACACTGTTAAAGATTATGATATATGTTCCAGTGAGCACCTCTGAAGCATTTTCTTGATCCAATTAAAATTCATCTGCACTGGGAGAGCTTTTTTGTTGCTTTGTTCATGAGGCAAGTGTCGGTTGCCAGACCAGTATTTATTGCCCATCTGTAATTGCCTAGAGCGCACAGAAGAGTCTGCCACATTGCAAGAGAGTCCCGAGTCACATGTAGGACAGACCAGATGAGGATGGCAGATTTCCCTAAAGGGAGGAAGTTAGTCCACCCTAATTAGCATTCGAGAACCAGATCAGTTTTTGCAACAATACATGATTGCCATTAGAGCTGCTTTAATTCCGGTTTTGCTTTTAAATTGAATTAATGTTTCACCATCTGCCACTGTGGATTCAAACCCATGTCCAAGGTCATTAGTTTGAGGTTCTGGTTTTAATGAAGTCCCCATAGTCCCAGAGGACTACTGTCAATTGAGAGAGATGAATAGTGGTGGTTTACCTCGAGGGTCACAGTTCAGTAGACTGGACCTTCACGGTGACCTCCTGTGCTGTGGGAATTGAACCCATTATGTTGGTGTCACTTTGTATCACAAACCAGCCAACAAGCTAACAGGCCTTATCTGGTTTACTAGTGAGATTACCACTGTGTTACTGCCTCACTCATGTTGAAATTTGTTTATTTAAGAAATGCAATCAGAACTTACTTTCATTCTGAAAACTTTAGAATGTGCTTCGTAACAAAGTGGAGTTAAATATTTTCTAATCAACAGATTCAGAGATGTTAGTAAATACTTCTGGAGCGAGTGGGACTTGAACGCAGGCCTCCTGGTCCAGAGTAAGGATGTTACCACTGCACCATAACAGTCTTACACCAAATGCTAAATTCCAGAAGTGTGTCATTGCCTCTCCCAGAGGATCCTCTACCACTTGATTGCAGGGGCAAATATTGATTCAAGGCTACACTGCAGCTTCAGCATTAGGATTTTCAAAATTGGCCCCCTCTTCTGGACTATAGATCGTAGCATTCAAAAGAACGTTAAAATTTTTATCGGGCAAAAGTAGTCTGCAGTAAACTTCAGCTCAAAATTAAAGGCTGCATGCCCTGATGTTCACAAGACTGGACATTTAATATAAAACTTTACAATGAATATTTGAATTAATAAATGACATGGTATCTTGAGGTCTTTGTGTCAACACTTCTCTGAAGTTATTCAATTTCTGTTGTGATTAAACTTTATGATGAATATTTATCTGACAAAATTCTGATGCTACCAATTCAGCAGTTGAAATTGTGTCACTAACTAAGGGTCAGGTTTCAAGTCTGAAGTGGCCAGAAAGTGAAGATATCTGTTCTGTGCAATGTTTAAATATATTTAAATAAAATGATGAAAATTCCAAGCCATGCAGGTCTTGATTTCTTTGGGAACTTGCATGTGAAAACAAATTCAATGTATCTTCTCAAACTAGGTTTCAGAAATCAAGATTACTGCGAATAAGCTTTTGTGAGGTGATGCTGTAGCTGGTACATAGCCCTGCCACTTTATTGGAGAAGGTGTTTACAGCAAGGATCGTTTGCAGACTTGCATTGGGGCTACTAATAGAATCCTGTATGAACAAAGTACAGAAGTGACTTTTTAAATGTATTCTTGCAGTGCGGATGGAGCTCTAGGAGTGAGTGTCAGTGCACCAGGTGGTGCCATAGCTTCTGTCCCAAACTGGACATTACGTGGAACTCAGTTGATGAATGGAACCTCAATGTCTTCTCCAAATGCTTGTGGAGGCATTGCTCTGCTCCTGTCAGGTAACAATAGTTTTGCAGGAAGTAGGTCTTAAGATCTAAAATCTTAGAAATAGTTTTGCAACTAATGGTTGAATAATGTGCAGAGACAAAATGTCTTTCTGCCTCAGCAAGATTCAACTTATTAAATCTGTTTACCAGAAATATTTAGACATGGGATTCTATAGAATGTTTGCAGTTGTGAGACAAACAATTCCACTGGAAGTCATAAATCTGAAACACGAATTCTGTCTCGCTCCACAGACATTGCTGTAACCTCCTGAGTATTTTCTGGATTTTCAGTTTTTGGCGCAAGCAGTTGGTTTTTTAATGAAGTTTGTTTAGCCTGTACGTCGAAGAATTAAAATCTATTACTGTTCTGAATTGGTGTACTAGTCGTCATAATAATAAAAATACTCATTTAAATGTAGAAGAATTATCCCTCGGTTCCTTTTAAGATGCTGGCCACATTTCACTCCCACTAACATGAGCCTTGTTGCAGGGAAAGGCTGTAGATGTCATATACATGGACTTCAGTAAGGCGTTTGATAAGGTTCCCCATGGCAGGCTGATGGAGAAAGTGAAGTCACATGGGGTCCAGGGTGTGCTAGCTAGATGGATTAAAAAACTGGCTAGGCAACAGGAGACAGAGAGTAGTAGTAAAAAGGAATTTCTCAAATTGGAGACCCGTAACCAGTGGTGTTCCACAGGGATCTGTGCTGGGACCACTGTTGTTTGTGATATATGTAAATGATTTGGAGGAAGGTGTAGGTGGTCTGATCAGTAAGTTTGCAGATGACACCAAGGTTGGTCGAGTAACAGATAGAGATCACAGCAGAATATAGATAGACTGGAGAGCTGGGCAGATAAATGGCAGATGGAGTTCAATCCGGGCAAATGCGAGGTGATACATTTTGGAAGATCAAATTCAAAGGCGAACTATACAGTAAATGGAAAAGTCCTGGGGAAAATTGATGAACAGAGAGAACTGGGTGTTCAGGTCCATTGTTCCCTGAAGGTGACAACGCAGATCAACAGGGTGGTCAAGAAGTCATATGGCATGCTTTCCTTCATCAGATGGGGTATTGAGTACAAGAGTTGGCAGGTCATGTTGCAGATTTAACTTTCTATTCATAAAATCATCAACGTGTACTGATGTAGCAAATTTAAATTGATAAAACTTCCCAAAGTGATTCACAGGAGACTTACGAAGCAAAATTTAGACGCCTCGCTACAGAAGGCAGTATTGGAAGTCATGACTGACATCTTGATCATACCAGTGGACTTTAAGAAACATCTTCATAGAATCAATCATAGAATCCCTATAGTGTTGAAACAGGCCCTTCAGCCCAACAATCTTGGAGAGAGAAAGAAGGGGAGAGGGACAGAGGTTTAGAGAGAGAATTCCAGAGCTCAGAACCAAGGCATACCTACAAATCATGGAGCAATTAAAATGAAAGATACTTAAGATTGTCGCGTTGTGGACATTTATAGAGATGGGTTGAGATATGGAGCAAGGATAAGAATTTTTAAAAATCGATATTTTGCTTTACTGGAGCCAGCGTAACTCTCTGATCTCAGAGGTGATATGGGACTAGCATGAATAAGGATTCAGCTTCAGAGTTTTACATCACTTGATGTTCATGGAGAGTAGACTTTGGGATACCCACCAGCAGTACATTGGAGTAGTCAAATTTAGAGGCAACAAAAACAAAGTGAGGATTTCAGCTGAAACTGAGCTGTGGTAGGGTTGAAATCAGGCCACTTTGTGGAAGTGGCTCCAGATGGTCTTTGTGATGGCATGAGTATGTGGTCAGAAGCTCAGCTTGGGATGAAAGTTGCAACAATCTGCTGTTGTCTCAGACAGTTGCCAGGGAGAGAAGTGAAGTCAGTAGCTCAAGAGTTTGAAGGGGCAAGCCATCAGTCTTCCCAAAGAAATAGAAAAAATGCTGAAGAAACTCAGTAGACCCGGCAGCATCTGTGGAGAGAGAAATTGTTTCAGATTTCAAATAGCCACAGCATTTTGCTTTTAATTCATTCTTTCCAATGTTGATTACTTTCTTTCATAGTGTGTAGTTCATACTTTCCTTAGATATGATAGTTACCTATTAATGCAGTGTAATTGAATCCAGGTGTTGAACATTTAATAAGGAGTCACTTGACCTGCTATAAATAGGAGCAGATTGGATTTGGTCTTAAAGTTTAAGGCGATAGCTGTTGATATCTCTGCAAATAAATGCTGAAAAAAGTGCATAAAGAATTGTGTGCTGCTTCACCCTTCATCATCAGGCTTCCGGGAGAGTAATACGTTTTACATTTTTTAGGCCTTAAGATGAATGGTGTTCATTACACAGTTCATTTCATCCGACGAGCTCTAGAAAACACAGCCCTGAAGGTTGATGATATTGAAGTATTTGCACAAGGACATGGTATAATTCAGGTATAGTCTTAATATTACACTTTTTGAAAAATGGTATTAATGCATTGGGATAGTATGAAGAAAGTGAAATTAACTGTCAAAAGGATATTATCTAATTTGAGTTATTTTGCAGACTTGATGAGATACAGTTAAACGCAACATAATATTTTGTGCCTGTTTTGACAGAATTGTACCATTCCAACATTTAACCATATGTTTGTATGACTCATTTTAATTCCATCTGCATTACAATTCCATACTCCATGCAGTTTTATCCAGTGATATTATCTAGCTTTTTTCCCACTTGGCTATTGGTTGAATTACTGTAAAATGTAAGAATGGGAAACAATAGAGATCAAATAATAAAACAAGTCATTTTGATCCAGATAGTTTGTACTAATATTTATATTCTATGTGAGAAAATAATTCTAAGCACTTTTGTCCACCCTTTTTCTGTAATCCTTAAACCCATTTTCCTGTTTCTGCTAAATCCAATCTAATCTTCGTTGTTGACATAGAATCTTTGACCAGCGGGAATGACTGATAGTTATTTCCTTGGCAAGCACAATGGGTTGGTTTGTTTCCAGGGTTGTTTGTTTTGCCCATGAAGGCAGCAGTTGGATGGCTTTTATGTCTTCAAGTTTGGGATCATTATTCAGTTTGATGTTTGATTTGTTTTATCAATATCTATCATAGGTGCAGTGTTATAACCATGCACCACCATTAATACAGAATAGATTTGTGTGTAGTTCCTGAAATTTTGGGCCTAGCCCTTCAAAATATTACAAAACCTTTAACCTAGTACTGGCGGGCCCTAATCACACTCCTGGTTCTTCCAAATCCCAGAATCTTGCCACCGCTATTAAACAGTGTCATTGGTAAGATTACTTAACATCATACTATATTGATATAGTACCTGTCTTAATATAGGAAACTCACTTTCTTGTTAGATTGATAAAGCTTATGAATACCTCATTCAAAATTCATCCATGAGCAGCAGTAATTTGGGATTCAGCATTGCTGTTGGAAACCAGCGTGGGATCTACCTCCGTGATCCTGCCCATCTGGTTTCACCTTCAGATCACGGAGTTGGCATAGAACCTGTCTTTCCAGAAAATGCAGGTAAGATTCTCCAGATGTGCATAATTTTGTGCATGTTGGTATTCAGTTTGTCTATTGATGATACCATTAGTATAATCTGAAAGCTCCCACAGGAACGTAAATGTGCATCCTGAACAATGAGATATTTGTGGGATTTTGCAATAACTGACAATGCATTGGTTAAAGTGGATTATGAAACGCTTGATATTTTGAATTGCTGATGCATGGAAAAAGACTGGTTTTAGATCAAGTACACCTCTTTAGAAGGCTGCACTGAATGTTCAGACTGCAATATTGAAAATAATAAGGAACGTGCAGTTTCAGGAATAGCAAGAAATTGTCATTACCAAGATAAAAAGTATACAAAAGAACCAGTTGTGAATAAGAAAGTGACATGAAATACATGACATGGGGAAAATATGATGCAGAAAAGCTGGGAAAATAATATGCAAATGATTAAGAATAATGAAAGCTTCAAAATGTTTTGAAACTGAAGAAAAACTACTATAATCACATAAGCAAATCTATGTGGATTAAAAATTGAATATATTTATTGTTCCAGTTAGGGAATTCTGAATATTGAAAAATGTGCCTGCGACTAAGTATTCAGGTAGGAGCATAAGTATCCCTTTGTGGACCACCTGGTCACGGATTGGAGAGTTAATGTCTACTTGAAGAAAAGACATCCAAGTCTTCATGGAATTCTCAGTTCATGCAGATTATTGGAAAACTAATTATCCACTTGAATTTAAATAGATTTAAGTCTTTCTCAGGATATTTACAGACAGCTGTAATTTTACTGTAGCTGGGCGTAGTTTACGAGGAGGAGATCAGTTTCCTGCATTTTTGAAAGACTTGTTTATTTGAGATATTCCAGTCTCGTTGAGACAGTATAATTTCACCACTTAGCTAGGAAGCCAAAACAGACAGAGAACCAAAAAAACTTTAAAGAAAGTGATGAAATTAGTAGTATAGTTTTGTGGATGTAGAGCGTGGGGAGGTTACTAGGGGTCAGGTAAAACTGTAAAATTTGATGATGCCTAGCACAATTGAAGATTGCGATTTCAAGAAAAATGGAAACATCCTGACTCAAATGAAATGTTCGCAACCAATAGGGGGTTCATTCTTTTTTCATCTACAATGTTCACAGACTCCCTACAGTATGAAAGCAAACCATTCAGCCCATCGAGTCCATACCAACTCTCTGAAGAGTATCCACCCAAACCATCCCCTACCCTATTCCTGGAACCCTGCATTTCGCATGGCTAATCCATCTAGCCTGCACATCTTTACACTGTGGGAGGAAACCAGAATACCCAGAGGAAACTCATGCAGACTCGGGGAGAATGTGCAAACTTCACACAGACAGTCAGTCACTTGAGGGTGGAATCAAACCTGGGTCCATTGTGCTATGAGACAGCAATGCTAACCACTGAGCCACGGTGCCACCGTCGTGTCTTTACAAAAGAAAATAGCATCTTTTTTGAATAGTTACGTTGATATCTTCCTAAAATATGATAAAAAGGGAATTTTAGCATGATTTCTTTATAAAATTGAAGGTGTATGCCAATGTTTGAGTCAGATTTGTACTAACTGCATGTGGAAGCTAAGATTGCCAATTGATACATTCTGCAAAACAAAGTCTGGCATCATCTCCTTTTATTTAACTATTACACTTTATACTCTTGAGATCCAACTTCACATCAACAGTGGAATAATACCTTGCTTGCTAGAATGAGTTCTTAAAAGCAGCATATCATAGCATTGTACATTACCTTGAGCAATATGACAGGGGATTCAGTTGTATGCACTTTTTAACAACCTTGTAGTTATGTCAAAATTGCAGAGCAGTGTTCGATTTAATTTTTTCACTTTTTCAAATTTTCATTTTTTTGTTAGAAAACTCCGAACGAATATCCCTGCAACTTCACTTAGCATTAACATGCAATACTTCTTGGATTCAGTGCCCTAGTCACTTGGAACTGATGAATCAATGTAGACATATAACCG
Organism: Stegostoma tigrinum; assembly: GCF_030684315.1. Lineage (NCBI taxonomy): Eukaryota > Metazoa > Chordata > Chondrichthyes > Orectolobiformes > Stegostomatidae > Stegostoma > Stegostoma tigrinum. The sequence goes on along the minus strand of NC_081359.1, from coordinate 2,881,135 downwards.
TACGAGTGGATCCACGTGGCCTTCGTGAAGGCGTGCATTTTACTGAGGTATCTTGGACTAAATCATGCTTTTATTTAGTAAATACGCACAAAACATCTTAAAAGAGATATTAGGAACTGCCAATGCTGGAGTTTGAGATCGTAAGGTGTGGAGCTGGATGAACACAGCAGGCCAGGCATCAGAGGAGCAGGAAAGCTGACGTTTCTGAAGAAGGGTCTACACCCGAAACGTCAGCTTTCCTGCTCATCTGATGCTGCGTGGCCTGCTGTGTTCACCCAGCTCCACACCTTGTTATGTCATCTTCTTTTAAAAGCCTGTTTCTGCTTGATGTACCCAAAAAGGAACAGTCCTTGAGAAGTTGACTCTCAGCAATGCACAGGGGAAGACAGGCTGGCTTCCTGTTTATAAAACTGACAGCATTGGATTAACTGACCAAAGAGAGGAAAATCAGAACATGAAGCAGATGTGTACAACGCATTTTACACCCTTGCCAAAGATCAAAGTGCGACTAAAAACGGAAAGAGCTGCAGATACTGTAAATCAGAAAGAAAAATAGGAATTGCTGGAAAATCTCAGCAAATCTAGCAGAATCTGTGCGGTGAAATCAGAGTTAATGTTTTGGATCATGACTCGACCCGAAATGTTGATTTCTCTCAACTGATGCTGCCAGACCTGCTGAGCTTTGCCAAAAATTTCTGTTTTTGTATCAAAGTTGCAACATTGTTTTCCTGCAAGAAATTACTGTTTAAAGCTTTGCTACAAAGCAGTTATAAATGTATTTAGTCTTTTGCAAGTGCAACTTTAATAGATCATCAGAAACTTAACTTTGCTGTATGCAGTTTTGTCCAGTTTTGTTTTGACAAGTGAGCCAAAAAAATACAGTAAATTGTGCATTATGTGTTACATAATTCAAATTATAAAAAAGATTCATTATGCAGAAAAATGGAGAATGAGAAATTCTGTTTTCACAATCACATCAAAAGCATTTGTTTCTGTAGACACACTGGGTTGCTCAGGTGAAGTGCTTACGGTCTTCTGATTAGCTTCAACATTGCTTGTGTCTAACAATTAAAACCTAAAAGCAATAGTGTAATGCATGATTTGATTATTTTGAAGAAATGATCAGTTTATTCATTTATTGCAGATCTGTGGATATGATATCACAACTCCTAATGCAGGCCCTTTATTCAGACTTCCAGTAACAGTCACAGTACCAATAAGGTTAGTAAGCCTGATTAGCTCTTGAGTCATTTTCCACGAAGCTCTTGAAATGGAATTGAACTCATTAACTTCTGACCTGGAGACAATACTGTTTCGAAACTACAGCTGACACAGAGGAGGGGATTAACTTAATGCTAGGTTTCTAAGCTGCATCCAAAAACTAATGAACACGTTCTTATATGAAAAGTTCCTTGCCAGTCAAACTCTGAGTGGTCTTTGGTTGTGTAGACTTGTATTACGTGCCTTGAATTGTCAGGCTGCTTTAAATACCTTTTCTCATTGTCTCCTGCATCATGTATTGTGTGTTATTCTGCTCCTGCCATTCTGATAGTGTGTGTTATCAGGTTTGCGTGGGAGATTTACATTACCATCTATCTTCCAGGGTATTAAATTATGGGAAGCCGAATCAAATGGGTTGGTAATTGGACTCGGTTCAGGGTAAAAGGGAATTTAGGGTATGTGAGACAGATGAGGGTTTTATTGAGAGGAGACAATGAAAATGGAATAAAAGAAGGAAAATAGCTTCCCAACAAATGGGTTGCCTTGCAAACTTTCTCAGGCAAGGAATAAGCTTCGACAAATGATTGTGGGATTCCACAGCAATTACATCACTCAGCAACTAAAAGGACCATTATCATTTTGTTTGATGGTATCGAACTTGAATATTGCTGATTATTAAAAAAGACACATTGCCAACTTTTCATAGGAACCTGGGAGTAGAAGTAGGCCATTTAGCCCTTTGATCTTGCTCCATCATTACAGGCCATGGCTGATCATCTAACCCAACACACATTCCCACGCTAGCTCCATATCCTTTTAATGTCATTTGTAATTAGAAACCTATCAGGCTCTGTCGCTCAAACTTATTTAATGACTGAACATCCACAGTCCTCTGGGGCAGAAAATTCCAAAGATTCACCGTCTTCTGTGTGAAGTGGTTCTAACTGGCTTGTCATATGTTCTGTGGCCCCTGGTTCAATACCCCACTGCTAAGGAAATGTCCTTGTACATTTGCTCTGCCTGTCCTATTAAAAGTCTAATGACTTTCCATGAAATGCCCCTTATTTTTAACTTGGGAGATTACAACCTGATGCTTCAGTTTTCCTTCACAGGACAGTCCTATCATCCCAGGAATCAATCTGATGAGACCGTGCTATGCTCCCTCTCTGCAACTATACCCCTCGTTAAAGAAAGGGACCAGAACTTCTCACAGTGCAGTTCCTGATGCAGTCTCACCTGTATCCTGTACAGTTGATGCAAGACCTCATTGCTTCCATATTCGTATCCTTTCTGTTACTTATGAGCAAGGGTACTGAGGTCTCTTTGAGCATCAGTACCTCCCATCTCTCGCCAATGAAGTTATGCTGTGTGCCTTAGTTGCTCTGACCAAAGGTGATAACTTCTAGCAAATCCATATTATCTTTCACTGCTATGCTCTTACTCACTCAGCCTGCTTAAGTCCCTTCAAAGCTTGTTTGCATTGTAGAAGATGTGATATGAGCAGGAGGCCATTCAATCCATTGAGCATACTCCATTATTCAGTATGATCTTAGCTGATCAATGAGCCCCATACTATCATCTCACAGCCACCCCTCAATATATCTTAATCCCTTTAGATGCAAGAGCTATACTGCCTCCCTCTTTAAAACCTATCATATTATGGCCTCGGCCATTTTGTGTGGTAGTGAATTCACACTCTGGGTGAAGAAATTTCTCCTCTTTAATTCCTAAAAGGTTTACCTCATCCTTAAACTGTAATCCCTCATTCTGGACTCCTTCACCAACAGGAATATCCTTCCTGCATCTAATGTTTCTAGTTCTTTCAGAATTTGACATGTTTCCATGAAATTCCACCACCACAAAGGGAGAAAAAGATGGCTGATTAGTTAAGGCATAGAGAAGCAATGAAACTTTAGGTTCGCTGAGTTTTCGGGTAATTCAGTTAAATTGAAATGATTGAAAAGATTAGATCCCTGTATATGAATATATGTCATTTCTAGCAAGCATAAATCAGTTGTGTTGTATATTGGACCTTAAGTTAGGTGTTGATGTAGCTGTTGGTGCACTTGAGATTGCCCAGCATGTATTGCTCAGTGGTGGACTGAGTAACAGTAGACATTTAGTTTTGGATTTTGCAAGTCTGGCTTTGTGGAGTATGTTTTGTATTGTCCCTATTGTAAACAACAAAGAAATGTGCTGTTTGATTTAATTAGTCAGTCTCTGGACCATATGTACCTGGCACCACACAGACACTGAAAATAACACGCATTGTTGCTCAATTGGACTGATAGCAGCATCTTGTTAGTGAAAACAATGACTCGAGTTACATTAGCTATTCCATCTTTCCTGGATCCTTTATCCATCCTCCAATACCAAAAGCAAAAAAAGCCCATGATTTTTTTTCTCCTCTTTTGCCCCTTTCTCCCCTGCTGACGGTCAGTTACTGATTCACCTTTACCCACTTCTAGAGCACTCGGCTGGCATACCTAGCTCCCATGTTTGTTGGTCCACTTTGTTTTAGTACCCTCCCGTCTTCTTTAAAAAATGCCATTGTCAGAACCTCTTTAAAAAAAAACCTACATTTGTCCCATTTTTCCAGTCTGGCTTGCCACCCCACCTTTCAGATTACTCTGCTCCAATTTTTTCAATCAACAAAGAACAAAGAAAATTACAGCACAGAAACAGGCCCTTCGGCCCTCTAAGCCTGCACCGATCGAGACCCTCTGTCTAACCTGTCATCTGTTTTCTAATGGTCTGTGTCCATTTGCTCCCTGCCCATCCATGTACCTGTCCAAATATATCTTAAAAGACGCTAACGTGTCTGCGTCTACCACCTCCACTGGCAACGTGTTCCAGGCACCCACCACTCTCTGTGAAAAGAACTTTCCATGCATATCTCCCTTAAACTTTCCTCCTCTCACTTTGAAATCATGACCCCTAGTAACTGAGTCCCGCACTCTGGGAAAAGGCTTCTTGCTATCCAAACGACCAAACCCCTCATGATTTTGTAGACCTCTATCAGGTCCTCCCTCAATCTCCATCTTTCTAATGAAAATAATCCTAATCTACTCAAACTCTCTTCGTAGCTAGCACCCTCCATACCAGGCAACATCCTGGTGAACCTCATCCGCACCCTCGCCAAAGCATCCACATCCTTTTGGTAATGTGGCAACCAGAACTGCACACAGTACTCCAAGTATGGCCGAACCAAAGTCCTATACAACTGCAACATGACCTGCCAACTCTTGTACTCAATACCCCGCCCAATGAAGGAAAACATGTCATATGCCTCTTGACCACCCTGTTGACCTGCGTTGCCACCTTCAGGGAACAATGGACCTGAACACCCAGATCTCTCTCTCCATCAATTTTCCCTAGGACTTTTCCATTTACTGTATAGTTCACAAAATGCATCACCTTGCATTTGCCCGGATTGAACTCCATCTGCCATTTATCTGCCCAACTCTCCAGTTTACCTATATTCTGCTGTAATCTTTGACAGTCCCCTTCACTATCTGCTACTCCACCAATCTTAGTGTCATCTGCAAACTTGCTGATCAGACCACCTACATCTTCCTCCAAATCATTTACATATATCACAAACAACAGTGGTCCCAGCACAGATCCCTGTGGAACACCACTGGTTACAGGTCTCCAATTTGAGAAATTCCTTTTTACTACTACTCTCTGTCTCCTGCTGCCTAGCCACTTTTTTAATCCATCTAGCTAGCACAACCTGGACCCCTTGTGACTTCACTTTCTCCATCAGCCTGCCATGGGGAACCTTATCAAACGCCTTACTGAAGTCCATGTATATGACATCTACAGCCTTTCCCTCATCAATCAACTTTGTCACGTCCTCAAAGAATTCTATTAAGTTGGTAAGATATGACCTTCCCTGCACAAAACCATGTTGCCTATCCCTGATAAGCCCATTTTCTTCCAAATGGGAATAGATCCTATTCCCCAGTAGCTTTCCAACCACTGACGTCAGGCTCACCGGTCAAGTTTCTATCCTGCTGCCAGCACATACATTATGTATAAATCATTATGTTTGGTTAATTTAAATGCCAATTCATTCTTTGAATTGCTTTATAACTAGTACCATTTTTGATTACAGATTACATGAGACCTCTGGTTATGAAGTTAGTTACAATGATGTTTACTTTAAGCCTGGCCAAATCAGGCGACACTTCATTGAAGTACCTTGGGGTGCTACTTGGGCTGGTAAGGACTTCATACTTTGTATAGAAGTGTAAATTTTTTAAAATACTTTTTAAAAAGTTTGTTGTTTAACCTTTACAGTTGGGATCATGGAAAATTTATTATTCTGCGTGAATACTTATCTATCCCTTTGAATCCAGCAAAGTGGTTTCACATTGTAAGTGACAGAACAGCATTCTCACTAAAACATTGCAAGTAATGAAGAACTAGAGGATTAATTTTAACTTGGCCTGCTTGACACAAGGCAGGCGAGTGAATAGTTTAAAATTGAGCCAGGAGAGACCCAGGCACAATTATTTTACCATTTCTGAAGGGTTTCTCTTGGCCCAAGAGGTGAACTGCGGCTTTGTCCACAAACAGCCCTGGCATTCTTTGCCCAAACTTTGTCTTCGCTTCCATCTCCAGGTGAACTGCAAAAGCAATATACTTTCATATCAAAGGAAAATTTTCATTCAATTCCAAAAGCTGTACAGATGCCTTTGAGCCATTCCAGGAACGGGAGAAGTGCTTATGTCTATTTCTGATGGTTTTAAGACTTCAATTTCTTTTAAACAGAGATCGTCATATCTTCACTTTCGCCTGATGTTCCTTCGAAGTTTGTCCTCCATGCAGTTCAGCTTGAAAAACAAAAGGCCTATCGCACTAATGAGTTTTACAAATTCATGTCACTTTTGGAGAAAGGATCATCTTGTGAAGCATTTCCAGTTTTGGTGAGCATAAATGTGACAGTGGTAAAACCTTACGATTTTTGTTATTTTAATTCTTCAACATTAGCTTTTGAAATATCTGTTTTGTTTTACCTTTTCTAGTACGGCAAAACGTTAGAGGTTTGTGTTGCCCGTTGGTGGGCCAGCCTTGGTGATGTCTCTATCAACTACAGAATTTCATTTCGTGGTCTTCTTTGCAGCCCCTCCCAGTTGCACATTGTAAGTTGTTACTTTATAATTCAATGTTGAGAAAACATGTACAATTCTTTAAGTCAAATCTGAAGTATCTCTGGAATAGAGCTTTAGTTAATGTTGTATGTAGTTGAGATTTGTTGCAGAAGCAGATCATATAATGTAAATTTTAATTGTTCATTGGCAAAAAAACTTTCAAGCCCCATCTCAAATGTATTTATTTTAAATATTATTTATAATAAATATTTATTGTCTTCCATATTACCTGAAAGTGTGTGTCTGAGCATTATAAAGTATTTTTTGATGATGTAGTAGAATTTTACAGTGCAGAATGAGACTATTCAGCCCATTGTGTTACTGCTTCCTGGACAATTAGTCCTATCCTGTGCCCTGCACAAATTTCCTTTTCAATTCTTACCCGTTTCCTTTGGAACATTACTATTGAATTTGCTTTGATCACTTTTTTGAGACAGCACATTTCAGAACAGAATAGCTCCATTGTAAAACCATCTGATATCATTTCATAGATAATGGGAATTGCAGATGCTGGAGAATCCAAGATAATAAAATGTGAGGCTGGATGAACACAGCAGGCCAAGCAGCATCTCAGGAGCTCCTGAGATGCTGCTTGGCCTGCTGTGTTCATCCAGCCTCACATTTTATTATCTTGATATCATTTCATCCCTTGTTACTTTCTAATTGCCTTAAATCTATGTCCTACAATGACTGATCCTTCTGCCATTGGAATTAGGTTTAGGTAGAACGAATAAGGATAATCTTTCACCATCATTTTAAAAACAGTTACTGAGTCGCACCTTAACTTGGGTCTGCTCTGAGGAACGCACAGTAGCCTCTAGTTTCTCTGGGTAACTGAAGTCTAGCATCCTGCAATCAATTCAGTAAATCCACTCTGCGCCCTCAGTGAGGTCTTAGCTTGAGTACTAGATCTTGGAAGAATGTTAAGGCCTGGTCACTGATTTATAACGTTTAGTATAACTTTATCATTTTACAACAATATGCCTCTGTTTATAAAATCAGGATCCTGCAGGTCTTTTTAATCAACTTTCTCAACCTTCTACACAGTCTTCAACTTTTTCACTGTCTTCTTCCTTGACTGCTCCATCACCAGCAGTCCTTTAAAATTATGCAGCCAAGTTCAGATTCAGGTCTTGCAGATCAAAAACAAATCAACAGTCCTATTACACAACTTCTGAGGAACGTTATATCAGATACATTCCTCAAACCTTAAATAAAAATGATTCACTACTTCCCTGCTTCCTGGCCCTTAGCTAATTTTTTTGTCCATGATGTCAATGGCTTTTTAATCCCCTGGGTTCACTTTTGCCAACCAGTTAATGATGTGCCATTGATACCTTTGGAAAGCCCATACACATGTCACTGCACTTCTTCAACTCCCTCCATTATTTCATTAAAGAACTTAATTAACTTAGTCAAACATGTTTTTTATTTCACAAAACTCTGCTTACTTTTCCTTAGTAACCTGTGATTTTCCAAAAGCTGTTCCAGAATATCAACTCTGAGCATTGATATTATGGTGTCAGCTATAGTTGCTGGTTTTAAACCTTTTGCCAATTTGCATCAGGATGTAACAACCTCCTCACTCCCTTACCTAAGGATGATTGTGAAATTGTGGCTTGTACCCACTATTTCCGCATTTACTTCTCTCAGTAATAACAGATGCATCTCACCTGGACAGGGTGATAATATACTCGGAGCATTTTAAGTACCTCCTATATCTATTTTTATCCTATGCATTTTGTCTGCTGCTCCTCCTGTGTTGCAACATTGCCAGTATCCTCTTCAGGAAAGACAGATGCAAAATAATAATTTAGCCCTTTAGTTTTGCTCTGCCTCCCCAAAAAGATGACAAGGTTGGTCCTCCTTCCTTTGACTACCTTGCTATCTTCAATATCTTTAATATTCTTTTGGGTTTCTTTGTACTGTTCTACTAGTTTATTCTCATACATTGATTTTGCAATTCTTTTTTCTTCTTTGGTTTTCCAGGGGAGCAAATTCAGTCAAGTGTTTGATGCAGAATCATACTCGACAAGCCGCATTAAATTGAAAGAACTTCTGTATTTTTCAACAGTGTGTTGGATAAAATTGAAATTTTTCCTTTAGCAGTCAACATCTTTTTGAGTGGAAACTATAATTGCAAAATAAATATGAACAATTGTGCTTTTATGCAACGTGGGAAGTTCTTAAAACTCTTTTCCTGACATAATATTGAGTTGAAAATGGAAACTTTTTGAAAATTTTAAGAAGGTCAAATGGTGTTAGTTGTGTCGGTCTTTTTAAAGAGTCTGTTAAATAGAAAAGTAAAAGCCACAAGCATATAATTCTTTCAAAATAAAACTGAGGTAAGGCTGTGGAATTATGTAAGTAAAACTATGAGGCTAATCAATGGGACATTTAAATTTGAGGAAATACAAGGAATAGCAGGGTCAGTGTGGAGTATATTGTTATTAGAAAAGAACATAACAATGTGCAGAATTGAGCAAACATGAGAAAGTATGTAAGGAAAATACACTCACAGGAGAGCAAGAATATTCTTTGACCTGGTCAATGTTTATCCCTCAGTCCACATCATGTATGTATTTTTCATGTGTTATTTCAATTTAGCATGCATCAGATGGGATTACTCGTTTTGATGTGAGTTCTACACTAAAATATGAGGATATTGCTCCCACCATAAGTCTCAAGAACTGGATTCAATCTTTGAGGTAAATAGCAACTTCTATTTAGGACTAAGTGATCCTAAACAATTATAATTATACTTCATATGGCCTTACCTTTTATAGGATCTGTGACAGTGTTTGGGGTAAAGCTATATGTTAATGGTTTTGCTTCACACTTAGATAAATCTAGCAATTAAGTTATTGTAAGGTTTTCCAGATAATCCTGGATATAGTTCCTCTGAATATTCTTTCTAGTGCCTGGAACATTTGGAAGTATAAGTATGGCGTGATTTACTTGTATGTGTTTCTGATACATTTAATTTCCAAGTCAGAGATTATGCAATTGTTAACAATCAAAGCTAGCAAAGTCTCAAAGCATTTATGGTCAAATTAGTATCTTTATTTCAACAGTACAGTATTTCTAGTTACTATTTTGCCGAAGGGGAAAAAGAATCAAAATTTCTTACTCTGCAAAAAAACTACATAAACCTTTTTAAAAGCAGGTTTTGGAATATAAAAGATTTTAAAGAAATCACACCTGATTTATGATATAATTTATCTATGTTTGTCATATATCCCTTAATTCCTTTGGTTAACAGAAATATATCAATCTCAGATTTAAAGTTAGCAATTAATCTAGCATCAATTGCCAAATGAAGAGAGAGTTCCAAATTTTTGTCTTTCTTTGCAAATTGAAATTCTTCCTAATCTCACCCCCAAACAATCTAATTCAAATTTTTGATAAACTTTGAGTTAATGACTTGGCGATCTAAATTCCAGAGAATAGATCCCTAATTTGTGTGATCTCACCACCTAATTTTAACACTTAATATCCTGGAAGATTTCTCTTGTATTCCCCCTGAAGGCTAATGTATCCTTCCTAAATAGTGGTGTTCAGCACTGCTGAGAGGACAAGATCTGATCTAATCAAAAATTTGTACAGCTAAAGTTTTAGGTTTTATCCATCAGACCATTATCTTATCGCCCTGAGATATGAAGGGCAGTATTCTATATTCCTTTGCTTAACTTTTGAGAAATTTCAATGATCTACGTACCTGAATCCCCACATCTCCTTGGTCCTCCACTGTTTCTGACGTTTCGCCTTAGAGAAAATACTCTTGTTCTCTCCTTCTTAGATCCAGAGTGGCTGACTGGGCATTTGACTACTGTTAAATCTGTTTGCAATAGTTCTCTTCACATATTTATTCTGTTACTATCTCCTTATAGTTTTAGACACCCGTTATACGACTGACAATACCTCCGTTCTTTGCATCATTGTAGACTTGGACGAGTAGGTTTCTATCCCATTATGTAGTTGTTAATAAAAACAATGAATAGTTGTTTAGCTCAGTTTTGATCCATTATCAACTCTGATTCAATGTTCGGTTCATTGGAACAGCCTGCTATCCCTATCTGTTTTGAAAGCTCAGCATGAATCATTTATTTAAATGTTCTCCATTTCCTTGTTTTCAATTGCTACGTCAATATGCAGTTATCAAGAGACTATTACTGCTTCTGATGGTCCTCTTTCTTTTGCAATGTTGTTGAGAAAACCATTTGTCCTTTGCATATCTCTTTTCATAATCCCTTGTTTGGGAATGACTACCTGATTTGTCATCCTTTGATATATCTATTGCTTCCATTCAATGGATCACTGCTATTTGTTTGCATGCTTTTTCTTTCAGGTTCAGTTTTTACCTCTGTAGTGACCCAAGGTTTTTTTAATAACAAATCCAGTTCTTGCCCCTTAATGTAAGTTGGTTCAGTCTTACAATATTTTGGTTAAGCCAGCTCCCACCAGCCTGCTATCCTTTGATAATAAAGTGTGAAGCTGGGTGAACACAGCAGGCCAAGCAGCATCTCAGGAGCACAAAAGCTGACATTTCAGGTCTAGACCCTTCATCAGAGAGTGGTTTGGGTAGAGGGTTCTGGAATAAATTGGGAGAGAGGGGGGAGGCAGACCGAAGATGGAGAGAAAAGAAGATAGGTGGAGAGGAGAGTATAGGTAGGGAGGGGATAGGTCAGTCCAGGGAAGACGAACAGGTCAAGGAGGTGAGATGAGGTTAGTAGGTAGGAGATGGAGGTGCGGCTTGAGGTGGGAGGAAGGGATGGGTGAGAGGAAGAACAGGTTAGGGAGGCAGAGACAGGCTGGGCTGGGTTTGGGTCTGCAGTTCCCATTATCGCTGATACAATCTTAGCCTGCTATCCTCTGCCCATTAAAGATTTACTCTGTTTATAGTCACCGGTCTTGGTTCCATCGCATTATGCTCAACCTTACCTGGATTTAGAATCTTAGCAGTGTTTATCCCTTTCAAACATTACAGTTGAATTTGATCATATTATGATCACATTTAGATAAATTTCCCACAGCTTTAGACTGTCAATTATTGCTCATTACTAATTCTAATATGGTATACCACATTGGCAGTGCTAACATAGTTTGTTCAGGAAATTATCCTGAGCTGAGGCAAGAAATTTGCCACATTGTTTTTACAGAAATTTACCTGATTATAATGATTTGTACAAAAGTTAGTGTCCCCAGTTAAACTCATTCTGTCTTTGTGACAAGTTTTACTTTTTTACTTGTTTCTGTACGCCCTCCTTTTGTATTTCTACCTGTGTAAAACTCCCACTGCAGTCTTAAATCATTTTCCATTTCTTAACTCCACCAGAAAATTTCCAGTAGTTGTCTTTTCTTCCTTATGATTAAAATGAATACCACCTTATTGACTTTGGCTACTCAACCTCTCCAACCATTATCCTAATTTTCCATCTGACCTTACCACCTTGCAACTATGTTTCAGTGGCCACCATTTCATACTTCCCAAGTTGAACTTGCACCTGCAGTTTATTCCTTTGCTTTCTTATGTTCCATGGCTTGGATCCTTACCAGGATCAGGAGCAGAAAAAAACAAACAGGCCAAGCATTATGGCCAGCATTGAGTTCTGAGGAAGGGTCACTTGACCCAAAACATTTACTCTGATTTCTTTCCACAGATGCTGCCAGACCTGCTGAGCTTTTCCAGCAATTTCTGTTTTTGATTGTGACCAGCAAATCTATTTCAGCCCTCTGCCGTGATCCTGATGGTGGAAATGGGAACAGGCCAACTCCTCTTAACAGCCTCATTAATGCCATGATGGCTGGAAGATAGGGAAATGATGAACAGGAGCGGTGTATTTTACAAACAGAGGAATGAAAAGTGATGTCAGAGGTGTATGACTGAAGAGTGATTTCCACTTAAGATAGAGCAAGATCATGTGGAGAAATTTGAATGCGAAAAGGAGGATTTTGAAGTTGATTTGCAAGGGCATAGTTAGTAATTGGAAATGGACAAGAACGAAGTTAGTTGCTTTTGGTGTGTATTAATTTTGTGGGAGTTTGCAACGACTAATCTTCACAAAGTTAGCAAGTAAGGCATTTGAGGACTTCATGCTGCAGTTAGTGATAGCATGAATAAGAGTAAATAAGTTGAAGTATGGCTTAATTAGGTGCTGTTCCTGGGTGGAATTCATACAATAATTAAATAATAATTCAATAAATAAATAGTTCAGTCTCACTGACTGAGAAGATATGAAATAAGAGGCTTAAACCCAATGCTGTGGAGAGAGGATCCTGGAACTACAGCATCCCGAACTCACTTTGAACGTGGAATAATAGTTTCCAAACACATTACAAACTTGAAGCAAAGCATTTTCAGCTGTTTCGATGCAAATTAAATAGTAATACTTTATTTCATCGAATTGGCTTTTATCTTTCAGTTTTGTGATATAGTGAATTCTACTTTGATGTTTTTAATGTAAAACAAATATTAAAACCAAAATTGCCTTCACATAAATGAAGAATTTATTACCGAGGCAAAGATATTGAATTTCATCAGAAATCTTGGATTTTTTAATGGACCGTATCTTTTTTTAAATTTCAGACCAGTAAGTTCGAAAACCAGGCCTTTAGGACTACGGGATACTTTACCAAATAACCGCCAATTCTTTGAGATTATTTTGACTTACAACTTCCATCAAGTAAGTATTGCAAATTAAAGAAAGATTGAGTGGCTGTGAGCAGCTTTAAATTACAAGTCTGAATAGAAATTGTTACCATTTAGACACTAGGAGCAAACGAAGAAATTACCCTATCTATGTCATTTAAGAGTTGGTAGCCAAATTAATGAATGAATAATTTTATTGTCTTGCTTATTATCTAGTGAGAAAAACAGTAGAATACAGTGAAAAGCTTTTTCGCTGTCACCATGATCCAGCGCCATTTTAAATAGCTTTAACATAAAAGGAAAGATATAGCTTAAAGAGAATCCATTAGTCCTAAGCCAGCTCATCATCAATGCCACCCTCCCTCCTTCAACGCCTTATCCCCATCTACACCGGACCAGCATTAACGTCTCCAGTCCTCAAGCTGCATTTTTTTTGCCGCTGAGCTGATTCGCATCTACCACCACGTCACCGCTATCTGTCCCAGACCCAACAATGTCAGAGTCACATCTCCAACCACTGGGCCCACCTCAACAATATCACTGTGATGCCCTTCTGCCACCACTTTCCCAGCACCTGACCCAATCAATAACCAAGCACCAATCCTCAGATGCCGTCTTTCACCACTTGACCTACCTCACCAATGTCGCTTCCGCCAACGTAGCAGCCGCCAAACCTGATAGCAGGTCCTGTGCTCACCCCAGCAAAGTAAGTAAGGGCTTGCACCAGTCTGCGCGCTTGGGATCTTTGCTGATGCCATCTGAGCTCAGGACACAAGGTAAGTAAAAAGACAAAGACAGCGGTTGGAGTGGACAGGTCCCGGCTCAGGAGCCCGACTCCTCCACCACCCAGCCCGGTTATGAGGGGTCTGCTCTGACACTGTTGTAGTGGAAGCAGTTCACCTGGAATTTCTATCCACTGGAGCTGACCTATATTTCCTTACATGCATTCATTTTACATCAGGGCTGACCCATTTCTTTCACACAAACACAAACCATAATAGTTGAATGTTTTCACTGTTACCTGGTTATTATATAAAATCTGTCCTATGAAATGCTGTCAGCAGTAGTTCAGTTGGTAGCACAGCAAGATGGGAGCGGAGAAGCAGAGCTGCATTTGGGCACCCGAGCTTGTTCATTTCTGCCATTTTTTTTACCTTTGTGCTTTTATTTTTTCTTCTATCTTTCACTTTAAAACCCTTCCCTTTGGCGAGGCATTAGTAAGGGGCCTTACCTGACCATGTCCTGGGATCCGGAAATGAGAGCCTGCGAGCAGGCCCTGCCCAAACGTATTCCTGGCTCTGGTAATCCGGGTTTGCGAGCAGGCCCTGCCCAAATGAGTTCTCGGAGCCAGTAATCAGAGCCTGCAAGCAGGCCCTGCCCAAACGGGTTCTGGGATCCAGTGAGGGATCTGGCAATTGATGCCTGCAAGCGGGCCCTGCCCAAGCACATCCCTGGATCTGGTAATCAGAGCCCGCAAGCAGGCCCTGCCCAAACGGGTTCTGGGATCCAGTGAGGCATCTGGCAATTGGAGCCTGCAAGCGGGCTCCGCCCAAGCATGTTCCTGAATGTGGTAATCAGAGCCTGCGAGCAGGCCCTGCCCAAGCGGGTTCCTGGATCCGGTGAGGGATCTGGTAATCAGAGCCTGCGAGCTGGCCCTGCCCAAACGGGTTCTGGGATCAGGTTGCAGCAACAGTAGTTAAAGAATCGAAGGCAGTAGCGTCAGTGGCAGCAAGCACCCAGCTCCTCCTCAGGCTCCAGGCTCTGGTCTGCCCAGGGGCTTGCCTGGTGAGAAGACTTAATTTATACTTTTTAACAGTTACCATTGGACCCTGACTGAGGTGGGATACAGTCATCCCCTGAACAGAGGAGATTTTGTTTATTCCTCTCAAGTAAAGTCAGGTGAGAAGAGGATCAGAAGTGGAAGAACTAATTCAAGGTTACCCATGTGTGTGTCTGTGTGTGTGTTCTCTTGAAGAATATTCTCTGAGCTCTGCACAATAGAGTCCCAGTCTTTGCTTTGAAGCTGCATCTCAGAGTTAGCTGCCTTGCTGTATTTTGAGAGCACCTTGCAACCACTTTCTGCACTTTATCCAAGTGCTGGCAAATTTGCCAGGGCCACTTGAATTGGTGCCAGATAGCAGTTAGTTCCTGTCATTTCAAGCAGCAGACCTGCCAACAGCATGCCGAAATTGCACACTGGCTAAAATCAACAATGGCATAGAACATAGAACATAGAACAGTACAGCACAGAACAGGCCCTTCAGCCCACAATGTTGTGCCGACCATTGATCCTCATGTATGCACCCTCAAATTTCTGTGACCATATACATGTCCAGCAGTCTCTTAAATGACCCCAATGACCTTGCTTCCACAACTGCTGCTGGCAACGCATTCCATGCTCCCACAACTCTCTGCGTAAAGAACCTGCCTCTGACATCCCCTCTATACTTTCCTCCAAACAGCTTAAAACTATGACCCCTCGTGCTAGCCATTTCTGCCCTGGGAAATAGTCTCTGGCTATCAACTCTATCTATGCCTCTCATTATCTTGTATACCTCAATTAGGTCCCCTCTCCTCCTCCTTTTCTCCAATGAAAAGAGACCGAGCTCAGTCAACCTCTCTTCATAAGATAAGCCCTCCAGTCCAGGCAGCATCCTGGTAAACCTCCTCTGAACCCTCTCCAAAGCATCCACATCTTTCCTATAATAGGGCGCCCAGAACTGGATGCAGTGTGCATCTAGAGACAGGACTGTAAATGTCTGAACGATAGTAGGAACTGCCGATGCTGGAAAATCTGAGATAACAAGATGTAGAGCTGGATGAACACAGCAGGCCAAGCAGCATCAGAGAAGCCGGAAGGCTGACGTTTCAGGCCTAGACCCTCCTTCAGACATTTCTAAAGAAGGATCTAGACCTGAAACGTCAGCCTTCCTGCTTCTCTGATGCTGTTTGGCCTGCTGTGTTCATCCAGCTCTACACCTTGTTATCTCTGAAAATGTCTGTCTTGTTTCACATAGGAACCTTGCTGAGTATTAGACATAGATTTTGATTTTATTGTCCCGTGTACTCCAGTACACGAATACAGTGAGAAGTGCGCACAGTCGCCATTTTCTGGTGCCACCTTAGTCTTCAAAAAACAGGATTAAAACCAGAAGTAGAAGTAAAAGAAACAGTCAAAAGACACGGAAACTCGCTGTCAGAAAAAACAAAGCCACGATGTCCATCCTGCAGTCTGCAAACACTCGGGTGCTCCAAGTCCCCGCATAGCACCATAGCCGGAATGCCACTGACACCGCTATGAGGTACCCGGGCCATGGCCTGGAGCCATGCTGCCACAGCTGGAACCGTGTCGCCATTCTTCGGTGCGATCTTGCGTCCACTGACATGGTTGTTGCCATGAGTCTGCAAAAAGATGAATAGAGCACTTGTAAATTGACCTGATGAATGGATGTTATTTCAGCAGTGAATTGACATGTCTGTGTAATATCAACACCCACAGAACTAATGTCACAAAAGCAGAAAGTGCCACAGAAACTCAGCAGGTCTGGCAGCAACTGTGGAGTGAGAAACAGAATTAACGTTTTGGTCCAGTGACCCTGTTTGAGAAGGAGCTTTTCTTAAGAAGGGTCACTGGACCCGAATTGTTAACTCTGTTTCTCACTCCACTGATGCTGCCAGACCTCTGGGTTTCTCCAGCACTTTTTGTTTTTGTTTCAGATTTCCAGCATTTGCAGTTCCTTGTTTATCACAGAATTGACGTTCTAGATGTAATCATGTCACAAATATCAAAATTTGGAGGCATTTTATTTTGTGCGGAACAATAGAAGTCTACATTGGATATTTGTTAGATTGCGATGAACTATACTCAGTTTAATGAAGTCTCTTCCTCAAAAGAACTTCAGTCTTAACATTTCTAACTCAAGTACACAATTCCCTTTAAAAATAAAACAGTCTGTTACAACTGAGAACACATCACCAGAGTCAATAAAGGAGCAGATGGCACCAGTTGGAACTGCAGCCTTTACTCTCCAAAGTTTCGATAATTAAAATATTCTCCCTCTGCAGTTTGGTTTCTAATGGTATTAAGGACTTGTTAATAAAATGCAAGGAGAGAAATCTGGAAAACATCCCCTCATTAAAGGTTAATTTTACAAAAAAGATTGTTTTTGAAAAATATGTACGATCTTTTGCAGATTTTTATCATTAGGTAATAATGACTCATTTTTTCTTCCTAACTATAGCCAAAGACGGGAGAGATTACTGCCAGCTGCCCCCTCTTGTGTGAGCTACTGTACGAGTCAGAATTTGATAGCCAGCTATGGATGCTACATGACCAAAACAAAAAGCTGATGGGCTCAGGAGATGCCTACCCACATCAGGTAACTACAATGGAGTGGGACTGAAATTCATACCAAAGCATTAAGTATAAAGGAAGATAGAGATAACAAGGTGTAGAGCTGGATGAACACTGCAGGCCAAGCAGCAGCATAGGAGCAGGAAGGCTGATGAAGGGTCTAGGCCCGAAACGTTAGCCTTCCTGCTCCTCTGATGCTGCTTGACCTGCTGTGTTCATCCAGCTCTACACCTTGTTATCTCGGATTCTCCAGCATCTGCAGTTCCTATTCCTATTGTCTCTCTCAAGTATAAAGGAAGTAGAGTTTTCTAGTTCATTTGTGGGATGTGGGCATAGTTTCTATAAAACAGTCCTCCTGTTGGGTGCTATTACTATGTTTATAATTCTGATCAAATGTCAAATTGTTTTTGGCATTGTATTCCCTCTTAGTTTGGCCTTTTTCATTTTTATGTCTGAGTGTTTTTGTCTACAACAGGGGAAGCATCCTTTCGTCATCTACCCCGTTAATCATTGATCAAAATGCCACACTGATTTAATGGCAGCAGTGGGGTTCCACTGTCTACCCAAACTCCTCCTCTTAGTCCTCTCTCTCTCCCCCCTCATTCTCTGCCCCAACCCTCTGACAGCTCCCTGCCACACCAGTAGTATTTAGAGGGATTGTGGATCACCTACTGTTGAAGTACTTGTTAGAATTATTTTCTGTTGTCACATGTATTCAAGTGCAGGAGTACAGTGAAAAGTATACAAAGTCACTATACTCGACACCATCTTCGGTACAAAAACTCAAATTTTAAAACAAACAACGATCTTAGATACAAAAACCAAAACATCCATCTAAGAAACAAAAATTAAAACAAAAGCAAAAGTACAAAAATAACAGAGCCAAGAAGAAAAGGGGAAACATCCAGCTCTAAAAATCTATTTATCTATTTGCTGATATAAAAATGAACAGTTGTCATCAAAATGCTGACAATAGAATATGGCCTAGAATAATCACTTCACTGTGCATCTCTATGGCACCGTATATTTTGAATATCCTTTTTAAACTATTATTGAAGTGCTAATCAATCTGTGGCCTTGAACTATGAAATTAGTCTGTAAGTCTGTAAAGTATTGATTGCACTTAAGTTATTTAAAATTGTTTCTTTAGCCTTCAGTCTCCCTCCTTAACAAATGTTATTTATACTAAAGCAACACATCAATTCATGCATGTTTTAAGCTGAAAATTAGTATTAAGTTTCTAGAGAACAAAACTGATATATATCTTTCATTTTTTTGTTTGCAACAGTATTCTCTGAAGTTGGAAAAGGGAGACTACACAATCCGGTTGCAAGTGCGTCATCTACAGCTCAGTGAGCTAGAACGCCTTAAGGACCTTCCAATCATTGTATCTCATAGACTTCCCAATCCTCTGAATTTAGATGTTTACGACAATCACAGCAATGCACTTTTAGGCAAGAAAAAAAACAGCAGTTTAACCCTACCACCAAATTCCTCACAGCCTTTCTTTGTTACTTCTCTTCCTGATGATAAGTAAGTAAACATTGATACATCAGAACCTTAATCTGAGCAATAAAACTGCATTTGTTTATGTATCGTGTTTAAGATAGCAGAATGTCACAAGACCCTTATAGGAACATTGGGAAACAGAATTTGATGACACACGTGGGAGTATTAGGACAGATGACCAAAACCTTGGCTGTCGAGGTTGTAAAGTGCATTTTAAAAGAGGAGTTGAGAAATTTAAAGAAGGAATTTCCGACCTTGCAGGGTAAACCGCTAACTACATGGTTGCCACTGGTACAATGATGGAAAAGGTTCACTAGAGGCCAGAATTGTAGAGCCAGAAGTGGATATAGAGGTTGTGTGACTGGGGGCCATGCAAAGTCCTGGAGGGAATTTGAAAATGAGAATAAAAACTTGGAAGTGATGAGTGAACAGGACATTGTGCAAGTCAGGATATGGGCAGCAGAGTTCCAGGTGAGCTTGTGTGTATGTAAGCTGGTGATGAGAGATTGACCAGGTCAGTGTTGTCATACTCTAGTCAGGAAATAGCAAAGCGTAGAAAAGGATTTCAGCAGTAACCTACCCCTGCATCTTTTTGATGCTTGATGGAAAAAAATCATATTGGTTCAGGAGTTGGAAGCATGTGTTTATGTGCAGAAGTACTGAATAATCAAACCAGTTTTGATCTTATTGAAGCACGAAGCAGGCTTGAAGGGCCAAGAGGCCAACTCCTGCTCCTAACTCACCTATTCTTTTTATATTTCGTATTTGCAATCTTCACGGCCTCTGTTGGGTGTCAGGAGTTAGAGGTCAAAAGATTTTTCAGTGGCTGCTGAAATTCGCTTTCAAAGAAGTAGTGAGTACTTTACCTTAGTTTCACCATAGATCAGCAAATGCAGGGGTTAGTACTTGAGTTATGTGAGGAACCTGCCTGAGTAAGTATGTGCAAGCAAACCAAACTGGCTTACTGTTTAAAATCTCCATCCACAGACGTAATTGAAACTACAGGAAAGTGGGTTTGCACACATGGCAAACTTCCAAGAAAATACATTTTCACTGGGTATATGCTATATAAATTCAGCAGTACAATTTTTGACATTCAAAATGAACAACTAACATCCAAGTTCTTGATGTTGGCAATTGAATGTAATCTTTTAAAGGCAAAGCTTAATGCTTTTATTTTACTCAAAAATTGTAATTTCCCTGCAGTATTTGCTGAACTTGATGTGTCGGGGTAATGTCTGCATTGAAATGGTATCACATTCTTTTTCTCTGTGCTGTCATCCAATTTTGCATGATTAATTCTAGAATTCCAAAAGGAACGGGACCAGGTTGTTACCTTTCAGGAACTTTAACAATGTCAAAGAGCGAACTAGGAAAGAAAGCTGTGAGTACATAGCTTTTCTAAATCTGCTGATTTTTGGTCTTTCTTCTACAATGAAGTGTATTTCATCTAATTTGTCTGTTTCTTTCTGAAGCTGCTTGACTCTGCTTCTGTAATACTGCCAGTCAGCAATACCAGGGTTATTTACTGGTTTCTGCTTATGCATGCTTCTTGGAATAATTGAACTCGGGTTGTTTGGTTTTGATGTTTAGTATTGAATGATTTATATTATTCAGGCATTTCTAGACAGAACACATGTCTCTTTTTTTTAAATGAGCTGTTGTTCATTCCTGCATAAATGTGAAATATATTTGACTTTGTGTAAAAGCACCATATAAATACAAAAGACAAAACATTAAGAGTGAGTTAGGAATATAACCACCACTTGTAGACTATTCCTACAAATCGCCAAATTCAAAGAGTAAGAAGTATGGATAAAGAGGATACAGTTGCAAGCTGTCTAACTTGCGTGTTGTTAACACATCAGAATACAGAGCATTCTCTGTTTAATTACTAATTTTCCATTTTAATATTGTTGGAAAGATTTAACTGAATCGAAATGGTTAATGTTTTATGTAGCTTTCACTTCTTTACATTCTGTAGATCTAATTCCAACCCATATATTTCTTTACATACAATATATTTGCCATATATTTCCTACTGTAAATCAGTAATTATCAATTGTAAATGTGTGCATGTCACACTTCTAAAAATGTTAACATCTGAATTGAAATATTTGGCAATTCTATTTTTGCCCGTATCAGTCACAGCAAAATGATTTTGACCACAGAGCAGAATACTGTTTGGCGTAGGAGAGTTCAGTATAGCTTGATCTAAAATTTTGTTATGCTTCATTACATCTGTTTAGATCAAGGTCTAGCTTTTCTCACCTGCTTGAAATTTATATAAAGTCTGCTGGATTTGGCTTATAAACCTATTTAGTAAACATTGGGAAGGGAATTCTTACTGTAGATCTTGAGTTGGGAGTTTTTGTTTCCTTTCAAAACGGGTACCAACAGAACTCCAAGATGTATTAGAAAAGGACTCCAAATTGTGCAGTGTCTGCATGTTTTCTTACAGTATGTTGTTCTGACTCCCAGGGGCAGGCTGCATCAAAACGTCAAGGAAAATTTAAAAAGGTACTGCATTGTCATCTGTCACTATGCTATTTATTGTATTTCTAACAATATTTACACTGGATGAAATTAGCTCTTTCAATGCACATTGGAGCATTTCTATATGTATATATTTTGGACTATTTAACTTCAGATATGTTGGATGAATTATTGCTCTGACCGAGTTGACCTGCAATTGTAGGAATAATTAATTTTTTTTATTATCAAGCGGTTACCTTCATGACCAAGTGAAATTGATTGTTTAGGAAGGTATTTCAGAATAAGGTATGAATTTGGCTGGAGTTAGCATTCGTCCATTTAATTCATTGATTTAATTATAATTCAATTGGGAAGTTTTATACGAAGGAAATTATGCAAACCCTTGCATTTGTTAAAGAATTAATGAGTTGTAAAAAGGTTTCTAGAGACTTGACCTTTAGAATAGTATTCTATATTTAATGTTGTCATCACTATTGATGTTGACCACGATTGTGAAATTGAGATTATTTCCTTATTAATCAAAATCTTGTTTTTTTTTTAAGGCAAAATAGTTGTTCAACATTTATTGAAATTGCTAGCTAAATTTAAGTTCTGATATGATAATTGGCTTGTAAAAAAAGTCAGAAGATGGTTTCAGAAACAAAGTTTATGCTACTGCAGCATGACGACTCTGATACGATACTGAATTCACTCAATATAACACATTAAAGAAAACTCATTGCTATCTCTTCTTAAAGAAGCATTTTTTTCTAACAAATTATTAAATATGTATAGTATAGTGCCAGAAGACTGGTGGATAGCTAATTTTATTCCAGTATTTACCAAGGACATGCCCATGCAATTATAGATCAATTGATTTAACATCGATGTTAGAGTAACATAATCCCTTGAAAGGGAGACAGTAGACATGTTATTGCAGTAGATACAATTTATCTGGATTTCTGTAGGACATTTGATGAGGTTACTCATAATAAACTAAAAAATAAGGTCAGAGGACATGGAGTCAGAGGAGAATAACAGAAGTAATCCAGTTGGCTTCAGGACTTGGATTGTGGGAATTTGGGGTCATTATTAAAAGTGACAGAAGGTAGAAAGTTTAGTGATGTCGAGTTTAGAGTCTAAAGCACACTTTCCAAATCTACAAATGACAATTTAGTGTCATTTGCTAGTAAATATCGAGGAGAACAGCAACAAATTCAGAAGGGTATTAATAAACTTGCAGAATGGGCAAACAATAGAAAAATAAAGAACAAAGAACTGTACAGACAGGAACAGGCCCTTTGGCCCTCCAAGCCTGTACTGCCACATTTTGCCCTTCCACACTAAAACTGTTGTCACTTACAGGATCCATATCCCTCTATTCCCTTCCTATTCGTGTATTCACCCAGGTGCTTCTTGAATGGTGCTATTGTGCCTGCTTCCACCAGCTCCTCTGGTAACACATTCCAGGCACTCACCACCGTTCGTGTGAAAAACCTGGCTCGTCTCTTTAAACCTTCCCCACCTCACACCTTGAACCTGTGTCCCCTAGTAAGTGACCCCTCCACCTAGGAAAAAGCCTCATACTTTCCACTCTGTCCATGCCGTTCACAATCTTATAAACTTCTATCAAGTTGCCCCTCAACCTCCTGTCATCCAGTGAAAACCAAAACCAGTCTATCCAACCTTTCTCCATAAAATCCTCCATTATCAGGCAATGTCCTGGTAAACTTGCTCTGTACCCTCTCCAAAGCAACCACATCCTTCCGGTAGTTTGGTGACCTGAAATGTAGACAATACTCCAAGTGCAGCCTCATTAAAATTCTGTAAAGCTGCAGCATAATTTGTCTATCCTTATACTCATTGTCCCTTCTAATGAAGGCAAGCATGCCATAGGCCTGTTTTACTACCTGATTTACCTTCACTGTCACCTTTAGTGATCTGTAGACCTGCACATCCAGATCTCTCTTCGTATCGATATTCCCAAGTGTCCCACCATTCACTTTATAATTTCCACCTGTACTTGACTTTCCAGAATGCTTAACCTCACATTTGTCCAGATTAAATTCCATCTGCTATTTTTTTTTCCCATGCCTCTAACTGATCTATATCCTGCTGTATCCTCTGACAATCCTCCTCACTATCTGCCACTCCACCAATCTTTATATCGTCTGCAAGCTTACTAGTTAGGTCAACTACATTTTCCTCCAAATCATTTATGTAGGTCACAAACATCAGAGGTACCAAACAGTTCCAAGACAGATAAAATTATTTCTACAGGAAGCCTGAGGTCACCTTGTATTTGTAAGATGTAACTGTAGATGGTTTAAAACAGCAAAGGGGTCAATGACTGAAGCTTGCACTGTTAATCAGGAGGCTATTTGAAGAAAAACAAACCGTGCACTCGGCCTCCTTTTTAGAGGAATTGGATTGAAAAGTAGGGAATAGAAACAGAGTGTGACAGAAATAGTGAACCGTTCAGGCAGTGTCTTTGTTTAAAAAAAATGAGTTTAGGGAGATTGTGGCAGTGTCACGGCAGTAATAATTCAGAAAGCCAAGCTAATGATGTGTCTGCACTGATTCAAAACTCACCACCACAGCCAGTAGCATTTAAATTCAGTTAATAAATCTGGAATTGAAGCTGCCATTATCACAAAAACCATCTGGTTCACTAATGTCCTGGAGGCAAAGAAATCTGATGTTCTTACCCAGTCTATCTTACATATGACTGCAGAGCCCAGCAATATTGTTGATTCTTAACTGTCTTCAGAAATGGCTGAGCAGTCTACTCAGCTCAAGGACAATTAGGGATGGACAACAAATGCTGGCCTTGCCTACAGCACCCATATCCCACAAAAGAATAAAACAAAATAAGAAACTAAAGTTGATGTCAGTGATGTTTTTTTCACAGACACTGCCTAATGTGCTGAATGTTTCAAGCATTTTCTATTTTTATTTCAGAATGCCAATATTTGCAGAATTTTTCTTTTAATAAGTAGGGAAATTATGCTAAAATTGTATCAAACCATGATTAGACTACAATTAAGAGTACTGCTTGCAGTTCTGATCAGTATATTCTTGGAAGGATATAGAGGCACTGAAGAGAATGAAAAGAATGTTTGCAAATCTGACACTTGAAATCCTTGTGTGTACATATGAGATGAGGACTGGAACCTTTTTCTATTATATAAAGAAGTCTGAAGGGTAACCTAATAGATCTTTAAAATGATGAAAAGTTTTGACAGAGGATTCAAAAGAAATATTTCTTCATTTGGGGAAGAGTTAACAAGAAGCCATCAATGTGAATTAGTCACCAAAAAATTCAATGCTGCCTTCAGAATAAAATTCTTTACCCACAGAGTAGTGAGAATGTGGAACTTGCCACCCCGGGAGTGGCTGAAGCAAATATTATAGCTACTTTCTTGATACAAGGTATGGAACCTTTGAGGTATTGAGAGAGAAGCAAATTGAAGTTTATGATAGATGTAGATGAGGAAAGCTGGGAAGGAACTCGAGTGGAATGCACACCAGCTTTTATTGGTTGGGCTGAATATTTTTGCAATCCTACATAAACTTAGCCATTTTGCAGGTGTTTTAGGAAAATATTACCAACAACCACAAGTAATCAAAATTTATTTCTTACAGGGTGGGAGCATGAGTCTTAATAGCTGGTACTCTTCCTTGAACAATGTTATGGTTCCCAACATTGCTGGTTTTATTTTCCAAATGTGGATTATTATTGCTGAAAATTAATTGTCTATTTAAGTTGCATGTGCAATGCTGTGATACCCCAGAAGAACAAAAGTGTATTACAAAACTAGTCAGCTATTTATTCAAAGTTGCTTAATTTAACTGAATCTGATCGGTTGAACATTTTTAAGCACAACAGTTCACCTCATTGTATTACTTATTGCTCAATCAAAATATTGAGAAATTTATATGTTGCTGTTGAAAATCGATAAATTGTCAGAAGTAGACAACCTGAAGCTGTGTCATCTAGTTTGATATGTGATGTATTTTGTGCTATCCAATAAGAGCTTTGCATCTTTCGCTTACATTAGCACTAATGTATGCTTTGTACATTTTTTCTTGGCAACTGTGACTAGATCTGTTGATAGAATTTTTCCTTTATTTATTTAAACCTTTGTACTTAAGTTATCTTGCTCAGTTTACCACTAGAGAAAGACACTGCAATATACCATTAAATCACACAGGTTAGACAATCCTGGGATAAACACCCAGCATGTTCTTGCCTCTACCAGGACAATAACTGAAGTATCTTGTATTGATACTTGCTAGAACTAGGCACTAGTGCACATGAGATACGAGTGGGATTTGGGTAAATTTGACTGGAGTTACTGAAGTACTGCAAGCACCTGTAGAGAGTTTTTCATCTTCACTGAACATTATAGCATTATTCATCTGCTGCAGTGAGCGTTAAGCTTGGCTAGCTTGCAAGCACTGCATGGGAATAAGATCCTATGTTTCAGGATTTGTTTCAATTGTAACACTCCCCAGTGCAGGAAGATGAAGAATACAAGAGTTATTCAGTGGAGCTCAGGCATTGAACAACACTTTCTACTATTGGTGAATTAACAAATCGGTGATGATTCTTTAAAACTGGTAAATTTGTTGATGAAAGGGAGGGATGAGAGCCGATGGCCAGCAGCATATGACCTTGGTTTCCTTAGAGGTATTGAGGAAGCTCCTGCAATTGATTGACCAGCTGGTGGCTTTTATACAGTCTGTTTGCTTAGATGGTGAAATGATGGTCAGCATTACTCCTTTGCTGCAGCGCTGACTTTGATTGTGTGCTATCTGTTTGAATGTTTCACATCAGTTGTGTACAAGCTAATACTGCCCCAGGATGCATGCTTTCAACATCAAAGTAATTTCATTCAATTTTCTCTTAACAGCCAAGCCCTGTCTGGATTACCAGCTACCTGCTCGGCTGAACCTAATCTCCATTTGGTCTGAGGCTGAGCTACAATTTCTTGTTTCCAAAGTCTAATATTGCCCATCAATGTTCATGCCTTTTCCCCGCCACTTCTGATACTCTCTCCTACCTTGATTGCTTCTAGACTCAACCATTCCTATCCTCTCCTCCTCTGCCACAGAGGTGGTAAACAATTTAACAATTTAAACCTGTACCTTTCATGTCCTATCCTGTATCCTAGTGCCTCTCAGCTAAGTAGACTTCTGCTGACTCCCCATCATCCCAATATTTTCTTATTTTCATTGCTCCTATGCCTAATCTGCCATTTTTTTAAAACTTTGGTCTCTGTGTATCCATTCCATCACCAGTGGCATATCCTTTCAGACATTCACACTCTCTTCTCTTCTGCTTTGTATTTCTCTCTCTAACTTCAAGACATTTACTAAATTTCAGTCTTTTATGACTGCAAATACTGCCTCTAACTCTTCCAACTCGCTGCTGTTCGTGCTTTTTTGCTGCTTCACTACCTTTTGTGGAATGCTTTGATAAAGTATATAAGAATGTACTGTGTCATTGCATGTTGGTCATTTTATTTGGGTTTTCTGTACTTCTGATGACTTTGAAATTAAATCAGTTGTCCAGTTTTCTGCCCCCATGCAGTTAACTTACGTTTCTGATGGTGAGAGAACAGCCTCATCAGGTGATTTTTGAGAAGGTTAAATTCATCCACCTTTGTTGCATTATTGAGGAAGTGATAGTTAAACAGCTTTGTCAACAGGCTCTGAAGAGTACCGAAACTTACCTTTGAACAATGTGTTTATATTCATAAGTTGAAGCAACCCTATCATTTTAACTTTTTTTGTAATGTTAAGGAAAGAAAGTGATCCGCAACGTTGCTATGTGTTTGCTGTTAACACTTTAGCTGTCTGTGGATTTTGTTTAACTCATAGTAAAGTTATTGCTGGTCAAATGCAAAATATTATTGTAAAGAATTATTTTCTTTACATCGTTTACTAATGCCTATCAGGCCAGTTCACAATACTTGATATCTGATGTAACAAGATGTCCCATAGCATTATATGCAACGGGAGGCGATGGCCGAGTGGCATTATCGCTGGACTGTAATTCTGGAGACCTAGATAATGTTCTGGGGACCCAGCTTCAAATCCTATCATGGCAAATGGTGGCATTTGAATTCAATAAATATTAGGAATTTAGAATCTATTGATGTCCATGAATCCGTTGTCGGTTGTCAGAAAAAACCCATCTGGTTCACAAATGCCCTTTAGGGAAGGACATCCTTACTTAATTTTGCCTATATATGACTCCAGACCCACAGCAATGTGGTTGTCGCTTAACTGCCCTCTGGGCAACTGGGATGGCCAATAAATGCTGCCTAGCCAGCAATGCCCTCATCCCGTGAAAGAATAAAAGATTATAAATTGCAGTTCGAAACTGAGCCGCAGAAGGTGCTGGAGGAAGATGTCCAAAACTTGATTAGAGATTAATTTTTAAGGAGTATGTCAAATGAAGAAAGAAAGGTGTGGTGGGGTTTGAAGCAGGTGATTTTTCTTTAGATAAATAGTTTTTACTTTCTGGCTGAGAAAGAGTATGGAATCTGGATGTAAGTTTGCTCACTGAGCTGGAAGGTTTGTTTTCAGACATTTCATCACCATTCTAGGTAACATCATCAGTGAGCCTCCGGTGAAGTGCTGGTGTTATATCCCGCTTTCTATTTATCGATTTAGGTTTCCTTGGGTTGGTGATGTCATTTCCTGCATTGGTGATGTCATTTCCTGTTCTTTTTCTCAGAGGGTGGTAGATGGGCTCCAAATCAATCTGTTTGTTGATGGAGTTCCGGTTGGAATGCCATGCTTCTAGGAATTCTCGTGCGTGTCTCTGTTTGGCTTGTCCTAGGATGGATGTGTTGTCCCAATCAAAGTGCTGTCCTTCCTCATCCATGTGTAAGGATACGAGTGATAGTGGGTCATGTCTTTTTGTGGCTAGTTGATGTTCGTATATCCTGGTGGCTAGCTTTCTGCCTGTTTGTCGAATGTCATGTTTGTCACAGTTCTTGCAAGGTATTTTGTAGATGACGTTCGTTTTGTTTGTTGTCTGTATAGGGTCTTTTAAGTTCATCAGCTGCTGTTTAGTGTGTTGGTGGGTTTGTGGGCTACCCTGATGCCAAGAGGTCTGAGTAGTCTGGCAGTCATTTCAAAAATGTCTTTGATGTAGGGGAGAGTGGTTATGGTTTCTGGGCACGTTTTGTCTGTTTGTTTGGGTTTGTTGCTGAGAAATCGGTGGACTGTGTTTATTAGGTTCTTTCCACCTATACAACATATTCAAAAAGAACAGGTACCCAATGAACACAGTCCACCGATTTCTCAGCAACAAACCCAAACAGACAGACAAAACATGCCCAAAAACCATAACCACTCTCCCCTACATCAAAGACATTTCTGAAATGACTGCCAGACTACTCGGACCTCTTGGCATCATGGTGGCCCACAAACCCACCAAATACTAAAACAGCAGCTAATGAACTTAAAAGTGCCCACACAGACAACAAGCAAAACAAACGTCATTTACAAAACACCTTGCAAGAACTGTGACAAACACTACATTGGACAAACAGGCAGAAAGCTAGCCACCAGGATACATGAACATCAACTAGCCACTAAACGACATGATCCACTATCACTCGTATCCTTACATACAGATGAGGAAGGATACCACTTTGATTGGGACAACACATCCATCCTAGGACAAGCCAAACAGAGACATGCGCGAGAATTCCGAGAAGCATGGCATTCCAACCGGAACTCCATCAACAAACACATTGATTTGGAGCCTATCTTCCACCCTCTGAGAAAAAGAAAAGGAAATGACATCACCAACACAGGAAATGACATCGCCAACCCAAGGAAACCTAAACAGATAAATAGAAAGCGGAACATTAACACCAGCGCGTCACCGGAGGTTCACTGATGATGTTACCTAGAATGGTGACGGATTGTCTGGGAACGAACCTTCCAGCTCAGTGAACCAGCTTACATCCGGAACAAAATAAAGACCCACGCTTTTGTGGACTGAGAAGAGGAGACCGCGACTGTGTTGGAGGTGGAAGGAAGACATCGAGTTGGCTGTGCACCCTTGCAACCGGTGGATCTTTATGCTGGCTTCGGCCTAACGCTGGTTCAGGGGAGCAGCCAACCTGCAACGATGGCTGCAGCAAGTGCTCGTGCCCTGGGTCAGGGGGTCCGGAACACCATCCGTGTTTCCGTAAAGAAGGTGGATGAAGGTGCACCTGTGGACCGCACCCTCTTCATGAAGAGGGTCCTTTTGGACTGTTGTGGGTTCGCTGCTGCGGACATTTACTGCCTGCAGGATTTCCCCGGAGGAGGTTTTTACGATGTGACCTTCAGGAGTGCCAAGCTTTGCGAGCGCTTTCTGGAGGCTTTCAAGGAAATAGGAGGTGAGGGCCCCCTCTCTGTACTGACCGCCGTCCCGCTGTTTGTGATGCTGGTGTAGAGGAGCCGTATGGTCACTGTACATATGTACAACCCGCATGTGCCAGCAGCTGATGTCCTGACCTTCCTCGGAAGGTAGGTGAAGGTGGAAGCGGACCTAATCAACATAATGGACCCCTTCGGGATCTGGACAAGTAAGAGGCAGGTCAGGGTGACGCTGAGGACGGGCGCGGACGGGAACATCATACACCCACCGTCCAGCTTCGTGATTGGCAGGAGCAAGGGCTACCTGACCTACGCAGGGCAACCCAAAGTCTGCCATGCCTGTGGTAGGTCAGGTCATGTGGCGGCCGACTGCAAAGCCACCATCTGCAGGAACTGCAGGGAGGAGGGACACCTTGCAAAGAATTGCCCACAAGAGAAAAGCTGCAACCTTTGCGGGGAAGCGGGCCACCTCTATAGGGCATGCCCAAGGTGGGGGGGGGCCACCTACGCCCAGGTCGCCGGCAGGGGCAATGCGGGGCAAGCCCCCCTGGAGGAGAGGAAGGCACCAGGCCCCTGCAAGGACCCCCCCTAGTGTGCAGGAGGGCCAGGTCGTGCAGGAGGGAGCAGCCCCGCAGGATGGACCCGTGGCCAGCAAAGCGCCCCTGCAGGCTCCGCTTCCCCCGACAACCTGGAGTCGACGGAGGAGGCGACAGGTGACCCAGGGGAGCAGACGACGGTCCGGAAGGCGATGAGGAAGGCGCGCCGGAGGGCCCCAGCTCCGCAACCATCAAGCAGGAAGAGGCAGCTACAGGGGGCTATGAGAGCTCCTCTGACGAGGGGGATTTGGAGGAGGCCCGCCCAAAGCAGAAGCTGAAGACTTCCACTGCGAAGGAAACCAGCACCCCGCTTCCCTCCGACACCCAGCCACGTGCTGCTGGGGCCCTGGAGGACCCCCTGGAACCTGCAGGCGGGAAGCAGGAAACAACGTGCCACCAACCTGACCCAGAGCCAGACTCGCCTGCCTCCATACCCCTGACGGGGGATTCCACCCGGAAGTCAGCACCGGCGGTTTCCTGAGCCCGGAGAGCGTCCACAAGTTAGCCGAGGCAATGAGCATGAAGGGACAGATGGAGGGGCTGGACCTTGGACTTGGGGAGGGTACTGCGGTCACTGCCCACAATGGGGGTACGAGTTGCGAGCATTAATGTGCAGCGTCAAGTCCACCGCACGATGTGTGTCCACGTTGGCCTACCTGACCACCATCAAGGCAGACTTCCTGTTTCTGCAGGAGTGCGGGATACCGCACCTCAGCAGGTACGGGAAATGGTCAGGCGCCTGGGCCTGTGGGCCTTTGATCTGGTCGGGGGGTAACAACTGTCGCTCCTCGGGCCTGGCTCTTCTGCTGCGGGGGCGCAACTTCACCATCTCTCAAGTTCAGGAGGTGGTGGGGGGCGCCTCCTAGTGGCTGATGTCACCTACAGGAACGCTCCCCTGAGGCTGATCAATGTGTTCGCCCCAGCGGTACGGAGTGAGCGGTTGGCCGTCCTGCAGCAGCTTCCACCCCTGCTGGCTACGTCCAGGCCGGTCATCCTGGGCGGAGACTTCAACTGCATCGTCGATGCAGATGGAAGATCCGGCGTGGGGACAGCGGGTGGGGGGAGTCAACTGGACGTCACGTCCAGATTCCTGATGGGTCCGGTGAAGGACGCCAAGCTGCTCGATGTCTTCAGCACCCCTGCAGATGGAGCGCAGCAGAGATACACCTGGTCGCGGCCAGACGGGTCTATCCACTCAAGGATAGACTTCCTGTTTGTGTCACGGGCATTCTCAATCAGGTCCACCGGCGTTGAGCCGGTGTTCTTCTCTGACCACTGCCTCCTGCTGGCCGACTGTCACTTACAGGACGACCAGCCGGCCGGCAAGGGGACGTGAAAGCTCAACATGACTCTTGTTGACCCCAGAGAACGTCAAGGAGCTGAAGAGGGAATACGCCGGTTGGAGACCCGTGAAACCCCTCTTTGAGTCTCCGAGCGACTGGTGGGAGACGGTGAAGGAGAACATCAAGAGGTTCTTTGTCCTCAAGGGTGTTCAGAAGGCGAGAGAGAGGCGGGGAAAGCTGTCGCAACTCCAGAAAAGGATGCAGAACCTGCTCCTTCTGCAGTCGATGGGGGTCGATGTCACGGAGGACCTCCGCGAGGTGAGGGGCCAGCAAGCCTCGCTCTTCGCCGCGGAGGCCTCCAGGATAATCTTCCGGTCCAGGGTCCACTCCATGGAGCAGGACGAGACGTGCTCGCGTTTCTTCTTTCAGAAGGTGCACAAAGAGAGCCCTGTGCTTAGCTAGCTGAAGGAGGACGACGACTCAGTGACGTCATCTCTGACCGACATTTTGAGGATCAGCAGATCCTTCTATGCCGGACTGTACGACGTGAAGCCCACGGACAGCATGGCCTCCAGGTCGTTCCTGTCGTCTATCACGGAGGTCTTAGACGACGGCACGAGGGAGTGGCTGGACCGGCCGATATCCCTGGACGAGCTGACCAGAGCCCTCATGTCCTTGGAGAGGAATAGGACTCCCGGGAGCGACGGCTTACCAGTCGAGCTGTATTCTGCTCTGTGGGACCTGGTTGGCCAGGACCTGCTGGAGGTGTACGTAGTGCGCTTCAGGCAGGGGAAATGTGCAAGTCCATGAGGAAGGGCATCATCACCCTCATTTACAAGAGGAAGGGGGAGAGGGAAGAAATTAAGAATTGGCATCCCATTTCACTCTTGAACGTGGACTACAAAATCCTGGCCAAGGTCATAGCCAACCGAGTCAGGTCTCTCCTGGAGTCAGTGATTCACCCTGACCAAACCTGTGCTGTGCCAGGCAGGAAGATCGCTGAGAGCCTCGCACTCATCAGGGATACGATTGCCTACATGCAGGACATTTGGGTGGACACCTGCCTCGTCAGCCTGGACCAGGAGAAGGCCTTCAACAGGGTCTCTCATGCTTACATGAGGGATGTCCTCTCCAAATTGGGGTTCGGGGAGGGCATCCGCAATTAGATCCGTCTGCTCTACACCAACACAGTTAGCACGGTCTCGATCAACGGGTGGGAATCGGACAGTTTTCCCGTCAGATCTGGAGTCAGGCAGGGCTGCCCGCGCTCTCCTGCCTTGTTCATGTGATGTGTGGAGGCCTTCGCCGCCTCCATCAGGAAGGATGTGAGCCTGAAGGGCGTGACTATCCCAGGCAGCGGAGGCCTTCAGGTCAAGACCTCCCTGTACATGGACGATGTCGCCGTCTTCTGCACCGATCGTCGGTCGGTGAGTAGGCTGTTGGACATCTGCGGCCAGTTTGAACTGGCCTCGGGTGTCAAAGTCAACAGGGGTAAGAGCGAGGCCATGTTCTTCGGGAACTGGGACGACCGCTCCTTCATCCCCTTCACCGTCAGGACAGACTATCTGAAGGTGCTGGGTGTTTGGTTCGGTGGAGCTGGGGTGTGTACTAAGACTTGGGAGGAGCGTATCACCAAACTGAAGCAGAAGCTAGGCAGGTGGACGCTCCAGTCCCCCTCCATAGCGGGTAAGAACCTGGTTGTCAGGTACGAGGGGCTTTCGGTACTGTTGTATGTGGCACAGGCCTGGCCTATTCCCTGGACCTGTGCCGCTGCGGTCACCCGGGCCATCTTCCACTTCATTTTGGGGGTCAAGGATGGACCGGGTCTGCAGGGACACCATGTACAAAGACCTGGAAAATGGGGGAAAGTGTGTACTGAATGCCACCCTTGCCCTGATGGCTACCTTTGTGTGCGGCTGCATCAAGCTGTGCGTAGATCCTCAGTACGCAAACACCAAGTGTCACTGCTTACTGAGGAAGCAGTCCTCGGTGTCCCCGGTGTTGCGAAGGATGGGCCTGGCCTCGTTGCCGCGGAACGCCCCGAGTAGTTGGACCGTCCCGTACCACCTGTCCTTCATGGAGACATTTTTGAAGGGAAACACCTTTGACCACAAGGCCGTCAGGCAGTGGTCAGCACGTAGTATTCTCGAGACCCTTCGGGAAAAGGAGAGGGTGGATCCTGTCGTGTGGTTCCCCACACAGACTGCCAAAATCGTTTGGCAGAATACCTTATCGCCAGAACTTTCAAACAAGCACAAGGACATTGCTTGGCTGGTGGTGAGAGGGGCTCTGCCAGTGAGATCCTCTGTGCACGCCCAGAATCTCTGCGCCACCGCACGCTGCCCTCAAGGCAGCTGCCAGGGGGATGAGACTGTCTGTCACCTCCTTCTGGAGTGTGCCTATGCGCAGGAGGTCTGGAGGGGGATGCAGTGGTATTTGTCGAGGTTCTTCCCGAGCAGCTCCGTGACACGGGACTCCATGCTCTACGGGCTGTTTCCCGGGACGCACACCGAGACCAACATCAACTGCGCCTGGAGGACTATCAATGCGGTGAAAGGTGCTCTTTGGTCTGCTAGCTGAAAGAACTGACCCCCGACCGAGTGTTGCAGACTGGCGTACTCCAAGGTCCAGGACTACGTGCTGAGGGACGCGCTAAAGCTTGGGGCAGCCGCCGCCAAGGCGTGGTGGGGAAAGACCACTATATGAAACCCCTCGTCCAGAATAGAAACAAGGGCCCTATCTGGTAACTGGGCCCAGCTGGCGCCTTCCCCAACTGGTCAGGGGGCCAATAGGGACACTGTGGGAAGACGGCTGCCGGGGTATTTTCTTTGCTTTGTTTTTTTTTCTTTGTTTTGTTTTTTCCTTTAGTTGGTGTACGTACCCCCTGGGTAACCCGGACCAGCTTGCATGACTGGGTAGGTGTGTAAATGTTTTATTTATTGAACATTCTATGAATAAAGTATATTTTATCAAATAAAAAAAAGTGACGAAACGTCTGAAAACGAACCTTCCAGCTCAGCGAGCAAACTTACATCCAGAACCTCAACCTGAGCTACAAATCTTCTCAAAACTCGCTAAGAGTATGGAATATTAGAATTTGGGAATTCTCCACAAAGAGAGGGGGTACTTCTGCCTCATTATCTCATAAAGGTGTTTGTTTCCAGAAACAGATTAAATCTCCTCGGTTCATGTTATGCCATGAATAATATAGCATTGCTCCATCTCCTTAATTGTTCGCACCTACCTATGAACATTTGGGATGCAGCTGCATTTCCTTAACTGTTATAAAAGGTAGAAAATACAACTCCATCACAGTCAATGGTTAAAACTGGTAGATTTCTTTCCAGATTGAATAATACATAGAATTGGTAAACACCACCTGTTTTGCATAATTTAATGAGTTCCAAAATTGTTTGATCTGACTACCTCCCTTAGACCTTGATACAATCTGTGTGGAATGATGTAAATTTTTGGTATATACGTGGAGTTTGAATCTCCAGTTCGAGAGCGTTAGTAGTAATGCTGAATAACTGAAGCTATGATCAATGCTTTTGGAAATTCCATTGGATAGATATTTCTTTGAAGTCAAATAATCACCCGGGTTGTGCAACAGAGAGGTGACTAATGCCACCTCCTTCTAAACATTTCCTTTGCTGGGTAATTTGTTGGAGTTTATATTTGACTATGTATAGACAATCAGTATTGATAGTTAATGCTAACAGGCTGTGATAACCACAAAAATCTTCTGCACTCAAGTTTGAATGAAGGAAAACCCATCCTTGATGGAAGCATCTAATCAGCTTTGCTGATCAATCTTTTTAGATACATTCTATGGCAGTCACTGCTGTGATATTTGCTCATTCAGCCTGTTGAAAGATGTTACTAGACACCTCTGGAGCATACGGGGCTTGAACCCAGGCCTCCTGACTCAGAGGTAGCAACACTACCACTGTGCCACAGGAGGCCTTGGTCACTGCTGTGACAGTAGAGTGTTGAATTGTGTTCAGGTGGTGAGCATTCACTGAGGCTGTGCATGTCCTCAGAGCTAAAGAAGCAGATTGTAAGCCGGCGTGTTTTGGAGGTGTATAAACCTAAAATAATGTATGACTGTAACTGTATGATAACGAAGCTCTAGTTCTATTTTTTACCACCTGATTCTGAATCTTAACATGTAGCAGAGGAAGGGTGCCTACAGGTTAGAAACTGATATTTCTTTGTTGGTCATAAAAGTCCATGTAGAAAATGACGGAAAGTGAGCCAAAATTGTGGGCATACAATAATCCTGTAACAACATTATCAGGATTTTAACCATTTGGCTCCTTAAAGAATCTAGTTGCTATAATTTTGATTTGACTTATTACTGATGTATGGCCTGAGATGCATTGAAAAGTATCATTTCGCATGCTAGCCAGACAAATCATACCTTAGATAAGTACTTCGGTATGAAAGAACAGAATGCAGAATATAGCGTTACATCTACAGAGAAGGTGCAGACAAAGATCAACTCTGATATATGAGAGTCCATTCGTAAGATGTGTTATCTGTACCAATGGAAAAGTATTTGTCTCAGTCTGTTCATGAAGTTAAGTCAGAAGCATCGAGTAATTTGAATGCCATGTGGTTAGGTGGCGATGGAGCTCCAACAGCATCCCTGGATGCATGATGGCAAGTTAAATATAAAATATTAGAAAAATGGATGTGTACTCAACTTGAGACAGTAGCAAAGCTTTTGATCAATGATGAAATTTATCCTTTCACTGTGAGTGTGAGGTACTGCATTTGTTGTGCATTCCCAATTGCCTTTGAACTGAATAGCTTGTTAGGCGATTTAAGAATGTAGTTACAAGTCACTCAGACTGCTGTATATTTGGACTGTGATCAGAGATAATGGGAACTGCAGATGCTAGAGAATCCGAGATAACAAAGTGTGGAGCTGGATGAACACAGCAGGCCAAGCATCATCATAGGAGCCTCGAGGCCTGAAATGTCAGCTTTTGTGCTCCTATGATGCTGCTTGGCCTGCTGTGTTCATCCAGCTCCATACTTTATTGGAGATTTGGAGTCATATATAGGCCAGACCCAGGTAAGGATGGCAGATTTCCTTTTCTAAAAGATATTAGTGAGCCACAAATGATTTTTACAGCAATCATTAATAATCTTATAATCACTATTACTGAGAAAAGTTTTCAGTTCCAGATTAACTAATGAATTTAAATATATGAACCCGAATATAGAAATCATTGTCACAAAAGCAGAAACAGAGAGTGCTTTTAACCGTGGTAATTGTGAAGGAAATTATTTTGTGATTGGAAAGGTATATAATACTTGGCTGATTGAATAGGTTGTAAGGGGAGGCAAAGGCCTAGTGGTATTATGACTGGACTGTTAATCCAGGATCCAGGTAATGTTCTGGGAAACTGGGTTGAATCCTGTCATGGCAGATGATGAAATTTGAATTCGATAAAAATCTGGAATTAAGAGTCTAATGATAACCATGAATCCATTGTTGATTGTCAGAAAAACCCATTGGGTTCCCTAATGTCCTTCAGGGAAGGAAACTGTCTTCCTTGCCAGGTCTGGCCTACATGATACTCTAGACCCACAGCAATGTGGTTGATTCATAACTGCCCTCTGGGCAATTAGGGATGGGCAACAAATGTTGGTCTAGCTAGTGATGTCCTCATGAATAAGTAAGAAAAAATAGTTACCAACCACCACGCCCCCAACCAAGGGTACTTGATGAAAGTTAGTTGAAGAATATGATTTTGACCAATTCGTGGATGAAATCCTATGTTACCGTTTTTTATTATAATAACCTCCAGTTGTAGGAGATACTGCAGTTAATGTTTTTTCAACATTTAAATGCCTTAAATACTGGAAGTGAGCTTTTGTCAAGTCTGATATTACTGCAAATAGTCAGAGAGTACTGAGGTATTGTATGAGACATTCTAAAATAACATTCAGTTCAGAAGATTTGGTATACTATACAGAGGATCACAGAATATCCTAATATCCTGCTAACAAATACGTTATGATGCAATGGCAGTACTTGTCAAGTGCGAATATCAAACATTTAACATTCATCCTTCATGATTCAATTGAAATTATTTATAAAACCTTGGCCAACAGATTCAGAATAAGGAACAAAAACAGAAGTTGCTGGAAAAGATCAGCAAGTCTAGCAGCATCTGTGAAGAAAAAAAATCCCGAGTTAATGTTTCGGGTCCGGTGACACTTCTTCAGTCCAGTTCTGAGGAAGGGCCACCAGATCCGAAATGCTAACTCTTATTTTTTCTTCAAAGATGCTGCCAGACCTGTTGAGCCTTTCCAGCAACTTCTCCCTTTGTACCTGATTTATAGCATCCATCATTCTTTCGGTTTTTGTTTAGATTCATAATAAGCCTGTGCCACTGTGGGCAGGCTAAATTAGTAGGACTGGCACTGCTCAGGGTGAGAGATACCGCTCATTGCCAGAATTGCTGGAGCCATTCCCATGCCAAAGCTCCATAGTGGCTGCTGCCAGGACTGCAAATAGCCCCAGAGAAGTCAGGGGCATTGGGCAGGGAGGCTTTGGTGATCTTTGGATATTTTTCAGAGAAAAATGTTTGTGAGACCACCTAAAGACACCGCAGATACAGAAGGAAAACTATGGAAACTAACAGATAACATTTAGAACCCAAATGCTTTCAGGGTTTGGTATTCTTGGTAAGATCTATTTTGCTGGTAATAAATTGTGTTTGGCTCAAAATTAATCCTGCAGAGTCTTATTGAGTTGTAGAAAAGAGCAGAAGAGGTCTGTGCAGAAATGCAGGAAATGATATAGACTCACTTGATGGTAAGGATGATCCTTGGGAGAAGAGACTGGTCAGCAAAGTTAGATCACGTGGAATGCGGTGAGCACCAACCTTTTTGGATGCAGAACTGGCTTGAAGGTAGGAGACAGTGCGTGATATTGGAAGTTTGCTTTTCAGACTGGAGGCCTGCGACTAGTGGTGTGCCAGATGGATCAACGCTGGGTCCACTGCTTTTTGTCATTTGTGCGAATGATTTAGAAGTGAGCATAGGAGGTACAATTAGTAAGTTTGTAGATGGCGCCAAAATTGGAGTTGTAGTGGACAGTGGAAAAGATTGCCTGAGTATAACAGGATATTGATCAGATGGGTCAGTGGGCCAAAGAGTGGCAGATGGAATTTAATTTAGATAAATGTGAGGTGCTGCAGTTTGGAAAGGCAAATCAGGGCAGGACTTATACACTTAATGGTAAGGGGAATGTTGCTTATCAAAAAGACCTTGGAGTACTGGTTCATAGTTCCTTGAAAGCACATAATGGACAGACAGGAAAGTGAAGCAGGTATGGGGTATACTTGCTTTTACTGGTCAGTGCATTGAGTGTAGGAGTCGGGAGGTCATGATGCAGCAGTGCAGGACATTGGCTAGGTCACATTTCGAATAGTGCATTCAATTCTGGTCTCACTGCTGTAGGAAGAACGCTGTGAAA
This sequence comes from Stegostoma tigrinum, assembly GCF_030684315.1. Lineage (NCBI taxonomy): Eukaryota > Metazoa > Chordata > Chondrichthyes > Orectolobiformes > Stegostomatidae > Stegostoma > Stegostoma tigrinum. The sequence goes on along the minus strand of NC_081359.1, from coordinate 2,842,000 downwards.
CGTGAAAGGGTTCAGGAAAGATTTACGAGGATGTTGCTGGGATTGGAGGGTTTGAGCTTAAAGGAAGACACTGAGTCACCTGGGGCTATTTTCCCTGGAGCATTGGAGGCTAAGGGGCGACCTTAAAAGAAATTTATAAAATCATGAGGGGCATAGATAGGGTGAATAGGCAAGGTAGTGGCATCCAAAATTAGGGGCCATAGGTTTAAGGTGAGAGGGGAAGGATTTAAAAGGAACCTAAGGGGCAACCTTTTCATGCGGAAGGTGGTGCTTGTGTAGAATGAGCTGCCAGAGGAAGTGGAGGCTGGTACAATTTCAACATTTGAAAGGCAGCTGGGTGGGTAGCTGACTAGGAAGGGTTAGAGGGATATGGTCCAAAAGCTAGCAAATAGGACTAGATTATTTTAGGATATCTGGTTGGCATGGACGAGTTGGACAGAGGGGTCTGTTTCCATGCTGTACAGCTCTATGACTAGGAAGGTATATCAGAAACACTGATGCAAGAGTGTCTTTGGAACATAAGAATTGACAAACTAGCGGCAGGAGTAGACAATTTAGCCCCTTGTGCCTACTCTGTCATTCAATGCGATCATGGCTGATCTCGTATCCCTAGAGTATGGAAGCAGGCCATTTGGCCCAAATTGTAAAATCTGGTCCTCTGAAGAGCGTCCAACACAGGCCAATTCCCCTATCCTATCCCCGTAGCCCTGCATTTCCCGTGGCTAATCCACCTTGCCTGCATATCCTGGACACTGGGGGCAATTTAGCATGGCTAACTTAAGCTAACCTGCACATCATGGGCTGTGGGGGGATGGGGGGGAACCAGAACATGCAGATGAAACACATGCAGATACAAGGAGAATGTGCAAGCTCCACAAATGACAGTTGCCCAAGGGTGGAATCGAACCTAGGACACTAGCACTTGCGAGGCAGCAGTGCTAACCGCTAAGCCACTGTGCTACCCAAAGGTACTTTTCACTTCTTCACAGGAGGCACTGAGTGACTGTTAAGTCTCTTCGTTACGAAGGACTCAGCTTCCAGCAACTGATGAGGGAACTTAAGCTGGTTTTCTTCAGGCTTGAGGTACTTATTATCTACAGAGATAAACACTACCACCCCTTCCTGAGCTTTGGCCACAGCCAGCATTGTTCAGAAATACAAGATGTTCAGCTCCGCAGAGAGAACACGGGTGCAGTGGACAGAAGATCCTCCTTCCATGCCGTAAGATTGTATGATTTGATTAAGATTGTACATTAAGGTGGACAGCTGGCCTTTTTATGTAAGGTTGATCTTACCATCTTGGTCATGATGTAAATCCTATCTTTACAGTGGTAGGGTGATCAGTCTGATTTCTCCTCATTGTGCTCTTCACCACTGCAGGCAATATCAGCAATGTCAGATAATCAAAATTCTAACTGCATTGATCTGATGGTGCAATCCCAGGTTAATGTGGTGAAATTTCTGTTCCCAACAATTGCGCCTGTTCTCAGCTGCAGCTCCAGTTTCCTACCTACTGTCCATAACCCTTCAACCTATTAAAAATCTATCTATCTTCTCATTAAATTTTACTCAGTGTGACGGAATCCACCACATCTGGGGTAGTGAATTCCACAGATTCATGACCCTTTGAGAGAGAAAGAGAGTTTCTCCTCATCTCTGTTTTAGATCCACAATCCCTTATTGTAAAACTATGACCTCTCGTTCTTCATTACTCCACATGAGGAAATACCTGCTCTGCATAGAAACATAAAAGATAGAAGCAGAAGGAGGCCATTTGGCGCTTTGAGCCTACTCCGCCTTTCATCACAATCATGGCTGATCGTCCGACTCAACAGTCTAATCCTGCTTTCTCCCCATAATCTTTGATCCCATTCACCCCAAGTGCTGTATCTAGCTGCATCTTAAATACGTTCACTGTTCTGACATCAACTACTGCCTGTGGTAATGAATTCCACAGGTTCACCACTCTTTGGGTGAAGAAATGTCTCCTCATCTCCATCCTAAATTGTCTACCTTGAATCTTAATACTGTGACCTCTGGTTCTGGTCACACTTACCATCAGGAACATCCTCCCTGCATCTACCCTGCCCAGTGCTGTTAGAATTTTATAAGTCTGTATGAGATCCCACCCTCATATCTGAACCAGCAAAAACAATCCTAGCCTAGCCAATCTCTCCTCCTACATTGGACCCTCCATCCCTAGAATCAGCCCAATAAGAGAGCAAGAGCATCCTTCCTCAGAAAAGAAAACTAAAACTGCACACAATACTCTAGGTGTGGCCTCACCAAGGCCCTGTTTAACTGCAGCAACAACTTCAATTAGATCTCCACTCATTCTAAAAAAATTCCAGAGGCCTAAACTGCTCAATCTCTTAATAAAGAGATTCATCTCCAGGTTCAATTTAAAGAGCTGCCTCCAGTAAAAGTATATCCTTCCTCAAGGAAAGGCATCAAAACTGTATACAATACTCCAGATGCATCAGAGCTAGTGAAACTAGGAGAATAGATGGAGTGTCTACAGGAAGCTAAATATGAGGAAGCATAGTGGAGATAGCTGTCAGAAATCAATGGGCTTAAATTAGTATCAGAGATAATGGGAACTGCAGATGCTGGAGATTCCAAGATAATAAAATGTGAGGCTGGATGAACACAGCAGGCCAAGCAGCATCTCAGGAGCACAAAAGCTGACGTTTTGGGCCTAGACCCTTCATAGGCCCGAAACGTCAGCTTTTGTGCTCCTGAGATGCTGCTTGGCCTGCTGTGTTCATCCAGCCTCACATTTTATTATCTAGAAATCAATGGGCACTTGGTAAACATCTGTTAATTGAGTTTTACAGAAACACAGAAGATGAGGAAGGGAAGAGTTGGAGTTGAATTGTGTGAAGGTGAGAGATGGCTTGAAATTGGAAGCAAAGTTTGGAAATTTTCTGGAATGGCACAAAGGCAGCCTAACTAAGAACCTGCAAATACACATTGCAGCACAGTTTATTTGGAGGAAGTGAATGGAGTTAAAGGACAAGTTGCTCAAAGTGAGGAAATGTTCAGCCAGGTGGAAGGTAGGGTAACTAGAGAAAGGATTGGCCGACTTAAGGACAAAGAAGGAAAGTTATGCGCTGAGTCAGAGAAAATGGGTGATATTCTTAAAGAGTACTTTACGTCAGTATTCACCAAGGAGAGGGACATGACATGTTGAGGTTAGGGATAGATGTTTGCTTACTCTAGGTGAAGTTGACATAAGGAAGGAGGAAGTGTTAGGTATCCTAAAAGACATTAAGGTGGACAAGTCCCCGGTCCGTATGGGATCTACCCCAGGTTACTGAAGGAAGCGAGAGAGGAAATAGCCGGGGCCTTAACAGATATCTTTGCAGCACCCTTAAACACGGGAGAGGTCCCGGAGGACTGGAGATTTGCTAATGTTGTCCCCTTGTTTAAGAAGGGCAGCAAGGATAATCCAGGTAATTATCAACTGGTGAGCCTGAGGTCAGTGGTAGGGAAGCTACTGGAGAAGATACTGAGGGATAGGATCTATTCCCATTTGGAATAAAATGGGCTTATCAGGGATAGTCAACATGGTTTTGTGCAGGGAAGGTGATGACTTACCAACTTAATAGAATTCTTTGAGGATGTGACAAAGTTGATTGATGAGGGAAAGGCTGTAGATGTCATATACATGGACTTCAGTAAGGCGTTTGATAAGGTTCCCCATGGCAGGCTGATGGAGAAAGTGAAGTCACATGGGGTCCAGGTTGTGCTAGCTAGATGGATTAAAAAACTGGCTAGGCAACAGGAGACAGAGTAGTAGTAAAAAGGAATTTCTCAAATTGGAGACCTGTAACCAGTGGTGTTCCACAGGGATCTGTGCTGGGACTACTGTTGTTTGTGATATATGTAAATGATTTGGAGGAAGGTGATCTGATCAGTAAGTTTGCAGATGACACTAAGGTTGGTGGAGTAACAGATAGTGTCAGAGATCACAGCAAAATATAGATAGACTGGAGAGTTGGGCAGATAAATGGCAGATGGAGTTCAATCCGGGCAAATGCGAGGTGATGCATTTTGGAAGATCAAATTCAAAGGCGAACTATACAGTAAATGGAAAAGTCCTGGGGAAAATTGATGAACAGAGAGGTCTGGGTGTTCAGGTCCATTGTTCCCTGAAGGTGACAACACAGATCAACAGGGTGGTCAAGAAGTCATATGGCATGCTTTCCTTCATTGGATGAGGTATTGAGTACAAGAGTTGGCAGGTCATGTTGCAGTTGTGTAGGACTTTGGTTTGGCCACATTTGGAGTACTGTGTGCAGCTCTGGTCGCCACATTACCAAAAGGATGTGCATGCTTTGGAGAGGGTGCAGAGGAGGTTCACTAGGATGTTGCCTGGTATGGAGGGTGCTAGCTATGAAGAGAGGTTGAGTAGATTCGGATTATTTTCATTAGAAAGATGGAGATTGAGGGGAACCTGATAGAGGTCTACAAAATCATGAGGGGTATAGACAGGGTGGATAGCAAGAAGCTTTTTCCCCAGAGTGCGGGACTCAGTTACTAGGGGTCATGAGTTCAAAGTGAGAGGAGGAAAGTTTAAGGGAGATATGCGTGGAAAGCTCTTTACCCAGAGGGTGGTGGGTGCCTGGAACGTGTTGCCAGCGGAGGTGGTAGACGCAGACATGTTAGCATCTTTTAAGATGTATTTGGACAGGTACATGGATGGGCAGGGAGCAAATGGACACAGACCGTTAGAAAATAGATGACAGGTTAGACAGAGGATCTTGATCGGTGCAGGCTTGGAGGGCCAAAGGGCCTGTTCCTGTGCTGTAATTTTCTTTGTTCTTTGTTCTTTGAAGGTATATGGTGGATGGAGACTGGTTACCCTGCATTGAAGTAAAAGGGTTTTCAGGTTATATTGTTGGTGGGTGAAACTGGAGATGAATTGACCATCTGTTGTGAAGGTCTGGAAAATGGTAACTTTAAAGTAAAACAGTGCATCAGAAGGATATTCAGATGGCCTACTCCTGCACCTATTGTCTAATGTCTACACAAGGCCTATGATGCATTGGAATGCATCATCAAAGTGACTGAGACCCAGAATCTATTAACATTTAAGAAAGAGTAAAATAGTATTTGAACAAAAGAAGGATGGAAGACACTTTGGATATAGACAACTGCTCGTGTAGCGAACAAGTACCATCATGAATCAGCTAGACAGAATGTCCTATTGTTGTTGTAATGGCAATGTACCTAGAATGCTTTTACTTTATTATAAAATTGAACTTGTTTCAAGATAAACAAATTTCTAGTTGCATGAGATACACTTTATTTTCTCCTTCCTCTTTATGTTCATGTTCATTCGAGAACACAGTGCTAAGTAATTTAATTTATAATAATTTTTATCCCCATTTTAAAAGTTATTTTTACCCCTCTTTTAGGTCCCCCACGCATGCATTATTGCCCAGCTGAGAAGGTGGGAAAGTGACCTGCTCCCCAAGCCTCTTCTATTGTTGCTCTCTAACTACTGCTAGGAGCTGCAGGTAGTGACATGCCGCTTAGTTTTGGTTTTTGGCTTGGTTTTTTTTCCACCCGCTCTTTTTTTTTCTTCCTCTTCTATTTCCGCTCCCTACCACTCCCATACCATACTTCCCCAATTCAGAATTGTTCAGCATCTTCCACTGGCAATCTGTAATCTGCAATTACCATCCAGGAGCTCTGAGGTAAACACAGACTTGAGTATTTTTACTGCGGTTTGCTGGATAAACTCCAATTAAGCAAAACCACGCTGGTAAAATTCTTAGCAAAATTCCCACACAAGCCATTTTCAGACAGGAACAGTAGCCACAGGCAATGCAATTTTACAATCCTGGAATCATCCCATTTTGGGAAACATCTCACATGACTGGTAAATCTCTAGAGATAATGGGAACTGCAGATGCTGGAGATTCCAAGATAATAAAATGTGGGGCTGGATGAACACAGCAGGCCAAGCAGCATCTCAGGAGCACAAAAGCTGACGTTTCGGGCCTAGACCCTTCATCAGAGAGGGGGATGGGGGGAGGGAACTGGAATAAATAGGGAGAGAGGGGGAGGCGGACCGAAGATGGAGAGTAAAGAAGATAGGTGGAGAGGGTGTAGGTGGGGAGGTAGGGAGGGGATAGGTCAGTCCAGGGAAGACGGACAGGTACAAGAGAGTTGCAATGGGAGAGAGATTCCCTGAGGTTGGTCCGGAGGGAGGAGGGTAACTTCTTCAGGTTAGGCATCCCTGGAAGAGGCTTCGCAGTGAGGTTAAAATAGTATCAGAGATAATGGGAACTGCAGATGCTGGAGATTCCAAGATAATAAAATGTGGGGCTGGATGAACACAGCAGGCCAAGCAGCATCTCAGGAGCACAAAAGCTGACGTTTCGGGCCTAGTCCCTTCATCAGAGAGGGGGATGGGGGGAGGGAACTGGAATAAATAGGGAGAGAGGGGGAGGCGGACCGAAGATGGAGAGTAAAGAAGATAGGTGGAGAGGGTGTAGGTGGGGAGGTAGGGAGGGGATAGGTCAGTCCAGGGAAGACGGACAGGTACAAGAGAGTTGCAATGGGAGAGAGATTCCCTGAGGTTGGTCCGGAGGGAGGAGGGTAACTTCTTCAGGTTAGGCATCCCTGGAAGAGGGTCTAGGCCCGAAACGTCAGCTTTTGTGCTCCTGAGATGCTGCTTGGCCTGCTGTGTTCATCCAGCCCCACATTTTATTATCTTGGAATCTCCAGCATCTGCAGTTCCCATTATCTCTGATACTATTTTAACCTCACTGCGAAGCCTCTTCCAGGGATGCCTAACCTGAAGAAGTTACCCTCCTCCCTCCGGACCAACCTCAGGGAATCTCTCTCCCATTACAACTCTCTTGTACCTGTCCGTCTTCCCTGGACTGACCTATCCCCTCCCTACCTCCCCACCTACACCCTCTCCACCTATCTTCTTTACTCTCCATCTTCGGTCCGCCTCCCCCTCTCTCCCTATTTATTCCAGTTCCCTCCCCCCATCCCCCTCTCTGATGAAGGGTCTAGGCCCGAAACGTCAGCTTTTGTGCTCCTGAGATGCTGCTTGGCTGCTGTGTTCATCCAGCCCCACATTTTATTATCTTGGTAAATCTCTAATCAAGTTTTGGGACAAGATGCAAACACACAGGGGCAAATTTAAACATCGGAGTCATTTCTGTGTGTGACATTTACATCTACCAGGTTGTTTGTGTTTCACTCCTTGTCACAATATGAACAACATGGATTTCTTCTGTCTGTGCTTGTAACAAAATTCAAACTTCCAAATGCATTTCCAGAATATATTGACCCAGACATTTTCACTACATTCTTCAAATTAAAGTTATACCTGGTAAAAGATGTACCAACATGCCTTTGTGAAATTGCATACTTGCCAACAGAAGAGAATCAGCTACAACTGCAAGGTAAATGTATTTTGATAGCTGAGCTAAAGCATTTTCTTGAAAGACCTGCTGATCAGTTCACATTGATTACAGTAACACAATAGCAATCACTTATTTTGTTTGTAAGATCAACCAATAGCTGAGTATTGAACTGTCTGAGTTTCTATGCCTTGGATTTTAGAAGAATGAGGTTGATTTTCCTCAACATTTCATCTCCACAGAGGACTTGACAGGCAGGAAGCTAAAAGGATGTTTTTCCTGTGGGAAAGACTAGAACTAGGGGACAGACCATAAGAATTAAGGGATCTGCCATTTAAGATGGCGATGGGGAGGGGATTTTTCTTTGTGGGCTGAGAGTCTTTGAAACTCTGTTCCCTGGAGAATGGTGAATTTGCAATTGTGGAATAATTTTTATGGCATAGATAAAAAGGTTTTTGACTAACAGGCAGAGACGTAATTGTGAAATTGAGATCGCAGGTCGAAACGACTCTTCCTCTTTTAACACTCAAGCCGCAGTTGCTGAGTTTGTACATTAATTGAAACATATAAAATAATCAGAGGGTTAGATAGGGTGGATGGGGAGAGCCTTTTTCCTAGGATGGTGACGGCGAGCACGAGGGGACATAGCTTTAAATTGAGGGGGAAAAGATATCGGACAGATGTCAGAGGTAGTTTCTTTACTCAGAGAGTAGTAAGGGAATGGAACGCTTTGCCTGCAACGGTAGTAGATTCGCCACCTTTAGGGACATTTAAGTCGTCATTGGACAAGCATATGGACGTACATGGAATAGTGTAGGTTAGATGGGCTTGAGATCGGTATGACAGGTCGGCGCAACATCGAGGGCCGAAGGGCCTGTACTGTGCTGTAATGTTCTATGTTCTATGTTCTATATTAGGCATGATTTAATTGAATGACAGGACAGCCTAGAGGGGTCAAAATGCCAATTTCTGCTCCAAATCTAAGTGTTTGTATGAAACCATGTACTACCTTGACACTCACTTCTGTGGTTGGACTTTCTGTGGTACTCCAATAAAGGAAAATATAACATCAGTAGAAAGCAGTTATATGTAAACTCCCGCCAGGAGTCGGTCAGATGTCCTGTTGCTGGAGTTGATCATGAAGTTGAAAGCTGATGGATGAACAAGGTTGTGCTCACCAGTCTTGTTGTTTGAAGCAGATTGAATGCTGGGCAGAGATGTGCGAGAGGTGGATGGCTGAGACTTCCGCCCCCACTGGAAGGAAGTGAAACTGTAGCCAGAGCTCCATAATGGTGGAGGCTTTGTGCAGTGCCTGTTCTACCACCTTAAGGCATTAGAGTAGAGGACTGGGTTTTGAAGATTGTCTGGGTAGGTTGGAAGGAGATTTTTCTTTTGTTGGAATGCCCCTGATGAGCAAAGAGTACCCTCCAAAGATAACACCCTTTCCTTCCTGCTGATTTAGAAATTAAAACCAAACAGTTTCCCATGCCAAAGATTCCAGGCGTTTTCAATCAGTCTGTTCAGACACATTATGACACGCTGTTGGAACATTTGAGACTTCAACCCAGATCTTCTGATCCAGAGTTAGGGATACCGTCACACTACCGTAAGATCCCAAAGCCAAGCTGTGGCAATGTAAATATTTTCTAATGAAACTGTTCAGAGATTTTGTACAGACCTCTGGAGCAGGTAGAACTTTAACTGGGTCTCCTGCCTCAGATATAGAAACACTAATTCTGTACCACAAGAACCCTCTGCTGCAGCTACATGATATTGAACCACTTGATGTTTTAGCAAGCTCAGTTGTCCCATTGGTGGGTGGGCCATCCAATCTAGCATCCTCTTCTCAACTAACCTCCAAATCAGTTTCCAAATATCTTGTCACTCTTAATTCATGAATCTACTATGTGTTTTTTAACTTTATGATTCTGTGCAGGCTAGCTACATTTAATGTTCACCATGATGTACAGTGAGTATGCATTTTTCTTGTACTGCTTTAATTTCATAAACTTCTACAGCCCAAAAAGGTTCATAGTCTGTGATTCCAGAACAAAGCCGCTCCGACAACCTCAACACAAAATGCTTTGAACTGAGGCAAATAAGGAATCCGAGCTTTGTAAATGGAGGACGGACAGGAAAATAAGAACAAAAGGAAGGCATAAAAATGTAACGGATAGAACTCAAAGGACAGAGTAGTGATCATCCTCAAGCAGGCATTTTGCAACTGTGAAGAAAAATCTGCATGTTAAATACTATTGAAAGCAAACCTTTGTGCGTTTTTTTAAAACTTTTTTTCCTGAGATGTGGCTTTGACTAGCTCGCTGAGTATTTATTGCCCATCCCAACTAAGCTTTAAAAAGTGCTGGTAAGTAGCTTTTGAAATTGCTGCAGCCTGTTGTTAAAGTGAAGATACTCCGATCAAACAGGAAATTTCAGGATTATGAATCAATGATGATGAATAAATGTTGATACATTTCCAAATCAGGTGGTTGTTTAATTGGTCATAACAAGGTGTAGAGCTGGATGAACACAGCAGGCCAAGTAGCATCAGAGAAGCAGGAAGGCTGACATTTCGGGCCTAGACCCTTCTTCAGAAATGTGGGAGGAGAAGGGGGTTCTGAAATAAGTAGGGAGAGAGGGGGCGGCAGATAGAAGATGGATAAAGAAGAGGATAGGTGGAAAGCATACAGACAAGTCAAAGAGGTGAGAATGGAGCCAGTAAAGGTGAGTATAGGTTGGAAGTTAGGGAGGGGATAGGTCAGTCCAGGGAGGATGGATAGGTGAAGGAGGTGGGATAAGGCTAGTAGGTAGGAGATGGGAGTGTGGCTTGAGATGGGAGATGGGGATTGGTGGGAGGAAGGGCAGGTTAGGGAGGCGGGGACAAACGGGACTGGTTTTGGGAGGCAGTCTGGGGAGGGGAGATTTTGAAGCTTGTGAAGGCCACATTGATACCATTAGGTTTCAGGGTTCCCAAGCAAAATATGAGTTGCTGTTCCTGCAACCTCAGGGTGGCATCATTGTGGCACTGCGGAAGGCCCAGGGTGAACATGTCTAAGGAATGGAAGAGGGAGTTGAAATGGTTCATGACTGGGAGGTGCAGTTGTTTGTTGCAAACCGAGCGTAGATATTCCGAAAGCGGTCCCCAAGCCTCCACTTGGTTTCCCTGATGTAGAGGAGGCCACGTCTGGAACATCAGATGCAGTATACCACATTAGCAGATGTGCAGGTGAACATCCGCTTGATGTGGAAAGTTTTCTTGGGGTCTGGGATGGGGATGAGGGAGGAGGTGTAGGGGCAGGTGTAGCACTTCCTGCGATTGCAGGGAAAAGTGCCGGTTGTGGTGGGGCTGGAGGGGAGTGTGGAACGAACAAGGGAGTCAGGGAGAGAGTGGTCCCTCTGGAAAACAGATAAGGGTGGGGAGGGAAAAACGTCTATGGTGGTGGGGTCGGATTGCAGATGGCGGAAGTGTTGGAGGATGATGCGTTGGATCCGGAGGTTGGTGGGGTGGTACGTGAGGACAAGGGGAATTCTGTTTTGGTTGTTATTGCGGGGAGAGGGTGTGAGGGATGAGTTGCGGGAAACACGGTCGAGGGTGTTCTCGACCACTGAGTGGGGGGGGTGGGGTGGGGGGGTGCAGAATGTTACGGTCCTAGAAAAACGAGGACATCTGAGATGTTTGGGGTGCTACCAAAGAACCCTTAGCAAGTCTTTATTGCGGAGAATGATGAATTATTAACAAAATCATTCTGTTTCTTCTTATGACTGACTTTACTAGCAGAGTTGTAAATTTCCAGTTATACAACACATGACATTTTAATGATGGTGGGTTCCATCCAAGTGATGGTTCAGGGTGCAGCAATTTCTTTCGTCAGTCCAGAAAATGATCAGAACCATATGATTTTTCTTACCACCCAAAGTTCTGTCCACTTCATTAATCATCAAGTGTTACTTTTGGCCCAGCTGTGGTTATTCATTTGATTGTCTCAGGATGGGGTAGCCTGGAAACATAGAATGATACCGCAAAGTAGGCCATTTAATCTATTGTGTCCTGTGGCAATCTTTGGAACAGCTATTGATTTAAATTAATCCCACTCCTACTGCCAGACTTTCTTAGTCGGGTAATAATTGTAATTATTTCCCCTTTTGAATGAGTGTATTGATCTGCTTCCACCACTTTCTGACGTAGTACATGTGGCTCATAAGAACATGCAGCATAAAATATTGAGGATCATTACGTGTAATAATAAAAAGTCAAATTGGCTTGTTAGAGTAATTGGAAATAGTTACAAAACTGTGCTTTATTACAGAAATTTCTTTTCATAGACCATTGTGATGTCATTGTAGCTTAGAAATGCAGCTGTATCCTTACCTGGTGATGTGCTAGGAACACTCAGTAGCTTTAATTTAGTGCACGTGGATCCAGATTAATGTAAAGATTTATATTGTGTAATTTTGAATTGTGTACAGTTTTAGTAATCTCCTACATTTGTGGATGGAAAGTTATTCTTTTTTGGTTTAAGTCTGTTAATCTGAGAATAACGTCACTATTGATATTAGATATTAATCTGCAGATTTGTCCTAACAGCTTTCAAAAATGTAGTGGCTATTTGTGTTTTATTTTGCATTATTTCCTGATGACATGCATGTCATTTTGGGCTTAACGAAATTATAATAAAGCTCAAATATAAAGTGTAAATGATAAGATAATATATTATGACAAATAGTGACTAAAACTATTTGCCTAATTGTCTTTAGAACTTCTAATTAATCAAACAAAATTTGGGAGGTAAATTTTATAACTCAACGAAAGTATTTTCTGAATTGCCATTGGTCTTCATTACCTCTTTCAGTTTGCCTCCTCATTATCTGTCTTTCAATTAACATTTTCAACGGGCGACTTAAATATTATCAATATAAAACCTAAAGACTGACTTCAATAAAATCCATCAGGAATTATGTAGGATTGCTTGGTAACAGGATTACAGCTGTGAAACTTAGAACAGTAACCACCTGGACAATAGTAACTAAACAAGAAACTAAGTTGATCATTCAAAAACCTATTTCAATAGTGAAACTTAATTGTTGTAAAAAAATATATATTTTAATGAACCTGTTCAGGTATGTTATCACACACCTACATCACACATGAGCCTTGAAGCCAGACCTACTGATGTTGACGTAGGACCACTAGCGCTATGTTACAGGACCCTTGGTTGACTTGTTTGTGTACATTATAAGGGCAGGTAGTGCTGAAAGTGTTATCTTATGTGATCCATTAGCAGAGATACGCCAAGACACCACTTAATTGATTGAAATGCTGTCATTACATTCTCAAGAATGTTGAGAAGTGGCTTGCTGTGAGCAAAGTTATTTGGAGCAAAAGCATGAATAATTGATTCAATCAGCTTGTTTCTAAAACCACTTGACAAACTCTTTAATAGGAATGAGGTGAGACTTTAGCATCAAAGCAGTACTTGGCTGTGTGTAGCATTAAAGATCCCTTAAAAAAACTGGGGTCACTGGGAATCATGAGGCAAACAGTCTTGGTTCATTGTGGCCATACCTGGTGCAAAGGAAAATGGTTGTCGTTGTTGCAAGTTGTTCATCGCAACCCCAGGACATCCCTGCGGGAGCTCCTAACGATAGTGTCTTAGGCCAGCCATCTTCAGCTGTGTTGTCAATGACCTTTCCTCCGTCATTAAAGTAGGAATGTTTGCAGATGGTTATGTAATGTTCAGCACTATTTGCAACTCATCATTAACTGAAACATCTTGTGTTTAAAAGCTTAATGTCTGGACGGCATCCAGGCTTGTTCTGACAATTGGTAAGTGCCATCCATGCTACACAGTGCCAAACAATAACTATGTTAAGCAAGAGAGAATCTAACCATCGTCCATTGATGTACCATAGCAATATACTATAGCTACTCGCCAGTGATCACAATCTTGAGGATTATCATTGACCAGAGACTGAACTGAACATCCATACGACTGGAACAAAAACAAAGTCGCTGGAAAAGCTCAGCAGGTCTGGCAGCATCTGTGGAAGAGAAAACAGGGTTAACATTTCGGGCCTGGTGACCCTTCCTCGGAACACCCATATGACTACTGTGGCTATGAGAGCAGGTCAAAGACTAGGAATTCTGCAATGTGTAAATCACCTGCTGTCACCCATCACCTGTTGTCCAAAGTACAAAGTTGAGCTGTGATTGAAAACTCCGTAATTGCCTGGATGCATGCAGTTCCATCAAAACTTAAATAGCTTGACACTATCCAAGACAAAGCAACTGACTTGACCAGCACCCTAACCACCATATTCTACATTCACTCACTTCACCCCTGACACATAGGGGCAGCAGTGTGTACTATCTTCAAGATACAGTGCAACAAAGGGCAGTCTAAGTGGGCAGCTGCTCAGAGGTTCAGCCACCTGTTGACCAAGGATCCCCTGTCAGCAACAGGATCGCACTCCATCTAGAAGGGCAAGGGTAGCAGATACTTGAGAACACCACTACTTGCAATGTCCATGCCAAAACACAAAAGTGTGATTTGGAACTGTATCACCAAACCTTCACTGTCACTGTATCAAAATGCTCAAACTTCATCCCTAATGAAACTGTGGGTGTCCCCATACCCAAGGACTGCTGGGATTGCCAGAGATGCCCATAATCTATGAATTAATCAAAAATACACTTAGTTGTTGCCTGTAAATTTATTGGACAGGATGGTTTCAACCTACAATTGAAATACAGGAATTTGAATGTGAAAATCAGAAGCATTTAGTTGTCAACATTGTTTAATACTCCCAGATGGTACCATTGTAATAGCTGCCATTTTCCCCTTTCCTGATAGGTCTTCATAAAATGAATTACTGCCTTCCTTCTTCAAGACTCACCACATTGAATCTCATTTATTGCAAGGACTTAACAGCCTATCCCTTTACCCCTACATATAGATAAGGTCTTGCCTGTTGAATGTTGATGCAGGACATTGTAAAACATCCCATTATCAGCCAACACACTTCTCCAATGAGGCGATTTCCCAACCTCTACACAATAAACATCTGCTCAGTGTGAAGGAAAGCCCAATCCCAAATAAAGTCAAAAACAGGAGCAGGCCAGTCAGCCTCTTCTGGTCTTGAAAGAGTTCATTTCTAATCTGCGACCAGATTCCAAGCATATACGGTTAGTGCCATTGGTTTGCAGAAGTTTGTCAATCTTGGGTTTCAAATTAAGAATGAACCCAGCATTACTTGCCATTTGCTGAAGATAATTCCAAATTTCTGTCAAAAACTGAAAGAACTGTCAATACTAGAAATCAGCAACAAAAACAGAAATTGCTGAAAAATCTCAGTAGGTCTGGCAGCATCTGTGAAGAGAAAGCAGAGTCAACATTTTGGGTCCAGTGACCCTTTAGGAGTTCCTTGAGCCTTGAAGTTCAGAAGAGTAGTGGAAGCAATAATTGGAGTCCTAATCACAAAAACATAATCAAGTACAATAATATGCAGTTCTGTAGGGCCTTTAACAGAGAAAATACACTATCAGGGCTTTGCTGTTGCCAAGCAAAGGATACTGCTAATGGAAAGGTGACCAAAAATTTAATCAATGGGCTAAGTTTTAAGCATGGGTTCATGAAGGAAAGGCTAGTACAAATATTTAAGCAGGGAATTCTAGAGAGTATTTAATGTTAATGAATAAACAAGCTTAGTGATGAAGGGAAATTCACAAAAGGCCAGAGTCTTAGAAATAGAGAACTTAGGAAATCTTGCAGAGCTGAACAATATTGGGAAGCACCAAGTGTCAGAGTCATTGAGGCACATGGATAGGCATTTCAAATTTGAGGGCATCATTTGGCAAAGGGATTCTCTAAAGTCTAAAGAGCAATAAAGCAAATAGCAAAACAGTTGCTGCTTTCTTTTGATATTTGACCCCTAGTTTTTAGCTCTTAGTGTTTTTCTTCACAGTTCCTTATTAAATATTGTTAAACATCTTAATTCCTCAATAAATTAATTAGTTTCACCTGAAAATTGTCTATCTCATGCCTGTGAAGGTTATTGTCACTTTGCAAACTGCGGCCAAATGCACAGTAGCATCACATTTAAGTCATTGCAAGTTCTGAGATTGGGTCAAGTAAAAAATGTATTTTTTAAATTATGTTTCAGCTTTGTAAATATTCTTAAGTTATTAAAAAAAGTGAATGTTGAGAATGTGTATACCTTATTGTTAAAATTAATAGAGTCGTAATGTTTGGATTTTTAGCTTTTTTTCTCTGTCTGTTGCATAACAGGACATGGTGTCTGTGCAATATCATCTTATACCATCTCCAAATAAACAAAAGAATGGAACCAAAGAAAAGGAAGCTGATAAAGAGAAAGATGCAAAAGATGAATTTGCTGATGCTCTAAGAGACCTGAAGATACATTGGATGGCCAAGTAAGTGTTTGTTCTTTACAGAGATGAGTGACTGTAATGTGATGGAATTTTACGTGATGTTTGGAAGTATGTTTGAGGTAGCTCGGTGTGAAATCAGTGTGTTTAATTTTAAACAGAGGAAAGCATGAAGCGCAAGTTAGCTAAGATAAAGATATAATGGTACATCAGAATAGTTTATTAAGTTATTACATGATTTACAGCAACTGTACATTCTTTAAAGATACAAAAGCCCAAAAAGGTCACCTGGCTGTGACTAACAAGGGAAGTTGAGGATTATTTAAGGTTAAAAGTGGCCCATAAAGTTACTTGAAATTGAAATAAGTCTGAATTTTGGGACGAGTGTAGAGTGTACCAAAGGAGGACTAAGAAACAGATAAAGAAGGGGATTATGCATGTAGACCAGCAAAGAACATATAAACAAACTGTAAAAGTTTACACAAGTGCGTATAAAGGGAACATTTTGCTCAAACCTTAGTATAAGCCCATTGCAGATGAGTCAGGATAATTTACAATGGAGAACAGAGAAGTGTCTGAGAAGTTAAATGTTTGCTTTGTATCTGTCTTCATTGAGGAAAGTGCAATAAGTCTCCCTGAATCAGAGATCTGTGGACTGGGGGAAATAAGGAATTGAAGAAAATCAGTATCAGTAAGAAGGTTGTTTGGAGAAATTAATGGGACTAAGGTTAAATCCTAGGACCCTGATATTATACATCCCAGAGTGTGGGTGTTGCTGGCTGGGCCCAGTATTTATTGCCTATCCCTAGTTGCTGTTGAGAGAGTGATGATGAGCTGCCACCTTGTACCTCTGCAGTCCATGTGCTGTAGGTGGACCCAGTGTGTCCAATGATTCTTCAATGACTCCAGAAGATTGGAGGTTAACATTATTTATTATCTGACTACTTAAGAAGGGAGGGACAGAAAACTGGCAAGTACAGACTTGTGCCCTTTTCACTTGTAGGGAAAATGCTAAAATATTGTAAAGGATGCTATATATTGATGTTTGAAAAATAACAATCTGATTGACCATCATCAGCATGGATTGATGAATGGGAAGTCATGTTTGATTAGTCTGCTGGAATTTTTTGAGGATGTTGCTACCAAATCTGAGAAAGGAGACTTGGCGAATCCCTGGACGTTCAGAAGGCTTTTGATAAAGCCCTTTAAAGAAAATTGGTTAGCAAAATTGAAGCACTTGGCGTAGGAGTTAATATATTTCCATGGATCAAGGACTGGTTAATGGGGGAGAAAGAAGGTCATTCCCACACTGGCAGACTGTACCTATGGGCTACTGCAACAATTAACACTTGGGCCCCATCTGTTCACAGTATAGATGAATGATTTGAATATGAGGACTAAAAGTAATATTCTGAGTTTGCTAATAACACAAAGCTAGAAATGTGTGATGTGAGGAATGTACAGGGAAACTAAAGGGACAGATTTGGTGAGTGAGCAAGAACATTGTTGGAAAAAATGTAGAAACGTCTGAGATTATCCACTTTAATAGGAAGAACATACGTGCAATGTTTCTCTAAATGGTAAAATATTAGAAAGTACAGATTTGCATGTGAACCTGGGTGTTCTCATCAATAAGTCACTGAAGGTTAACATGTAGGTAGAGAAACTATTATTGAATTGAATTACCTCTACTGTCACATGTACTCAAATGAGTACAGTGAAAAGTTTATTAGTGGCCACTTACAACACCATCTGAGGTACAAAGGTTCCTAGGTGCAGAATCTTCAGTTGCAATATTAGTTGCACTGTAACAATGTCATCAACACAGCACCATCTTAGGTACGCAATACCTAGGTACTATCCTTAGTAACAGAACAGAGAAATGAAGAAAAAATAAGTTACATTACACAGTAATTGTACACAGTATAACCATAGGTGAAAAAAAAAGAAACAAGGTAGAAAGTTAGGAACAAGTTAGAAACTCAAACATCAGGCAGGCAAATGGAATGTTAGCCTTTAATACAAAAGGATTTGAGGGCAGAAATAACAAAGTCATGCTTGAATTGTATAGAAGCTTAGTTAGATTCCAGCTAGAGCACTGTGTGTAGTTTGGTCTCCTTGCCTTAGGAAAGATATTATTTCCATAGAGGGAGCACAATGATGGTTCACTAGATATGTTCGTTTTTCTGTAGATTGGACATGAATGCGCTCTATGAAGAATTAAAAGAGTCTTATCCCACACATCTTCCTTTGCACGTTGCACGACTGCATCATTTGGACAATGAAAAGGTTAAAATACATTTGCAAGTTGTTTTATCAATGCACAGAAACATGTAATATTTAAGAAAATTTAGCTTGCCTCAGTGCCAGTGTGTAAAGTGACCTTGTGCTGCTTTAAACTGTGTAACAACTGCCTAGTATTCTCTGAAGCTACCCAGAGATTAATCCTTAACTCCTCTTTTTGTAATGACATTATCTAAAGGCCCAGGGTCAAATTTCAGATGTCTTCCATATACTGGTGTCATCTGGTTCTACCTCTTAATCATACCTCTTAACCTATAACCAAGTCTGTGCTCTTAGACTACCTGACATTCATCAATGTACCAAACATTTCTCTAGCTAACTATTTAGAAGAGTGCTTTTTCAGTCCCAGCTCCCTGGCCACATCTTTAGAATAAGTGAAACCTAGGCATTGTCTTTGACCCAGAAATGAACTGTATACCCACATGTTATTAATTATCAAAAATAGTTGTTTCCACATAACCTGCAGCATTAGCTCACCACCACCACCGCTGACATTCTTGTTATATCCCAATCTTTTGAAGGACACATTGCACTGTGCAGCACCCATTATTTGGGGGCTACAGGCCTGTTGATGCTCCAAACTTCAGTCAAGTGTATTATGAATGTTTTATACTTGTGCTACACTTAGTTAAAATGTGAATATTTGAGACAAAGTGATCTGGCTGATGCTGAATGACTTTCTGGTTCATTTAAAAGCTTATGCTGGAGCAAGTTGATTTCAGACATCGGTTGCCGGACAGAGTTTTCTTTGAAAATCTAGCATGTGGGAAACTGAAGAGAGGTCGCATACATGTCCTGTTACAGATAAAGCAATGTGCTCCCAGCAAGCAACCATGTCCACAGATGGTCTTTCAAGGCAATCCTCTCGCTTTAACTTTGCGAAAGGCATGTCACCATCATTTCCCAAAACAAAAGTCATTGAAATCTGCCAACTGCTACAGCCACAAAAGCAGCCTCAGAGTAGAGCATATTGCGGTCTGATTAAAGTCATTGACTTGATTTGACTCTGCTTCATTTCCATGCATTGCAGGTTTCATGTGTATGGAGCCAGTGACCCACACCATATATTCACATCATGTCAATTCAGCCAGTTTTATGACACAAAAGGGAATGCACAGACGTGAGGTGCAACTGATCACCACCAGCAGCTCACCATGCAGCGAATTGCCTCGTATCCTGATATTGGTCATGATCCCTTCATTTTGTATGCAACCTGTATTTTACTGAGTCAAAGGCTAGCTCATAAGATCATATGACTGAGAAGCAGAAGTAAGCCATTCAGCCATTGAGTCTGCTCTGGCATTCAGCAAGATCATGGCTGATTTGATATTCCTCAATTGTCCTGACTTTACCCCATAACTCTTGATTTCCTTACTAATTAAAAATCTGTCTGTGTCAACTGGGAACATACCCAACCTCTTTGGCCATCTTTAATAAGGAGTTCTGCAGATTCTCTACATGAGAGAAGAAATTCCTCCCATCTTTGTCTTAGGTATGTGCTCCTAGGCTCTCCCACAAGGAGAAACAAATTTTCCACCTCTACCCTGCCATGCCCTCAAGGAATCCTGTTTGTTTCGATAAAATTAATTCTCATTCTTCTAAACTTTGATACATTAAGGCCCAACCTTCTCAACCTCTCGTCATAAGACAAACTCTCCATACCTGGAATCAGCCTAGTGAACCTTCTCTCAACTGCCTCCAAAATGTCAGTATGTCTTTTCTTAGATAAGTGACCCAAAACTCTTCACAGTATTCCAGCTGTGGTGTGATTAGAGACTGTTATAATTCTAGCAAGAATTTTGTACTTTTTGGCTTCCCCAGTTAAATAATATTCAGTTCCATTTTCCTTGCTGACAAACCTTTGTTCCAGATTACATTCGATCTGCAGAAGTTTTTGCCCATTCACTCAAACTCTCAATATCTCTCTGTAGACTCTTTGTATCATCCTCATCGCTTGCCCTCCCACCTAATTTATTGTCATCCACAAACCTGGCGATTCACTTCCCTCATCCAAATCACGAATATATATTACAACTAATTGCTGCTCCACTACTGATCCCTTTGATACTCTACTAGTTACAGATTGCCATCTGAAATTGCCATCCCCCATTCCCACCTCTTTCATCTTTTAGTTAGCCAGCCCTCTATGCCCAAAACACTATGGACCCTTATCTTATCCATTCTGTATCTGATTGAACGTCTTATGGAAATCCAAATATATTACATTTACTGCTTCTCCTTTACCTACCCTCAAAAATTTCTGTCAGATAATTGTCCTCTCCATGAAGCTGTGTGGATTCTGCTTGATCGTGTTATGTATTTATAAATGTTCTCCTATTGCATCCTTCGTAATGGGCTTGTAACAGTTTTCCAGTACCATTCATTAAGATAACTAGCCTATAATTACTTATTTTTGTTTCCCTCCTCTTCTGCATCCGGATCCAGCTCCTTTCAAAAATCTAAGGATTTTTGGAAGATCACTACCAATGCATCCACTCTCTCTACAGCTACTTTACTTAAAATCCACTATTCAACTCATTAGTTCCAGGGACCTATCAGCCTTTAGTCCCATTACTTTACCACGTTCTTTGCTTTCCAGTGATAATTATTGTACTTATTTTCAACACCCCCACCCCACCCTGACCTATAAACTCTAGGAGCAGAATGGATCGTTTGCTCCATCAAGAATGTTCCCCTTCTGTCCCATGATTATTTAGCACTTTTAGAATGTATTCGTGTCTTCTGCTGTGAAGATATGCAAAATATTAATTGAACTCCTGCACCATTTCCTGGTTCACCATTATTATTTCCTTAGCCTTTAAGGGTCCTACATTCACTTTGGAGCCTCACTTATATATTTAAAGAAGCTCTTGCTGTTTGTTTTCATGTTGTTTGCTAGTTTACCCTCAAAGTTTATTTTGGATTATCACTTATGACGCAGTTCATGATTCTAGGCCAAACCCACATTCATATATATAGCAGGCCAACGATGAGAGACATTCAACCAAGTGAAACAGAATGAGAATACATGATCCTTTTGCCATGTTTCAACTGCCTGGACTGTTCTTGAACAAATCTGCAATATTCACCTGAGAATGGGCATCAACATTTGTCACACCATGCTGCATTTACTGCACGTTATCAGGAAAATGTCCTGGTATTTCCTTTCAAATGAGAATAAGATGAGGGATTTCAAAAGCACGCAGAAGGATGGTACAATGCAAAATGTTTCATTTGCCCAGACTGGACATGATTTTAAAAAAAAATCAGGGGTGATATCAGAACCCCCAACCATGCTTGTCCATTCACTGACAGTCCCAGGTCTCCCTCTGTCCTCTAGCATTGACCATCATATTATTTTCTTTATGACAAAATGTTCCAATCAATTTTATAAATTCAGTCCTGACACGATGCTGAAAAATAAACCCATGTCCCCTTCGTGTCTGTCATTACCTTTGGCTCTACTAGAGTGAGGTGTTGTGTTTCCCTCCTAGCCGTGAATGGGTGTTAATCTCCAAGTGAGGAGAATGCAGATGGACATGAAGGATAACCTGGAGCATCTCTAATCCTGCAAGATCATTAATTAGACCGCATACCTTGTTATTGGGTGTTAGCAGTCTGACTAGCTGGCAGATATTAGAACACAGACTGCTGGCATCCTTACAGGATGGCAGGTTCATGTTCCTCAGAGCCACTGCCACTTTTACCAAACGGTGCTTTAAGATTGACACACTTCTGAGATGCCCTGGAAACCCCTTTGAATAGTGATGTGCAGGATTATGAAACTAGCAATCTGACAGTTTAAAACAGTATTCAGACCTTTGAAGCAAATAGTTTGTTGTGTTATGGAACTGTGCTGTCAGCTGTAAGATATTGTATCTTGAGTTCCACAGCTGTGCTGTTGAAGTGTTCACCTGTTCAATGCTGGCAAGGCTAGGCTCCAGTCTCGGGGCAGATCCCTGCACTAAGTTGGTGTTGACTCTTCCATGCTCCTTGACGTTGAACCCTGGCTTTCTAATGCACCAAATATTTGGTTATGTATACCCGTCAACTTTCTTCTGTAGCCTGGTCCTCAAAGCCATCATTGCAACCCCTGTGCAGAGGAATTAAGGTGTGACCTTGCTATCTGAAGCACTAGTTACCTTCACTTTCCTTTCCCACTGCCCCAGGAGTTTCCTGCACTCCTGTTCCCAGTGTCTCATTATGTTCAGACCCTTCCTATATCTAACCTCTAGAATGTGCATAGTGGCTGCAGCTGTAAGATAGAATGAGTGTGCCTGTTTATGGTCAATGTCATTTTTCACTTCCTGTGCTGACTGGAAAGGCTGCACGGTTTGGTTGGCTGAAATGCAATACAAGGGTTAGCTCGTGGTGAGGAGAGATGAGAAAGTAAGACTGCCGACTTTCATCACCTGCAGCAAGTATGCCTGAGATTGTGTATTGTGGGAGAAATGGTATGAGTGAAGGTGGATTCAGAATGCGCATTTATCCTTCAGCTCTGCCAATGACCATGGCTTTAGTGATACCCCCTCTCAAAATGGCCAGCTCTGTTTCTACCCAAGTTTCAGGTAATCTTAGTGCACCCTGTTCTTCACTGTGGCTTGCTGTAAGGCACCATCCTCTTCTGTAGGAACGAGTCATGCCTGTCAGAGTGTAAATGAAAATATGTTTGCGTGATGTGGCTGTCATGGTTAAGTAGCTGTCACCAAGCGTTGCTGTTGTAGATATGAGTTTGCAATAATGTTGTGTGTGAAAGTAAAGTCAGTGAGTTAAAGGATCAATCACTGATGAACAGAGATTATGGTGAAGGGGGCTGTAGAGATTGACTAGTAGATTGAGGTAGGGAAACAACCAGTAGGATTTGCCATTTGAAATTGAATTCACTCATTTTAACAACTCGAGCCAGATCATTGTACTTAGTGCTTCTTCCATCCATTGTCCTGCAGCAAGCTTCTGGTATTGTCATCTGCCGCCATGATTCGCACTGCTGTTTTAGCATGGTTTAGCATCAGTCTGGTGGGTGTCTTAATTCCTTCCAGCAGATGCAAAGCTAACCCCCTCTTTGTCACCTCTTGTGAAAGATTTTTTTGAATGCAGTGGAATACATTTAGCCAATCCTGAACATGTTACAGTCACGTTGACTTGTCAAAACTGTCCCACACTTTATGCACTCCCTAGTACATCACCCCTTTCTGAAGAGCAAGCTGCGTTTAAGTTGCCCTCGTCACTACTGATAGCTGGACCTCTATTGATGCAATCATGGAGAGCATTTTCTGCAGACGCCTAATCAAATTTAAGGAATTTTAAACAGCAGCCACACAGCTTTATCTAGTTGACAGTGCAGTGAATGAATTCGAGTTAATTAGGTATCACACACTTCAAGCCCATTTTTGGGGCTAGCCAATTTCTTCCCGCTTTGTCTGATATTCACCTTGATAACTTTTCATCCTTCATATCCTGCCTCACACCAAGTCCTGGTCACTAATTTCCTCAGCTATGCTGATGAATATTGTTTCCCCATCTTCTGACATGTAGAATTGAAACACATACACTTGTATCATGCTTCAGAGATAGTGGGAACTGCAGATGCTGGAGAGTCAGAGATAACAAGGTATAGAGCTGGATGAAGGGTCTAGGCCTGAAACGTCAGCCTTCCTGCTCCCCTGATACTGCTTGGCCTGCTGTGTTCATCCAGTTCTACACCTTGTTATCTCACTTGTGTCATGATGTCCTGTTCCCTGTGCTCTCATGCATCCTGCTGCTGCTATTAATTTGAGAGCCTTCAATTGACTTGACTTCGCTCCACTTCCTGGTAATCTTCTGACGCCTTTTCCACCTTATACAGACTTTTTCAGCCATCTTTTCAACTCAATGTTCAACCATCTCTATTTCCTCTAGTTTTGCTCAGTTTGTATTCCTTTTAACTGATCCTATCCTCCTTTTCCCCCGTTCCTCCATCATAATGAAACTTGGGGTGTTCTCTACATTTATAGTATTACATAATGACTTTGTTCTCTGTTAATACAACCAACACAAGGATTCTGACCTCTCTCTCATTCAGGACCGAATCAAAAGAATAGATGAAATTGTGGAAGCAGCAGATGACGTCATATCTCGCATTGATCAAACTGCCTTAGCCATTCATCTAGCCATGAAGACAGATTCCAGACCTGAAGCTGCTGCTCTCAAGAGGTGCATTAGCTGAGATTTAGTTTTGGATTTTCATTGCTGACTTGCAAGAAAGATTTCTGGAAACTAATAATTGAGTGTCTGATTAATCCGAGTGTTTTGCATCTGTTCATTGTAGTACTGCACACGATCTTAAGAAATTATGCACTTCATTAGAGTTTCTTGTAATTGTATTTACTGCCCTGGGCTTCTGGATGTGAAACTCATCCATAACTTCGAACCTTAACTCCTTTTCCAGTTTTTTTTTCAAATCCAATGGTAAAATCAAAGATAAATAAAAGAAACAATTGAATGAGAATATCTACACAGTTTGAAGTATTGCTTTGCCCAGTCCATCACGAAAACCAGCCTCTATCTACACTTCCTGCTGCCTCGGGAAAGCAACCAACATAATCAAAGACCCCTCCCACCCCAGGTATACCCTCTCCACCCTCTCCTGTCAGGCAGAAGACAAAAATTTATATACAAGTACGAATAGATTCAAAAACATCATCCTCCCCGCTTTTATTACATTTCTAAATGGACTTCTCAAATTTAATGTTGATCTTGCCTTTTGTGCACCTTCTCTGCAGCCGTAACACTCTATTCCTCGCTCTATTACCTTAATGCACTTTGTCTGGTATGATCTACCTGTACTGCACACAAAATAAAACTTATCATTGTACCTATCTATATGTGACAACGACAAAAAAATCAAATCAAAATCTGTTTAAGTATCTTTTCGTGGAAATAACGAATCAAAGAAATACCCATGTTTTCTGAAACCAGCCATCAAATATTTTACTAAGTATTGTGCAGACATGAAACGGGTGTTTTTTTTAATAAAGCACGCAAATATTTTGTTCAGCTCCAGCTAATTTTTTGAAGCAACTTAATGTTGTTTTCCAGGAAAATCAAACTGTTCAGGAACTCTCTGATGTACTGAACTTCTCTCTTAT